>NC_052048.2:91288776-91606748 GCF_903992535.2 Arvicola amphibius
AACATACTCACATACATACTCATACTTAGACACACTCATACATATACATGCACACACTTGCACACACTCAGGCACATACACCCCCCCACACACACACACACATAAACACCACATATTTACATTTCCTACATAGAGTGTTACGCCCCAAATCAATCCAATGGTTTTGTGATCAGAGCAAACACAGATTAAATCTAGGAAATGGAAATAAAAGACAGTGACTGGGAAAAAGTTCTGAATTAGGTCTTTTTGCTCTTTTATTAATAAAAATAATAATGCAAAATAGAATAAACTATTTTGCAGTGCTAGGACTTGTACATTCTAGGCAAATACTGTACCCCTGCACTATATCCCAAACCTAAATTCTTAATGAGATAATAAAACACAAGTTATTTTTAACAGCTAATGTTTAAAACAACTTAAAATACTCTGAATTTAATTGAAGTGACTATAACTCTTAGTAAGTCTTTTCTCTTTGTGGAATCAAAGTCAGAAGAGTAGAACTTATTTTCTGATATCATTTTAATTTGCCTTCTCTGCTTTTTCTCTCTGTTTTGAGAAGGCCATAGTTGCCCACACAAGTGTGAATTCAAGCTACCCTGCTCAGATCTGGGCAGTTCCCAGATCCTGTGCCATAGTACGATAGCTTTTTCAGGGGCTTTGCATATAAACCACCTGATTGAATTCACAGAAACCTGGGAATATATATGTCATTGGAATAAAAGTACCTGTAGAACTTCTATACGGCTCCAGGGGTATGACTTGGCCTTGGCATACAGTCCCTTTAATGCCCCCAGAGTCCCTGGAGAATGTCATATTTCAGGAAAGGGTTCCAGTCACATTGTATCATTAACTTTATTGAGTGTTGTGGAATAACATTTAGTTTGATTCTGATAGAATAAAGGTGCAAAGCCACATGCATAATTTAAAATAAAATCCTTCCTCTGGTACCAAATAAATGCATGCCAGGTGTGAAAGGAGAGCCAAAATGGTCTCAAAGGATGCTATCATGAAGGATGCTGGGCTTTCTCCATTAGCTACTCCCATCCTCTAGGGCAATCAAGTAATATGTTGCCCATTTTCATCATTTCATCTGATGAGCTCCCTAGGGTTCTCTTCAGGAATCCCTTTTGTTCTCTTTGCCCTCTCTTTCTCCATCATATAGAAAACTCAAAAGTGAATTTTCAGAGGCTCATCTTCCTTTGTCTTATCCTCTTCATTGCACTGTCATCGAGAAAGGATGATATAAAGAGTTATGAAGGCTTTTGTTAGCTTTTGCTGTAGGATATTTATTTTTCTTTCTTTTCAGTAGAGTTTATGTCCCATCTTACTAGCAAAATGTGAAGAAACTCATCAAAACACTGAAGCAATAGAGAAACAAATTCAGGTTGTATTTCTGTCTACTAACAATAAAATTTCTAAAAGGAAAATCCACAAAGCACTACCATTTCTAGAAGTATCATAGGGAATAATTTCGTAAGTATTATCTTGACAAAGGCTATCAATGATCTGTAAAATGAAAATCACTTATGAATGAAAGAACTTGACACCAACACACTGAAAGGTCTTCCAGGTTCACATCCTACAGGACTTAACATTGTTGACACACCTAAACTATGGAAGAAGAGCTATAGATTTAATACAATTTCTACCAAAATTTCAATGACATTTTCCACAGAAGCACAGTCATCTGGAACTATCATAAATTAATAGGGAACTACAAAAGACTCCCAGTAACCAAGACAACGTGAATGCTGAGCAGAACTGGAAGTATCATGCTTTGTCTTGATTTCAAATGACACTAAGGGGTGCAGTAGTAAAAGTTTTATGATAGTGGCATGATCAAAATAGAAATAAGCACAAGGACCAGTGGAATAGAATAATGAGTCCTCATAAAACCCCACAAATGTACAGTAAATGAATTTTCAGCAATGGTATTAATATGCACAACGAGGGGGCTGAAATGATGGTTCATTCATTAGTACACCTGCCTTACAATCATAAGGGCATAATTCCAATCTCCAGTCCTCATGATTATAATCCTAGTTCTGGAAAAGCAGAGACAGGGAGATCCCTGAGGTTTGTTAGTGAGATTCCCTGTCTAAGAGGAAGTAGTGGGTGGTGTTCCTGAGGATGACACCCAAGGTTGTCTTCCATCTTCTAGACACAGGGTTACACAGGGGCACCTATGTCCATTCATACACATATGCACGTACACACATAATAAAAAGAAAGAAAAATGTACAATAAGGAATTGGTTTCTTTCATAAATCATATAGGGCTAATCGACTGTCCACAGACAAAGAATGAAACTGGACTCTTCCATCATACAAAACCATCAACTCAAAATGGATTAAAGATTTAAATATAAATCCTAAATCTGTGAACTTCCTAGAAGGAAACACAAAGACAACACTCTTTGACATTGGCCCTGACAATAATATTTTGGATATGGTATCAGAAGAGTAGGTAATAAAAGCAAAAATAATCATGTACTATCATATCAAACTGAATGGTTTCTGTACAGCGAGAGAAACAACCAAGAAACTGAAGAAAAGCAACCTGTAGCATGGGAGGGAAGTTTGATAATGATACATCTGGCCAAGTATTGATATCTAGAATCTTCAAGGGACTTACACACTGGATAGCAAAACTTCCACCATCCAATTCAGAAATTAGAAGAAGAAGCTGAACAGACATTTGTCTAAAGAAGACATATAAATAGGTGATAGTTATATGGAAATGGATTCAACACCACCAATCATCAAGAACATACATGTTCAAACCAAGTGTGGGGGGTGTCATTTCATATCTGTGAGAATGACTGGTCACAAAAGAAGGGTAAGTGCTGGGGAGGATGTTGAGCAAAGGAAATGCCTGTGCTAATGCCATTGACACAGCTATTATGGAAAGAGTATGGATGTCTCTTGGGAAATTAAAAGTAGAACTATTATGTGATTCATCAATCTTACGTCAAGGGTTATAACCTAAGAACTGAATCAGGAGGAGAGTTTTCTACACTCTCATATTTATTTAGTGACTATTATTTTTCTCTCATACAATACTTCCCAGCTTCATCCTCCCCTCTTCCCAGTTACTACACCTCTACTTTCCTTCTGCTCCTCAGTTTCCGTTCAAAAAAGAGCAGGTCTCCCAGGGATACCAACCAAACATGGCATAAACTCTCATTTCAAGTTTGGACGAGATAGCCAAGTAGGAGAAAAAGGGTCCCAAGATGAGGAAAAAGAGTCAGAGATATCCATACTCCCACTGTTGGGAGTCCCACAAAAACCCCAAGCTAAAGAACTACAATATATTTGCAGAGGACCCAGCATTGGCCCACACAAGTTCTATGATTGTCATTTTAGTCTCAATGAGCACCTGTGAATCCTGCTTAGTTGATTCTGTGAACTGTGTTCTGCTGCTGTTCTTGACTTTTCTGGTTCCTACAACACTTACTTCTTCTCTTCTGTAGGGTTCCCCCCCCAAAGTTTCATCTAATATTTATCCCTCCTATATACAAATGATAAATGGAACAAGAAAGAAATTAGGAAATCAGTACCCTTCACAATAGCCACAAACCATATAAAATGCCTTAGGCTAACCCTATCCAAGCAAGTAGAAAAATTTGTATGCAAAAACTCAAATATTAAAGAAATAAAGAAGATATCAGAAGATGGAAAGATCTCCCATGCTCATAGATCACTAGAATTAACATAGTAGAATCGACCAACTTATCAAAAGCAATCTACAGATCCAGTGCAATCTTCATCAAAATTCCAATGTAATATTTTATAGACCTTGAAAGGAAAATACTCAACTTCATATGGAAAAACAGAAAGCCTAGGATGGCTAAACAGTCCTGAACAATAAAAGAACTTCTGGATGTATCACCATCCTTGATTTCAAGCTGTACTATAGAGCCATCATAATAATAAAAAAACTGTATGGTATTGAAAAAAACAGACACATTGATCAATGGAACTGAATTGAAGAACCAGACATAAATCCACACACATGGAGATACTTGATTTTTGTATTTTCCATAAATATACAATGGAGAAAATAAAGCATCTTCAACAAATGGTGCTGGCGTAACTGGATGTTGGCAAGTAGAAGACTACAAATAGATCCTTTTCACCTTGCATAAAATTCAAGTCCAAGTGGATCAGAATCAACAAAAAACCAGACACACAGAACCTGACAGAAGAAAAAGTAGGGAATATCCTTGAACATATATAGCTATTTCTAATAGCAAAGTTATAAAATTGCTTAAGTATTTGCTTTAAATTTTGAATATATTTACATGCATGCATGTATATGATACTGACTTTTAAAGGAGATTCCAGGACTACAGAGGTGTGTCAATAGCTAAAATAGTTTTCAATTTTCCAGAAGTATTGAGTTTGGCTCCTAGAACCTAGGTTCATAACTACTTTTTAGCTATCATTCCAGGGTATCCAATGACCTATTCTGTTCTTCATGGGTAATTATACTCATATGATATGGGAGAGTCTTCTGTTTATGTTGATTTCATTCTTTAATAAAGAAACTGCCTTGGCCCATTTAATAGGCCAGCCCTTAGGTGGGTGGAGTAGACAGAACAGGAAGAAGGAAGTGAGGTAGATGGCTCAGGCAGACGCCTCAGGCAATCGCCATGCCTCGCCTCTCTGGGGCAGATGCCATGCCTCTCCTCTCTGAGACAGATGTGATGAAGCTCCGGCCCAAGATGGACATATGCTAGAATCTTCCGGGTGGCTACACAGATTATTAGATGTGGGTTAATCAAGATGTGAGTAAGAGTCTGAAACTAATGGGCCAGGCAGTGTTGAAATGAATACAGTTTGTGTGTTGCTATTTCGGGGCATAAGCTAGCTGGTGGCTGGGATGAAAAGCAGGCCCGTCGCCTCATCACTACACTCATATGCATATACCCTATTCCCAGACCCATACATTATAATTAAACATAAAAATAAACCTGTTTCCAGCACTCGGGAGGCAGAGGCAGGCGGATCTCTGTGAGTTTGAGGCCAGCCTGGTCTACAAGAGCTAGTTCCAGGACAGGCTCTAAAAAAGCTGCAGAGAAACCCTGTCTTGAAAAACCAAAAAAAGAAAAAAAAATAAACCTGTTTTTAAACTCATGCACACACAGAGTCTTTTTGGGAAACTTAAAACAATATCTTTCAGTTCCCCAATCCTGAAAGAGAGAAAGAGGGAGAGGGGGAGAGAGAGAGAGAGGGAGAGAGAGAGCGAGGGAGGGAGAGCGAGAGAGAGTGAGAGAGAGGGCACAGAGATAGGCAGACACACTCCATCTGTAACCATGTGGATGGAATTGAGTCTATACACATTATTTTACAATATTAAGTCAACTAAGCAGGACACAGCAAGACAACATCATGTGACCTCATTTATATATGAATCTGAAATAGTCCAAGTCAGAAGCAGAGAGTAGAATTGCTGTGGTTTCTAGAGTCTCTTGCAGGGTTGAAGGTGGGGAATACTGAGGAACTGTGGAGGTATTGGGTAAAAGCCACAATGCTTTAGTTATACAAGATAAGCAAATTCTGATAATCTATTGGAGTACATTGCCTATCAATAGCCATACTATATTTTCAAAATTTGCTATGAAGGTAGATCTTACATCAGTCTATTCTTATGAAAAGATTAGACAACATACTAAAAAGCACTTAGGAGGAAACTTTGGGAGGTAATGGACAGGTTTATTGCCTTTATAGTGGTGATGGCTTTACGGGTGTATGCTTAACCCCAAAGTCTCGGTGATATATATTTTAAATGCTTATAGCTTTTTAGAGATCTGTAATATCTCAACATAGGGATTTAGAAAAAGAAAGATCCTCAGTGGTTAGAGGGATTTCTGGACATCATTTTACAACATTGGGAGTGTGGTTTGGCCAAGGTGTAGTTGCAGGATGCAACTTATCAGGATGCACTGAGTTCATCACTCCCTGTCTCCCGTCTTTGGTCAGGAATTCTTTGCCATGACGCTCTTTTCATTTCTGTCAGTAGCATGCAAAGGTCATTTAGCATGGACTTGGACTTGGACTTAGCCTTAAAGAAGCAAGATGAAACGAACGGCCCCTCCTCCAGACTTCCTTCTCTTCTGAAAGTCTCTGCCTTCCCTTTTATGTCATTGTCTTCTGTTCTCACCGTCTAAATGGCAAAAAGAAGCATACTACAAGCAAATCGCCATCATTCCTTTCATCCACAGAGCAATGCTAGGCCACTTACTGTTTTTTTTAAGTCATTCTTACTTTACGGAAGAAACAAATGAGGGTAGGTGTATTTACAAGAAGGAATAAATCAGGGGTCTCATGTACAACAGACCCCGAATTTAAGAAAAGCCGAAGCGAATGAGATTCTTCTCCAGGTTTGAAGGTTCCCCACGTTTGGTCCGAAGCTCCTACATGTTGCTGGGTGAAGGGCGAGGTGAGGAGACTTCAGTGGGTCTGTTTCAGTGGGACCTAGATGGGAAGTCTGGAGCAAGCAGGCCCCAGCCACAGAGCACTTGGAAGAGGAAGGGAACATGTGGTCCACTTGTGATCTGTGTTTATTCGTCTGTCTGGTTGTTCTGAAAGAAGGACACAGGCCAGCCAGGGGTCAGTGAGTCAAAACCCTTTGAAGACAGCCCCAGCTTCTGAAGTGGATCTGGAGTTGCCTCACTGGCTCCGTGTCCCACAGTAGTCTGCACACTGCCAGCTCCTGACCTTCTGCATGTTTGTTGTCTACAAATGTCACTTGGGAGAAAATCAAGTGTGCAAAAACTGTAACCATCTCTAGTTTCCTGGAAGTAAACAATTCTCTCCTGAGTCTCATGAAATCTCGGGAACTTGAATATAGTCACTTCTTGGAAGGCTTGAATTAAAACCTAACAAACCAGTGTTCTTCCACCATTGTTCATCAGCTACCTATCAGCTCAGAGTGTAAATGACTTCAGGGGTTCATATACATACTAGGGCAAGGGGCTGGTAATCATGGCCCATCAGATTTTCTTGATTGTCTCTACTGTGTTTCACTGATGCTTCTAGCTTCTTGTCTGGGTCTCTTCTGATCCAAAGTCTTCCTCAAGACTCTAAGATATGGTTGGGAGTTCTCTCATATTCCCTTTCTTCCTAACTGTTCCTATATCCTACACTAGTTCGCTGCATTGGAGGCAGGGCATGTCTCTTAGACATGTGACCTTTCCTTGCTGCAGAGACAGTAGGAACCAGAAAACAGTCTCCCAAGATTCCCACATAGCCTTGTGATAATTCATTGAAGGCAAGGACTTAACTAGAAACAAGGGGGTGGGCAGAACATGGAGTCTAGACTCAAGAGTGGGCTACTGAGTCTTGACTCCTTTCCTATCTCAATTTTCCTCTCTGGCCAGAAGGCTGAGGTCATGTAATCTTCAAGAGAAATCTACCGTCTTAGTCAGGGTTTCAACTGATCTGATAAAACATAATTAAAAACAACTTAGGAAGGAAAGGGTTTATTTTGCCTTGCAGTTGTAGCTCAGTATGGAGGGATGTCAATGCAGTAACTCAAACAGGGCAGGAATCTGAAGGCAGGTACTGATGCAGAAGCCATGAAAGAGTGTTGCTTACTGGCTAGCTTCTCATGGCTTGTTCAGCCTGCTCTAGGACCACAAGCCCATAGGTGGTTCCACTTCCAGGGAGCTGTGTCTTCCTACATCAATCACTAATTAAGAAAATGCACCACAGGCTTGCCCATGGGGCAATCTAGTAGGGACATGTTCTCAGTTGTTTTTCTTCTTCCCAAATGACTCTATGTTCTGTCAAGTTGACATAAAAGTATCCAGCACATCTACCATCTTCCTAACACCACTATTTATGATTCAGGGTTAGTTCCTTTATCCTACGTGGTTTATTGTATACTCAAAATGTGTGTGTGTGTGTGTGTGTGTGTGTGTGTGTGTGTGTGTGTAGGCCAGAGTCAGTCTTGTGAGCCATTCCTAGTGCACTATTTAAACTGTTTTTAAAGACAGTTCGTAAGAGCATTGGCTTATAACTCACTAATTAGTTATCTGGCTACCGAGCCCCAATGACCCCCCTATTGTTGACAGAGGTTTTTGTACCACCTCATCCCACAGCTGTTCAGTTCCAAAGAAACACACAGAGGCCTATATTAATTATAAACTCGTTAGCCTATTAGCTCAAGCTTTGGCTGCCCAGACCCAAAATAATCACACAGAAACTGTATTAATTACAACACTGTTTGGTCAATAGCGTAAGCATATTTTTAGGTATCTCTTACATCTTAAATTAACCCATTTCTATTAATCTGTATATTACCATGAGGTGGTGGCTTACTGGTAAGGTTCCATCCAGTGTCCAGGGTCTGTGTCCTGCAGAGGCTACATGGCATGTCCTTGACACCACCTACTCTCTCTCTCTATCTTTTCCAACCTGCCTATATTCTGTTAAGCCACTGGCTGAAAGCAGGTTCTTTATTAACCAATGGCGATAAAATATATTTATAGCATACAGATGAGAATCCCACAGCACCCTGTGTCTCTTGTTCTCTAGAACTGAGATTATAATGGCGCCAAGACTGTTTTTAAATGTGGGTTTTAAGGACCAAATACAGGTCTTGGTGTTTGTATGGCAGGTGCTGTGCTGTCTTTCACAACTGAGTTGCCTTCCCAGCTCCTCACATCACCTTTCATTTATTAGGAAGTTTAGTTCTCATAATAACACGTCAAGATTATGCTCTGCTTGGAGTTTCAACAGCATGTTTTAGAGATGAGATACAAGATCAAAGTTTAATTATTTCCTGCATCGTATTTCACAAAGCAATAACTCACTCTTAGTTTTCAGGTGGATGCCATGAAGAAACATGGAATTGGTAATAATATACCAATTACTGCTTTAGAAAATTATCCCATCCCACTAAAACTCACACTGCCTGCTTTGTCCATTTTAATAGTAACAGGAGAATGGGGAGGAGGGAGTAGAGGCCAGTACTTTTAACAAAGATACCAGAAGGGAAACTTACTTGAATAATCAAAAGTGAATAGATGTTGAAATTGTCTTCATCTTTCCAACTCTGCACATTTGCAAAGGCTTCATAAAGCTATCAGAGGCAAGTTAGGAAACAAAAGCCTGCTATTCTCAAGTGTATCGTTTGGTATATATGTGAGATTTAGAAGTTTTTAAATTTTATTTTATCGTTTTGTGTGTTTGAGGGTTTTGTATACGGGTATATGTATAACCCATGCATGCAGCATTCTGGGAAGCTGGACAAAGGCATCGGATCTCCTGGGGCTAAAGTTACAGATGTTTGTGAGTCACTGTGTGGGTGCCATAGATTGAACCTGTGTTCTCTCGGAGAGCAATCAATTCTCTTAATCACTGAGCCATCACTTCAGCCTTATACACAGGATCTGATAAGGCAAACTTGCCAGTTTCTTTATGCATGAAACAGATATAAAATACTACATGGCCTTTCCTTTTTTGGGGATATGAACCCACACAGAAATCTGAGGGAAGAGATAACTTTTAACAAATTTTGTTTTCTATAGGTCGGAAATAATGTATAAGAAAATGTAAAAATGGTTGTATGAAGCACAATGATTAAGAAAGACTGAAACTTTTTAAATAATAAGTGGCTTCATTTTTATTTCATTTTATTTTATTTTTGGAGACAGGTTTTCTCTGTGTAACTCTGGCTGCCCTGAAACTCACTTTGTAGGTCAGACTGACCTGAAACTCACCAAGATCCACCTGCCTCTGCCTCCCTGAGTGCTGAGATTAAAGGCATGCACCACCATCACCTTGACATTTTTGACTCTTTTCTTTTCTTTTCTTTTCTTTTCTTTTCTTTTTTGAGACAGGGTTTTTCTGTAGCTTTGAAACCTTTCCTGGAGCTAGCTCTTGTAGACCAGGCTGGCCTCGAACTCACAGAAATTCGCCTGCCTCTGCCTCCCAAGTGCTGGGATTAAAGGCGTGTGCCACCATCACCCTGGCATTTTTGATTTTTAACCGATAGTTATTACCCACCCACACATAATAAAGTCCTTCTTTCTGTTCTTCCTTTGCTTTTCTCTCAGGGAGACTTTAGGAAGTGACAGTTAACAATATACTCACCCCACTGTGTTTGTCTCCAAGTCCAATAGAGTCCGGGTAACTTGTCAGTGTTTGGTACCAGGAGTGTGAGTCTGATGGAAAGGAGATACGCTCAGCGGTCTATGAGGATTAACAATGCAAAAGAATGGCACCACGGTTCCTGCCCTGGAGAAACTCCTACTAGGGAGGCATTTACATCATTTATTTACTCATTCAACAAATGTTTATAAACATGCCTTGATGCCAGGCCCTGTTTTGGATGTTGAAACGATGACAATGAGCTAACTGGGAAAGAGGAAATAACATTTCAGTGAAAATGGGTGAAGTATTAGATAGCAGGTAAGATTCTTCATAGACTTGCTATTAAATCACGTGATCAGAAGATTCTCGACAACCACAAGTTTGACTGGTAGGCTACTGGTTACAGAATTCAGCCTCCATGGAGGTATGTTTTGAGTTGTATGTGAAGTTTAGAGGAAAATCTTCAACAAAAGGAAGAAAGTACAAGGAAGATGCTCAACAGTACTTTTGGTTGAAGACACAGGGGCCCCTTGTCTGATTTGAACAGCAGGTCTGTTTTGGAGAGGACTGGGGAATCGAACCAGAGGATGGTAGAAGACTATGACATTCGGAAGAATAAAGTTAGTTTAAATGAGGGTATGAACACAGGGTAAAGCCTGACTAATAAAAATACAGAGATAGAAATTGGGGTTCAAGCTGAAGATCTGAAAAGCAAAGCAACCAGCCACTGGCTCTTACCTCGACCTCAGCCTGAAAATGGCGATCTTGCCTCCAGGAATATGAGAATGAGACTGTGTCTGAGAGCTGTCTCCTCCCATTTTATAATCCTCTCGAGGGCTGGAATTAGAGGCATGCACCACTGGGATTAAAGGCATGTACTGCTTGGATTCTATGGCAACTAATATGGCTACTGGGATTAAAGGTATGTGTTACGACTGCCTGGTTTGTAAGGCTGAGCAGTGGGGCTGTTTTACTTTCTGCTCTTCAGGTAAGTTTTATTTATTCAAATGCAAATGAAATGCCGCTACAACAGGGCCATGGAGCTTTGTGTGAAATAGTAGTTGAATGTTGGGGATACAAGGGTATGTGATATGATAAACATTGCTTTTAGAGAATCCAGACTTTCATTTTGAGATGGGATGTAGCCCAGGCTGATTTCAAATTGGTTATTCAGTCAAGGGTGTTTTTGAACTCCAACCTCCTGCTTCAACCTCCCAAGTGCTGGACTCATGGCCTGGATGGGAATACAGTTTGCTGCACTCAAGTAACAAGTAAAGACCTATGGGCTTCCATCTTCAAAGGACTGCAATACCCTGAAGAAGATTGAAAGTAACAACTGATAATGTATACAATAATCTAAGCAGAAAATTTTTGCTGAGATCCCAATATCTCAATTAATTGAACAAATCTTACTGTGTTAACCCCTGAGTTGTGCAGATGTATCTAACTGTGTATAACTCCTCTCATGACATTTATGTATCAGAAATAGATGTGGGCTTAATGAAGTGATACATGGTTTGTTTGTCTGGAATTACCACATTAGGTTTCTATTGAACACCAGCGACCAACAATAGGAATTTTGCTTTCTTAGGAACAATTCTACCACACAGAGAGACAAGTGGTTTTGGTTTCAATTTAGAAATACTTTTCTTCTTGATCTACTGGCCAATGGCAAATTTGTGATCAGGCATTATTTTCTAGATACATAAAGAACTTATCTTTGTAAAAACTAACCAGCAATCTATTGAGAAGTCAGACCTCAGTGGTCTTTGCATTGTTTCAGAGGGGAGGCTTTCTCGTGCCAGTAAGAGTTGGATTTGGTTAGGGATAATGCAGTTCAGGCTTCCCTCTAATTTTATGCAAATTCCAGGGGTAAAATGTATGGATCTGGGAAAGATCAGATTGGACAATGTTCAATAACTTCTGAATTTCCAATCCTTTAGACTTTCCCAGGGCTCTTTCCTTGTGTGTCTCCTCATCGGGCTCCAAGTTTATTAAGCCATTGGTAGATAGAATAATGCTTCTGACCATGAGCTGTTTCTGGAATCTGAAAGGGTAGAATGTGTGTTTGGGTAGCAGAGTTGGCAAACAAAGCAGGCTTCTGGGGCATCTGGACATTGTTCATACTGAAACCTTTTATTTGTTCATTTAGAAATGAGCAATCAGAAAAGCCTCTGCATTGCAGGGATGTTTGCAAAGCTAGTTCTTTCAGGTTGGCTTTGGCTGCCGTCCCATGTGAAGCAGTTGCACTTTCTAGTCAAAGATTGTTGCATAAACCAGGAAAAGCTTGGCTCCTCCAACTGTTTGATCTTTGTTGCATTGCCCATAATTTTGCATATTTTGACATCTGGAATGTACGTTGGAGCTACACATTTAATATTTCTGTTTAATGTTCATTATTGGGCTCCCCTGAAGATGTTTTTTATTTAGGATTGGCTGTGAAGGGGATGCTATTTTAATCAACTGAGTTCACATCCAGCTTTTGGATTATTCTTCTTTCTCAGTAGTGCAAAAGAGAATGGAATGTGGTGGCATACTTCTTTAGTTTTCATTGAATATAGTTGATCATTCGAGATGGGTAAGTTTATGTTTGTGTTGGGCATTGATAAATTATGGATTGGCTGTGCCATTCTAGAACTTTCTGGAACAATTTGGTAGAAAGTTATGTGTTACCACACTAGAATTCCCCTCCTATACCCCCAGACACACCAGGTTATATATAATATTTCATTCAATTTTGTAGAGTTTAGTCAATGAATGCTACACATATGGCTTCAGATACCAATAGGAAAGCAACGAAAAATGAGGAATAATTTTATGCTTCAGTGACTGCACTACTTGGCATGAGTTGCCACAGCAAAATGCCACAGAATGGGTGGTTTAGACACCTGAAATTAATTATCTTATAGTTAAAGCCCTAAGTCTAAGATGGTGGTGCTGTTGGCAGTTGATTTCTTTTGGCTTCTTTCTTTGGCTTACAGGTCATTTCTTTCTTGTGTCTTTGGGGTATGCATACCTCCCTGGTGTTTCCATACCCTAATTTCTTCTTCTTTTTCTTCTTCTTTTTTCCTTCTTTTTCTTCTTCTTCTTCTTCTTTTTTTCTTCTTCTTCTTTTTCTTCTTCTTCTTCTTCTTCTTCTTCTTCTTCTTCTTCTTCTTCTTCTTCTTCTTCTTCTTTTCTTTTTCTTCTTCTTCTTCTTCTTCTTCTTCTTCTTCTCCTCCTTCTCCTCCTTCTCCTCCTCCTCCTCCTCCTCCTCCTTCTTCTTCTACTTCTTCTTCTTGAAACAAGGCCTTTCATGGTCACTTAGATATTCCTGGAACTCACTATGTGCTAAGGTTGGCTTCAAATTTACAACAAACTTTCTATCTGAGCCTCCCATATTCTAGGATTATAGGCTTATGGTACCATGTCTAGCCCTATTCTCTTTTTATAAATACATCACTCAAGCAGATCAGGATTGCTGTGTTGACTGAATATTAACTTAATTTACCATTTCTATGACAGGGAAAGACAGTGTGGAGGTTCCTCCATCTTGAATTCTTGCTGAGGTCACTTTAAGTTTAACTAGAATTTGATTTCCTTGATGAAGAATCTCATAAAAACTTACCCAACTCTATTCTAGGAAGCCAAAGACAAGATGCCCTAACTAACTTATCTTAAGTTCTATTAAACTGCCTACTTGTACACACCTCCACCTCTAACTGCAGAGCAAGATACCAGGATTCGGGTTTTACCTACAAAAGCCCCTTTTTCTAAATACTTGGGGTTACACTTAGGTTCCACATACCAGAGTTCAGTCCCAGCCAACTAGAATAAAGATATTCATTTGGCTATAAACTATGTCTGAGTAATCATCAAGGCTGAATTCCCTGTCTCCCCAAACCAGCCATATTCTGAGGTTATATAATCTATAACAGATTTTTTTAATAATAGAGATGATACTTTGTTTACAGTGAAGATCAAACAAGCCAGAAGTTGGCCAAATGCAAAGGCAAAGTCCTATAGAGCTATGGGCATTTCCATCAGTTGGATGAGAATCCTTGCAGAAGAAGTACTTTCTGAGGTCAATATTGAGGGACAGGTTCTAAAGTATGAACAATTGAGGTGAACAATATGAAGCTGATTTTTTTAGGTCAAATTTTCTAGGGCTAAGGTTGGCAATTGTTTTCTCTAAAGAATCAAGCGATAGTGAGTATTTAAACATGTAAACGATGTGGTCAAAACAGCAACATATCCCACTTGTGTCAATGGAAATATCTGTGAATGGTATGCACAAAAGTATGCTGTATGCCAATAAAACTTTATGTACTGCACAGCGCTAAGCAGTGAGCTGCGTTAAGTAGTAGAATAGTAGTAGGAAAGAATCAGGTCCTTGAATTTCCCAAATCCTCTGCTGTTCTAATTTTATTTCATAGGAACTAGTAGGTTTCTGAGTAAACATTTTAATTTTATTTATTTTTTTTAAAGTCCTATGGGGAAATTTAAAAAATACATTTTAGTTTCCCTTACTCTCTCAGAGAGGGAGGAGAGAGAGAGAGAGAGAGAGAGAGAGAGAGAGAGAGAGAGAGAGAGAGAGAGAGAGAGAGAGAGAGAGAGGAGCCAGGGCTAGATTTGCTTCTAGGCCACAGTTTGTTTACCCTTGTATAGGGGCGATTTAAAATGCCCTAACCTCTCCTCTGTGAAGCAGTCTTCCCTGATGCTTTCACGCCACTGCCGTGTGCATGGTTCTCCTCTTCTGTGACATTCTTATTCCTTCTATGCTTCAAAGCAGAGCCTTCCAACATGCAGAGATCAGAAAATACCTTGGCTCCAACTCAATGTTGTCATGTGGTAACAGACCGCAAAACCTAAGGCACTTCCGCCTTGTTGTTGAACTCTTGGCACACGTGTGTTTTGTTTCTGTTTTATTGGCTCTTTGGTGGAACTGCAAAAAAGACTTTTGGCCTCTTTTCATCCAGCAAAGGAAAACAAACAGCCACTTCTCTTTTCACAACCTAGAGCACTTCTTGGTATCCATATTGCAAAGGAGGCACTTGCTTAGGGTTTGAATTGCCCAAATATTTGAGAATCCCCAGTAAATACAAACAATGCATGGCCAGTGAAAGGCACCATGAATGCACATAAATGGCTCCTGTCTTTCTGCAAAGAAGAAAGGAAGGACACAATCAGATGGGGGAACATCCTGGGGCCTCAGCCCTCACTCTTCCTTTGCCAGGATTGAGGGAGTGGCTGAGCCTGTCTTTCTGGTACTAGAGATATAAGCAAGGAAGGCCAGAACCTTCTTCTCATGATTTTCTTTAAAGGAGAGAAGGTAAGTAGAAAACCACAGAAATCATATCATTTCAGCTGCAATTATCAATTATTAAAAAAACTGTAATGGGAGAGTGGCATGCACGTCCAGGTGACCGCTGCAGACAGGGTGAGGTGATTTAGGGATAGGGGAGAGGCTGGCAATGGTGAGCTAAGAGCATGACTCCAGCAGAGGGTGGAGCAGCTGAAAGGTATGTGGTAAGACAGGCCTGGTGTGATCTCGGGCCAGCAAGTTCATTGCTCAAGTGACATGAATGGCAATCGGATCCTTAAAGATCCAATTTGTTTTCTTTTGGATGTGCCAGTGGCTCACCAACTCTCTTAAAGTATGGTAAGAGCTCAAGTGACTTTTAGGTTTTCTCTGACAAGCACAGATGCCAATTGGTATGGCTCTTGTCCCAGGCACTCAAGTCAGTACTATTCAAACTGCTTATCAGGACATTCTACTTAAGTCATTAATAGGAGTTGTGTGTGTGGGGGGGGGGAAGCTTTGGAAATGTCATGCATCCTCTTTTAAACATGTTAAAAAATCACAAATCAAGAATGAAGTGTGCTTAACTATTTAATCCAATATTGGATTAAATAACTTGAGTACGTAATTTGACTTAATAATACTTGCTCTATAAATTCTCTTCTGGAGAACATGTTGTGAGACTTTGGTCTAATGTCTCTCAGAGCTTGTATCAGAAGCCCCTGGGTTGGTTTATAAAGCTGAGTCCCCTTGGCCTTTCTCACATACCGCATCAGATTGGATCTCAAAATAAGCTTTTCAAAACAACCAGACACTCTAACTCTTCTACAGCCCATTAATGGGAGTCCATGCTCCACAATTTGCACTTTCTTCTAAGGGAATTTGAGGAAGGAGACTTTCTTTTGTCCCAGACCTCTAGCCTACATTCAATTTTGAAAAATTCTTATAGTTGTAATTAACTATAATTCCTATTATTGAGTGTGTGTTTGTGTGTTTGTATGTGTGTGTGTATGTGTGCACTCACACACATGTGAATGTACAAGAACATGTGCAGGAGTGGGTACTTTCCTTCCATCGTGGGGTCTGGAGCTCAGACTCTGTCACATCTGTGTGGTGAATGCTTTTTTGCTAAGCCTTCTCACTTACTTGTCCATGTTGCACCTTTTTGAAATTATTTTTCCTAGTGGTGAACTTGGTACAGAAATGGGGACATGCTTATCTCAGGCCCTGCCTCTATTCTGTCTCTGGATCTGCCTTTCTGTGATGTTTGCTCTACAGGGATAGCTAGCTCTACCCTGAGAGAGTGGGTGATTGCCCAGCTCTTCAAGAAATAGGCTGGAGCAGGATATCTAGTGCCAGAATAGCATGTTAAAAAGTGAATCTTCTGAATTGAAGGTGGGTTACAGTTGTCTCCAAATGGTTCTGAACTGACGACTGCTCTGTATTGAGCTTTGTGTCTTGGTCTTGTTCCAAATTTACATTTGAAGACAACTGACCTAAAATCAAGTCTTTTTTTTTTAATGCAACATAAAATGTCATGAATATGGTAAACAAAACAAAGCAAAATGTGGCTATTCATCTTACCATTTTAAAAAAGCTTGAACTCAGGAAGAGCAGTCAAGGTAAAGAGGCAGTGACTGTTATCTGTCTCTTTGGAAGTAATTCCAAAGGATTTGAAGATAGCCAGATATAGCCTTCATATTTCTTTTAAGATTCTTCTTAAGACAAGCAGAAAGATACGACACGAGCATATGTAACATCTGGTCTACTTGGGGGTAGGAAAGGGTGAAGTGGAGGGAATTCTTGGAAGCATTCTTGAAGGATGTGGTGGTAGCACACCTGGAAAGCCCACTCTCTTGAAGGAAGGCTGCAAGGACCCAAGCTGGGGAGGTCATGTTCAACAAATCGGATGCAGTGTCTTGAAGATATCCCTGTCATGCAAGATGAAGGAGATTTAGTGGCCGTACAAAGAACACTTTGATTTTTAAATAAGACTTGACAAGATTCCACATCCGGAATTAATGCTCAAGAGGAGCTGTGCAACGTGGCTAACGTAGGGTACAAGTAAAGAAAAAGAAGAAAAAAGGAAAAAAGGAAGTCTGACTCCAGAAGGGGGAGAGGATGAAAGACAGGGAAAGGGGGCTGTGACTTGGAAAGGGGTTACCTGGATAGAGGAAGAGACGGCAGTAAGAGAAAATATTCAGCTGGCAATGAGGGCAGCTTTTTATTTATCACCCGCATGGAAGAGGAACCAAACAGCAGCGCAGAACAAGTGCCTCAGTATTAAGACAATTTAGAAACGTGAGCCTAGATCTCCTGACAAATTTCAGCTTGGATTATTAGAGATGCTTGGCTGTGACCTGGTTCCTTGGACAGAAGAATGAACACCAATGAAAACCAAAGGGATCTGAATTAAGAAACCAGTGTCGGGAACACTTACCTCAGGAAGAGTAGGCGAGGCTAAAGCACAAGCTGATTATACATTATAGTCAGCTGCCTGTGTCTCTGGTGTTCCCAGCCTTCTTTTTGGAACCCCACAATGTGATCTTCCCTGTGTTTTTACCAGCAACTCTTTTCAACCTCAATTTTAGCTTCCTGAGTCCAAGTCAGGCATCTTATTCTTCCCTCACCCGCCCCGCTTCCTCCTGTGAAGAGCTAATGTCAGTAAACTAGATAACTTGTCCTAATAAAGACCTGCTTAGAGACACTTTAAGAAACTGCCATTCCTCTGGAAATTTATTTTAATGGGAATCAACAATTTAAATCAAAGGATTAGAGCCACTCTGATGAAAGTTTTGATGTGGGGGGATGAAATAGGATCACATGTCCCCAAGACAAGACAGTGGCCATGTCTCTCACGTGGACGGTAAAACATCAGTCTTGATCCTGCACCATGCCGGATATCCAATCACAAACATAATGCCAGAGAAAATAAATCTTCAAAAAACTATATTGGTAGGGAAAAATACCACAACTGTAGGCTGGCGCTGGCCAAAGGGTCCATGATAAAACATCGTAGACTGGTGCTGGCCAAAGTGGTCATCATAACCATACATTATATGAAGGAGGAGAGAGCAACAGAAAACTGAACCAAGACCCAGAAATGACTGAAGGACACCAAAAGCTGCACTGCAACAGGTGGCAGCATGAAACCAACTAGTTTTATTTCCTGACAGAACCTGGCCAACGTCTTGGAAAAGAGAGTCCCAGAATTCAGAAGGAGAATAAACAACCCCATACAATCCAGGAAGTTGGGCCCTTAAAATCATGAGTTCAAAGAACCAAACAGAGGAATCTGAAACCAGATTGGAATGAGCTAGGGATCAACCTTGGGCTGCCGCTCCTTCCCTCCAAATTTCTGCAATTTTCAGGGTCTGACCTGCTCAAGTTCTTGACCCACGGAGTCTATGAATGTAATCAAAGTTTATCTTAGACCACCTGGGATGGATGGATACCTGAGATGGTTGTGACATCATTTGTACCTAGAGTAAATGTTAACCGAACATCTAAACAGTTTGGCCTAAGGATAGTATTTTAGAGGCCATCTTTCCTAAACGCCTCAAGAATCTTGGAGGAATGATTTACCATCCTGTGCTTTACAACAAATAACAATTGTGTTTTGTGTCTACATGAGGAAAGGAGATCATATCATGGTGGAGGGGAAATGGGGACAACATTCTATAGGATTCATAATTCTCTGAAAAGCTTTTCTGGAATTTTAAACTATTTTCTATGTCTTTGATTAAAATGGAGGAAGAGACATGGGCTCATTGTCAAAAGGACAAGTATCAGAATTTGGTGAAGTGAAAATACGGTTTGAATAGGGACTCCAGGGCCGTTGGGAATACATTCTGGAGCTCAGCCACTATATTTTTTGTTTCTTTTTTTTTTCATATTGTCTGCTATTTAGGATTATATTCATCACTTCAACTTTCAGCTACAGGTGGGGCCATTATTCTGGAAGCCTTTCCTTGTATTGCCTTTGTAACCTAGATGTATTGCCCATGACAGTTTAGCTATTTAATAATTCTACAGTTCCAACAAGAACTCCCAGAGGAGCAGTTGCAAGTCCCCAGCTAGGCTCTCTGTAAGAGCAATGGAAGCCACAGGTGCGAGAAATTTGAGGTTTCCTTCTTGGGGGTCTCTTTTCAGTCAGGTCTGTTTATTTCTGTTGCTTTGTGTTAAAATAGATCTTAAGCTTTTTATAATAATTATTCCCGGATATTCAGAAACAGAAGAAAAGCCCCCAGACCTGAAGTGGCTATCTAGATTGGTTAATTCTATGCAATTGGTTGTTTGCTACCATTTATATTCACCATGATGACATACCTTATAGAGTCTGTACAGATTATTGTTATCAGATGTGGAGTGAGGAAAATCCATATCTTTCCCCCAGATGAACAACAGAAAGATAGAACCACGCTTGGGAAGCCTGTAAAAAAGGTGTAAAGGAAATTCTGAATTCTGTGATTTGCTCATCTGGTGTGGCACTTTTCATTCAAAAGCTTATTGTTTCAGCTTGACTTTATTAAAAACTGAATTCCAATATGTGTAGAAATGAAAATTCTTGGCACTTCTCCCCTCACTAGAGACTGGGACCAATAAGCGACCAGCAAATGTCACTGTTTCTAGAGATACTTACCTTGTGCCTAGAACCTACACATTAAACACCAAATATTGGCATTTGCTTTTTACTTTTGAGATGTTATTTTTATGTGTATGTAAGTGTGTATGTAAGTGTTTTTGTATGTGTGAGCGTGTGTGTGAGAGTACACATGAGTATGAGTGCATGTGATGTGTGAGTGTGTGACACACAAGTGCCACTGTGATCACATGGAGGTCAAAACCTACCTTGAAGGAGTCAGTTCTCTCTATGTATCATGAGGGTTCCAGGTACTATATCCAGGCCAGGCTTGGTGGCAAGTGCCTTTACTTGTTGAATCCTTGTGCCAGTCCTTTTGGAGGGAGAGAGTAGGGTTTTTTAAATAATATGGAGCAGAAGGACTAATTAAACAAATCTTCAGAGGTGTAGCGTTCCAAAGGGTCTATATGCCAAAAGTATTTATGAGACTTTGGGAAGAGTATGGTGCCAAGGAGACACCCATCACATACAGGGCTAATCACAAGGATCTGTGGCAAGAGTGATCTTTTATCTTCATCCCCAACAAAGCCCCGTTTCCATTAGTACAAGCCCAGCTGAGCATCTGTGTCTGAGGTCTATGGCCACTCTTTCAGCTGGGTTAATGTTGACACAATGAACACCTAAAAGACAAGGGATAGGAGACTTGAACCTATCACCATTTTTAGAATAGTGCTTGCAGGCTGAGGTTTCCTGTCCAGACTACCTCTTCCCAAATAACTGGCAGCTGCTTCCCAAATAACTGACTCAGAGATTTAACTGACCAATAGCTCAGGCTTGATACTAACTAGCTTTTACAAATTAATCCATTTCTATTACTCTATTGCTGCCCCAAGGCTCATGGCTTTTACCTCTATCCCATTTTGTGAGTCCCACTTATTCTGTGTTTGGTAACTTCTCTGACTCCACCCTTCCTTAGCCCATCATTCTCAGTTTGACTTTCCCGCCTAACTTTATCCTGTTCATCTACTGGCCAGTCAGTTTGTTTATTAAACCAATCATAGTGGCATATGTTCACACAGTGTACAGACGGACTATGCCACAGCAAGCAAGGAGGCTGAGATGCAGCAGAGACTATCATAGGCTCTATGCCCAGGTCCTAGGAGGGGAGGTGACCATTCATTTGCTTTTCCATATTTGTTTTTTGGAGACTCTCACTAATTTCCCCTAGTCCTTGCACTTGACCTGATGTTTTATTCTTCCTCTATGAATTTTACTGTATCCCTCTCTTTTTGTTTGAGTTTCAGATTTTTCCTTTCAGTCTCATGTTTACTCACTCCTGAAAGGCCCAGATTTTGGTTCCCTCTGTCTCTCATCCATTGCTGTGAACTGACTCTAGATAAGCTTCAACCCAACCCAATTCAGGTCAAGGTGGGGCTGGTGTCTCAGGCCAACCTGTGAAGGAGGAGTCATAGGTGGCAGCCCAGTCTAAGCAGGTGTCACTCTATGGCCTGGAATCACCAAGGCCCCAACACAAAGAGGAGAGTGCCAGGTAATTAACCCACACTAGCAGTGCCACGTGACGTCAAATCCAGACCTGTCCTGAGTGGAGTACACTGTCCTATTTTGCACCCCAGTAATAAAAATCTTCAGGCAAATACATTACAATATAACCTGAGCTGTAAGATACTTTCAATACCTTGAAAGTATCAAGAGTAGAATCAACTACATGGATTTAATATTAAAGGAGTGAGACGTGGAGTCATGAAAATGACAAAACCAAAAAATGATAAAACAGAAAAATGACGTGTAAATGATTGTTTCCTGTATGATTTTCTATTGTGATTTTTAATCTTATGATATCTATACTGATCAAGAAGCAAATATCTCCCTGAGCTGTCATCAGACTCTATATATCAGAAGCTAGGTGGACTGGCACACGCCTGTAATCCCACCATTCAGAGGATTGAGGAGAAAGGTCACAAGTTCCAGGCTGGCATAGTCAGAGTGGTCTCAAATTCTATACCACTGATAATGCCTATATTTTTCCAGCCACAAATAATGAAATCACAAGTTCTTAATTGCCACCCTCCCAGAGATTTTAGTGAATTTATAGGCTTAGGATTATTGTATTTCCAGACTTCTGTTTTCCTCTGATTGCTATTTTTTATTTATTTTTTAATTGAGCTATACATTTTTCCACTTCCCTCACTTCCTCCCCTCTCCTCTTCTACCTTCTCCTCTGTCCCCCATGTTCCCAATTTACTCAGGAGATCTTGTCTTTTTTTTCTTCCTGTAGACCCATGTATGTCTCTCTTAGGGTTCACTTCATTGTCTAGGTTCTCTGGTATTGTGACCTGTAGGCTGGTTTTCCTTGGCTTTATGTCTAAAAGCCACTTATGAGTGAGTACATATTATATTTGTCTTTCTGGGTCTGGGTTACCTCACTTAATATGTTTTTTCTAGACTTTTTTTCCATCCACTTGCCTGCAAATTTCAATGTATCATTTCTTTATAGCTGTGTAGTACTCCATTGTGTAAATGTACCGTTTTCCTTATCTATTCTTTGGTTGAGGGGCATCTATGTTGTTTAAATTGCATTCATTCATTCATTCATTCATTTCCTCTCCATCCCTCCCAGGCACACATATTAAGGTTCATGCCTGACTGTGTGATTGCAATGCATGTGTGGGTGTGTACATGTGGAGGCCAGAAGCTGATGTCAGATATGTTCTTCAGCTGATTGCTCTACACCTTATTTTTTGAGACAGTGTCTCTCTCTGAACTTGGAGCTCATTGATTTGGCTAATGCTTGGCACATCTTTCATTAGGAAGTCCCATTGCCTCCTGGGCAAAGTTGAGCTTCATCTTTCTGCCTTCAACTTCTTCTCGGGATGTTGATGATGGCTGCTTCCTGTGGTGGCCTGAAGAATAGATGGGGCTGGGTTTTGTAAAGGTATGAGAATATTCAGTACTCCTTTGGATCTCACGCTCACTGGTGGCTTGCTTCTACCTCTCAATATATACCCACCCTCCCTACTTCTTCACTCTTCTCTGGCCATCTTCTCTTCTCCCTAAAGTAGGCTGACATCCCCAGACTACATCACTCAGTCTCCTTTGATCTTTGGCTACCAGTTGGTTTCTGCTAAACAGGAAGTGCCACTGAAGGCTGAGAGCAGTTTGAGTAATTCTTTCAGAACATTCTTCTCTTTTCATGCTGGTCTGTGGCTTCGCAGTAAAACTGCATCCTCTACCAAGCTCTTGGCAGAGTCCCTCACCAATGGCTACCACTCTGGCAGGATCTCTTCTGGTCTAGAAGCCATATGGCTTCCTAACACACTGTGTACGTGGGGGTGGTCTACCCACCCATTCTTCGTTGTTCCTTTAATTCTACACCTACCTTTGAAGACAGTTCCTCTCTTTTCATTTAAGGTGTCACCTGTGTTCTGCCAAGGAGTCCAAGTGGCACTTTCTCCTAGGCCTGCAGGTGGTGACATCTGCCCTCTGATGGTACTTAGCTGCCTTAATAAACTGTATGACTGTAACAGCAGAAGGACCTAACCAGCAGGATCCACTATTTGGAATGTGGCTCTCTGCCAGTTAAAAAAATTTTTTTGTATGTGTGTGAAGATGGAGAAAATGCGGAGCACATCTTTTTTTAAAAAGAGATCTCTTGTTTTGAGTTTTGGCTAAACACCCTGTTTCACTCTCCACTTTACCTAAAAAGTAGAAATAAAAAGGAGATACTCTGGCTCCAGTTTATGAGGGAGTTGGGCATGCAGCTCTCCTTTCAAAGCTGTTCACATGGAAAGGAAACTGGTCCTGACATTTACACAGTCCAGGAGGATTCCAAATAGAATTTGGACAGATTGGGAAGTTACCATCTTGGAGTGTGCAGGGAAAGCAATCCTGGTGGGAAGATGTGGTGACATACATGAGACAATCCATGGATGTGAGGAATGTGTTTCTCTGTATGTGCCTCTCCACTTCACGATCCAATGGGAATGCCAAAACTATGCATATGTTCTTTACGATAACACATGAGAAGGCCGTCCAATTAAAGCACTCCACACTCAATGCAAGGAGGATAATTTCTGGGTATATTTATGATTGCATAATGTCAACAAAGGGGCCTTTTAAACACAGTACATTCCTTATGCTGCACTTGGAGATCATGCTAAACACATCCAAATGCACAAACCATAAAAGAGGGAAGAGGCAGTATCGGCCCCGAGCTCTTTGGTTTCTGCATCTGGCCAGCGTCCACTGGGAGAAATGTAAGTCAGAGTTTACCACATGGATTACAAATGTGCTGAATTGCAAGAATGATTATTAAATAAAAATATCCACAGCACCTGCAGCTTGTCCTGGAAAGTTCCCCCAGGGTGTTGTGGGTGCTTTAAAAAAATTAAGGAAAAAAAAAAAGTAAGACAGTAGGATGCAAATGGCAACTCCAGCTGCTTGTGGTAGCAACTCCATTAATGTTCCTGGAGGTTCCCAGCGTCAGTGCAATCGCTTGGAGCCACTTCCCTTCTCAGCGTGAGTGTGGTGGTGAAGGATGGGGCAGGGGCTGGGGGATCTCATTAGCCTCCATCCTTTGAGGTTTGGATGATCAAGACAACGCAAATAATAGTAATGTAAACGGAAAGTGCTTTAATAAACATCGGGGCAGGGGGAAGCCCGAAGCACACTGCTCTGTGCTGGAAGCCAGCAGCAGGGTTTGTTCTGCTACAGGACCAGGCACCTTCTGAAAAGAGGAGCCGACCACATGTGCATTGTTCATTGAATGTTTGGCTGCCTGTGTGCACATATAACATTTTGTACATAGGTAATATTTGGCTGTGCTTCAATTGTGTGTGTGTGTGTGTGTATGTGTGTGTGTGTGTGTGTGTGTGTGTGTGTGTGTTTGTACCCACTTGTGTATGCAGGCATATTCCTGAGCATGTGCAAAAACCAATAAAAATAAAGCTAGAAAAAAATCCAGTTGGAAGGTTAATTTCTGAATTTAGAGATCAGATGACTTGGCATGCAATGACCACCCAACCACTGTAATAACAGGGAAAGTCATTCGATGTTCTCTGAGCCTCAGTTTTCACAGCATCCTTGTGTTCTTAGTAAAACTGTGAAGATAAGCCTCAGGTGAGGTAATCGGTATAAACATGTTGTTAAGATTATAAGTTGCTCACTAATTATTGATGATTGTTAGAGATAGATCCCCCCACTGGGTGCACGGGAGCCAAGCCTGAGGACATGAGAGCTACCCTCTCCCCTGACACATACCCCTTGTATTCCCCTTAGAGAATCAGGAGGGAAAACACCTTGCCCAGGGAAAATGGTAGAGCTGTCCCTGGTGCTGTGTGTGTGGGTGGAAAGCCAGGTCTGAAGACCTGGGAGCAGCAGACTGGTGAATTAGAGGAGGCTGGTGTGTGTATGTGTGTGTGTGTGTGTGTGTGTGTGTGTGTGTTTTGGTTTGGGGTGGGGCAGGTTGCAAGGGCAGAGGGCAGATAAGAATTGTATTAGAATGCATGATGTGAAATCCATAAAGAATCAATAAAAGTTTTTTTTTTAAAAAAAAAAAAGAAAAAGGGAAAAAGGTATAGGTCCCCATTGTCCACATTCTCACTGTGCTGATACTTCTACCAAATATGTCAACACACACATAGCACACATATCTTACACGTGTTTGGAAAATGAAATGTGACTCAAACTTCTCACACTTGGGGGAAACTCTTTTGACTACTTAATTTTAAAACAAATGCATATATATGGTTTTCTTTTGAGGCGTGAAGAGAGATAAATTAGTGTAGCATGTGGTTTGAAGTCACTCACCCACGTTTCATTTACAAACACTTCAGTAGCCACAGAGGCCGCGACTGTGGGGTTGAGAGTGAACTTAATTTTCTATGCAGCATGGGGTGAGTGAGTGAGAGCCCACAGTCAAGGTAGGCTATGACCCCTGCAGGGCACATTGCCAGTCCAAAGTGGCATAATAAGTGTATGTCTTAGTTAGGATCACTACTAAGGAGGAAAAGGTTTATTTGGTTCATAGAATCCATATCACTGTTCGTCACTGAAGGAAGTCAGGACGGGAACTCAAACAGGGCAGGAACACGGAGACAGGAGCTGATGCAAGGCCATGGAGGGGTGTGGCTTACTGGCTTGCTCATCATGGCTTGTTCAGCCTGCTTATTTATGGAATCCAGAGTGACTACCAGCCCAGAGGTCCCCCCTCCCTCCCTCTTCCTCGCCCCTCCCTCCTCCATCAATCACTGATTAAGAAAATGCCTTGCAGCTGGATCTTATGGAGACATTTTCTCAGTTGAGGGTTCCTCCTCTCTGATGATTCCAGTTTGTGTCAAACTGGCATAAAATGACCCAGCACAGTATAAAATATAATTTCTTGAGATTTTATCAATCCTGATCTTGTTTGTTCCCTTCCTTTAAGTGGGCTTTAGTTAGAAGGTGTTTTTAACGCTTTTCCTACCACCAGCCAAGAAGCATATATTTCTACAGGGAAGTTGTGTGGTATCTTCTGGGTCCTGGGATTTGTGGTATCAAATTGGATAACTGGTGAAAGGGGAACCAAAATGAGCCTGTGACAAGCTAAATAGATTTATAAAGGTTTCTAGAAGTGGTCTGGGGGTGGGGGTGAGGGTTAGAAAGGGTGAAAGCCACCGAGAGCTGACTTCTAGGAGCTGTCTGAGTGGTTTAAAAACATTCAGAAAAGGGATGCGGTTCAGGCTGCCATGCTGTGGTGTGACATTTTGGAAAATTAGTAGCAGGGAGCAAAATTTGAATGACATTTTCTTTTTTATGATTTTTTAAAAAAGAAAACAAACTATCTTTTTTTCATTTTGCATACCAATCCCAGTTCCCATTCCCTCCCCTCCTCTCATTCCCTTCACCTCCCCCCACCAACATCCACTCATTAGAAAAGATAAGGTGCATTGCTTTGCGGAAGGTCCAACGCCCTCCCTATTATATCTAGGCTGAGCAAGGTATCCATCCAAAGAGAAAAGGTCCCAAAAAGGCCAGTATAAGCAGCAGTAGGGATAAATCCTGGAGCCACTCCCAGTGGCCCTGCAGTCTGCCCCAGCCATACAACTGTCATCCACATTCAGAGGGACTAGTTTGAAACTATGCTGTTTCCTTCCCTGTCTGGCTAGAGTTCATGAGTTCTCATTAGCTCAGGTAAACTGTTTCAGTGGGTATCCCCATCATGGTCTTGACATCTTTGTTCATATTCTTACTCCTCCCACTCTTCAGCTGGACTTTGGGAGCTCAGTCCAGTGCTCCGATGCAGGTCTCTGTCTTGTCTCTGTTTTCATAAGTTGCTGGATGAACGTTCTATGATGATATTTAATATATTCACCAATCTGATTACAGAGAAGGGCCATCGGGCACCCTCTCCTCTATTGCTTAGGGTCTTAGCTGGGATCATCCTTGTGGATTCCTGGAAATTTCTCTAGTGCCAAGTTTGTTGCTAGCCCCATAATGGCTTCCTCAATCAAAATATTTCTTTCCTTGATCTCATCTCTGTCCTTCCTCCATCTCGACTATTCCATTCCCTCAAGTTCTTTTTCTCTATCCCCTTCTCCCTTCATGTTCCCTTTCCACACTCCCTACTCCCCCAACCCCATGCTCCAAATTTTGTCAGGCGATTTTGTCTATTTCACCTTTCCAGATGGATCTATGTGTGTTTTTCTTAGGGTTCACCTTCTTACTTAGCTTCTTTAGGATCATGAACTATAGGCTCAATATACTTTGCTTTACAGCTAGTATCTACTTATGAGTGTGTACATACCATGCTCATCTTTCTGGGTCTGGGTTACCTCACTCAGGATGTTTTTTTCTAGTTCTATCCATTTGCATGCAAATTTCAAGATATCATTTTTCTTTTCCTCTGAGTAGTACTCCATTGTGTAAAAGTGCCACATTTTCTTTATCCATTCTTCAGTTGAGGGGAATCTAGGTTGTTTCCAGGTTCTGGCTATTACAAATAATGCTGCTATGAACAACATAGTTGAACAAATGTCCTTGTAGTATGATTGAGCATCTTTGGGTATATGCCCAAGAGCGGCATTGCTGGGTTCCGATGTAGGTTGATTACCAATTTTCTGAGAAACCGTCATACTGATTTCCAGAGTGGTTGTCTAAGTTTTCATTCCCACCAGCAATAGAGGAGTATTCTATTCCCCTTTCTCCACATCCTCTTCAGCATAAGCTATCATTGGTATTTTTGATCTTAGCCATTCTGACTGGTGTAAGATGGTATCTTAGAGTTATTTTGATTGCATTTCTCTGATGGCTAATGATGTTGAACCTTTCCTTAAGTATCTTTTGGCCATTTGGGATTCTTCTGTTGAAAATTCTCTGTTTAGTACTGTACCCCATTTTTAATTAGAATATTTGAAATTTTGATGTCTAATTTCTTGAGTTCTTTATATATTTTGGAGATCAGTCCTCTGTCTGATGTGCGGTTGGTGAAGATCTTTTCCCATTCAGGAGGCTGCCTTTTTGTCTTATTGACTGTGTCCTTTGCTTTACAGAAGCTTCTCAGTTTCAGGAGGTCCCATTTATTTATTGTTGCTCTCAGTGTCTGTGCTACAGGTGTTATATTTAGGAATTGGTCTCCTGTTCCCATGCATTGAAGGGTACTTCCCAATTTCTCTTCTATAAGGTTCAGTGTGGTTGGATTTATATTGAAGTCTTTAATCCATTTGGACTTGAGTTTTGTGCCTGGGGATAGATATGGATCTATTTTCATTCTTCTACATGTTGACATCTAGTTATGCCAGCACAATTTTTTGGAGATGCTTTCCTTTCTTCATTGTATAATTTTAGTTTCTTTGTTAAAAATCAGGTGTTCATAGGTATGTGGATTAATATCCGGGTCTTTGATTCAATTTCATTGGTCAACCTCTCTTTTTTTGCCAATACCAAGCTGTTTTCAGTACTGTAGCTCTATAATAGAGCTTGGTGTCAGAGATGTTGATGTTTCTGGAAGTTCCTTTATTGAACAGGATTGTTTTGGCTATCCTGGGTTTTTTGTTTTTCCATATGAAGTTGATTATTTTTCTTTCAAGGTCTGTGAAGAATGTGTTGGGATTTTGATGGGGATTGCATTGAATCTGTAGATGGCTTTTGGTAGGATTGCAAGTGACATTTTCTTATATGCTGTGCATTGCTTTGTCCTTGTGTCATTTTAGAGGTAATAAAAATGAAAAAAAAATTGTCATTTCTCTTGGGAGATCACATTTGAATTTATGGTTGGTCAAGTTGAAACATGGAGAAGTTCAGCTTTGTATGAGTTGCATAAAGATAATTTTTAAAGTAACAAACTTAAAATTTTCAATCTTTAGTTTAATGTTGATGCAACGCCAAGATGAGTTTCTAGTTTGCAAGAGATTCTGGTATACTTTCCTGAGGACATTTAGAACAAGAACACACACATACACACCACAGGGCATACAGGAACTTATCTGTGTCCCCATGGCAAAATGTTGGCTGACAGAGGCAAGGCAAGGGGCAAAACCAGAAGGCAAGGTTGTTTGAGAGCCTTTCATCACAGCACAGACCTTCAGCATAGGTAACTTGGTACCATGCCTATTTTCCTGAGCCTTGAACCTGGACTTCTGGGCTATTCTGGCCTCTTAGATTGATTGCAATTCACATCCCACTTTTAATGTAGGAAAAAAAAAAAACAGGCAAGAATAAGGAGTAAGCCTAAATCCGAGTGCCATCTGAACCCAAAGTTCCATGTTGTCGTCAATCTCTTTGCACTGACTCCTCTCATGGAAGAACAATGCTAGGGATGCAAGGACTAAGAGAAGAAGCATCCTTCATCTGAAGACTTTCACAGAAGCACCCAAGTCTCTGGTTCCCCAACCTCCTCCACATGAGAGGGCAAACTGCTGTGGGAGGGTGTGCGCCTCCCGCTGGGAAGGCTCCGGCTACTTGATGAAGCCATGTGAAGGACATGGCCATCACTGACTACTCTGGACAGAGTCTGCAGAGCTGCTTTAATCTTTCCCTGGCCTTTAAATGGAATCAGTGAAATTTCATACGTGGGCTGTTCACTCAGCATTAGACAGGAAGTATGCTTAAGTCTCTTTAGAAGAGTACGAGTGATTTTACATAGGGTTAATGGACCAATAAAAGCTTGAGTTGACATGACTACACCACCACCCAAAACACCTAGCTGGCAGTTGTTAGACAAGAATCTCTTCCACTGCTTTCTACTCCTATGCACGCCTTTAGTCCCGGCCCTTGGGAGGCAGAGATAGGTGGATCTCTGTGAGCTCAAGGCCAGCCTGGTCTACAGAGCAAGTTCCAGGACTGACTCCAAAGCTACACAGAGAAGCCTTGCTCAAAAGAAAGAAAGAAAGGAAGGAAGGAAGGAAGGAAGGAAGGAAGGAAGGAAGGAAGGAAGGAAGAAAGAAAGAAAGAAAGTCTTTAGTGGCAAGAATTCCACTCATGACATTAAATAAAAGCACAACAATTACACTATATTTCATGGTTAAAATCAAACTGGAAATACCATGCAAATATGCAACTCTTATATTGTTCTTCTCTGAATTATGTGTAAATCTTGATGAGAATTGTGCAAAGAGAACACATGGCTCTGTTCAAGCTCCAAGTGTTTGGGTATTGACAGGAACTGGAAATTCATATGCTGTAGTGGACAGGTTTTTGTAGTGTTTCTTTTTCTTCTGCATTTTCTCTCCACTATATGCACATGTTTTTATTACCTTGGATTCCAGATCCTCTGGCATCTAAAGGGAGTGCAGAAGACCACTTTGGTGATATGGTCTAGCATTTGACATAGTCAGAAAAATAGAGAAGTATTTTCCTTATGTCTAATGCAATTTCTAAATATAGATGTATGCTTTAGGCTATGCTGCAGTAGCTTGCGACAGACTCAGACTCCTGCCAAGAACAACTAGAAGCTTGGATTTTAGCAGTGTCCAGAGGCATGCAGAGACTCACAAAGACTCAAGGAGCCAACCAGAAGATAGGCAGCAAGCAAGGTGAGGGGAGCCCACTACGGTTCTACTTAGGGCACTTGCTATTTCTGTAATGGGGTAAGAGCCTGAGAATCAGGCAGGGTACCATTCCTATTGGTCAGAGAAGAGGTATTACTTCAGACCGTGTTAAGGCCCAGGTAACAAAAGATCAGGATTTTGATATTCCAAGGCAGCTAAAGCTCCAGTGCCAAGAACCTGGAGAGAAGGAAGGGGCAGAGAGGTGAGCTATTATATTGTTTTTCTACAGAGTAACTGACATTCAATCAAAAATGATCAGAAATGTTGAAACAGCAAGACTGACAAATTAGTAAGATAAAAAAATAAGTGATCTACTATTCAGATGATTAGGTTTGGCTTTAAACACTTGTGCTAAAATATGCTCAATAGAAAAGGTGGCAATAGGGATATGGACAGCAAAATTTTATCATAGAGCAGAAATTTATATAGAATAAGTGCAAATTCTAGGACTAAATATTTCCTAAGGAGATATTTACTAATTGACTAGCAAATTAGATAGAGCTGAGGAAGAACTCAGTCAGTTGGAAGGTAGGTAAGTAGGAAATACCCAGGGTGAAGTGGACAGACAAAGACAAAAATGAGAATCATGAAAACAAATGTAAAAGGCACACACATTACAAAAGGATGGAGAAGTCTGGTGCAGAATTAATAAATTTCTGCACTATTGACTTTTTGAGTCAAGTAATTATTGCTGTAGGGGCATTTTGACCTGGGCAACAAAAGTCATACCGGGTTGAAAGCCACCAAAATACCTTCAATATAATAGTTGAGAGACAAGGGGAACAGAGGTAATATTTGAACAGAGATGGCTCTCAAGGGTCAAAAGTTCAAGATTTCCAAATTTCTTTTGACATTGGGAAAGTAAAAAAAATCACAAATTTATATTAATTTCTAATAAATTAATGATTCCCAGGGAGGCTTCAATATAATCAGTAAAACAAGAGTAAATTAATGTTCACTTAATGAGATAGTTGGGCAGGATATGGTATAATTAAATACTTGACAAGCCAAAGAAATGGAAAAAAGACAAAAAGGAAAACAAAAACTGGGGATCAGATGGAAAACAAATAGCAACATGGCAAATATAATCCCAAATATATTACTAATTGTAATAAATAAAAATTATATATATATAAATTAAAATATCTTTTAGAGTACAGTTAATTAAAAGTCTAATCTTACATGGGCTCAAATAAGACACCCCTTAAATATAAAATAAAGTGGTTGAGATTTAGTGTATGCAAATGATAAATTAGGCAAACCAATAGTGTCCTGGGAACATAGTCCTAGGAGCTTGCAAGATCTGACTGACAGATATTCGAAAATTCTGCTAATCTGTTGTTCAATACTTGCTTGAGATGGACCATTATGAACATGAATTAGAGACTTTGGTTTTGCCCTTCTGGGGAGCTAAGTTAGCCCTTCATTACTCTGCAAACCAAAAATCAAAGGAAAGATACGATTACACCAACACTTCCCCTACCTATACGTGGAGACGCACTTTTCTCATGATGAAACAACGAACTTGTGAGGTAGACCGATTTAAAATTTTCTGAGATCTCAGTCCATACTTGCAAAACTAACAGAACTGGCCCCCTCTAGCCAGTATTATCTGCGTCTGTGTCGCTTTGGGGACTGCAAATTCAGGGACTGAGTCCCAAACCCTCTGAACTGGAGTCCCTGGGGCCAGCAACTTGCCTTAACAGGGCTTTCTGAAGGCAGCAAGCCGTGATACTCCCCATTTACCATTTACCGATGCAGTTTTCCCAGCCTGAGCCACTCCACGGCCTTCTCTCTACCCACCCACTCTCCTCACCTTGCTCTGCTCCCCCGAGTAAGACAGCTTCTACGTTCTTTCCCAGGAAGTTTGGGGAGGTCTTGCTGAAATGTTGACACCCCTGAGCTACTTCATTGCGATGTAACTGGTTACCCCCCCTTCCCCCCCTCCCCCCCCCACCCGCGTGAGAGGATGATCTGGGGCGCGACTCTCGCAACCCCTCTCCCACTTCTCTTGTCAGCCCACAGGCCATATATTCCCTCAATAAACTGAATTCACAAAAACCTCCTTTGTCTCTCTTTTCAGGTGGAGAATGAAGGCCAAAGAGTTGCTTTTTTGTTTCTTGTTTTGATTTGTTTTCCTGCCTGAGGTGAGGATGTCTAAGATATACAGGATGTATTTTGGAAGCCATGTTTCCTTCATTTAAAAAGTTTCTCCTCACTTGCAAATATCGTAGGAAAGGTAGCTATTTTTCCCCTTCTCTTAAAACCTGGGTGTTGTGACTTCAAAAGTTTACTAACTTTTTAAAGAGAGCCCCTGAGAAAAAATAGATAAGGCTTAAGAGCCCTCAACAGCATTGCTGTTCCTTTTAAGCCCTTAAGAAATGCTGAGGTCCATTCAAATGTTTTCTTTGAATTTTTAATTTTTGTTTTACGATAGGACTAATTAAAGCAACACCTGTTTGGAATGATCTAGTTGGTGCTGGGTCAACATTTCCATTGGGTTATGTTCCAGCTGTGAAAACTCAAAGTTGAACTAAGACTTGGGTGTATAATATCCAAGCCCAGGGGAATTCAAAAGAAACACCAGTATACCAGTGTGCATATTTGGGGGGCAAACCAAATAGAAGCAAAGTAGTTTCAGGTGCTTTTTAGCACTTGGGTAGTGTGCAGTTTTTTTTTTATGATTCTGGTTTGTAGGCCTTTGGCTCCTCATGTAGGTAGACTGCCTTTGGGCATTGAAAGGACTAAAAAATGGGCCAGTTTGGTCGGTGTAAAATATTAGCTACTGTGCACGTGTGTTAATAAGCTTCCTCCCATCAGGAGACATTTAAGATGTGAAATGATAATGTCCAGTGCTCTCTGATTTAAGGCTCCCAGAAGTATCCTGATTGGTCAGTGCTATGTCTTAAGGGCCAGAGGCTGCTTCTGTCTTTCTGTTGAGAGGCCTCGAAGTCGAGATTCATTAGCATGTCACAGGAAGAAGATGGAGCTTGGGTTGAGACTGGAAGTTAACACCACAGACCATAGCCTGTCAAGTAGTGACTTTCTAATACTCTTTAACACTTGCAGGAGCACAACTAAGAGAAGTGGAGAGAAGTGGGGTTTCTTAGATGGATGCAGGAGCTCTTTGCATCCTCTAAGACTGCAAAGGATGATTTGAAACCACTGTCTCTCTGATGGGGGGGAGCAGCTAAGCCAACTCCAAGCTTGGTCTTGATAGGGTCTTTTGAGAAGAAATTTGACTAGTTGATGAAAGAGGGGAAGTGAGTATTCTACCTGCTTTTACATTTGAGAAATTCTAATGCTTTGAAGAGCAAGACATTTAGCAAGGATGAGGTCTTGTCCTAGATGACTTCATAATGGTTTATATGTTAGTCCCTAAGGGCCAAGACTTCTCTGGGAAAAGTGATAGGAATTCCTGTCAAGTTCATTGTCTTTTTTTCTATTTCTCTCTTTATCCTCCTGTTCTTTATTTGTCTTTGTTTTTTGTCCTTTTCCTTCCTGTATTCTCTCTTCCTCCCCCCTCACATCTACACTTGGAGGTTCGGGTCAGGAATTAAAGAAAAATAGAGATTTTAAATGATTTTCTGTGTGGCCCAATAGAATAGAAACTATTGTGGGATTTCAAGACAGAGTCAAACTGAGAGCCACTGCTGATGCTATAACCCCAGTGTATAAGGGAAGCTCATCTTGGAACCCTTAGAAGAGCTTCATGGATTGGATAGGGATGGTCTACCCATTGCCACATGGACCTCTTTGCCTTCACTCCCCTTTCCTCCCCTCACACTTCAGACTTGCCTGCTATTCTGTCTCCCCTAGATTTTTATTATATCATTCTGGATAAATAAATACATGATGACTCAAGTTACCGAAGACCATCTACCCTCGGCAAAGTGTCGCCAAGTGTATCTTCTTCCTCTATAACTAGGAATTTCAGTTTCAGGCATGGGTCCTGGCATTCCCACTTCAAGAACTCTGGACTAACAGCAGAGGTGCCAAATTTTCCCATTACAGTGGGTAGTGAAACACATAGCATGGCTCCAATCTTTCAGAGTCTCTTGCCGTTCCCTCCACCCCACCCCCACCCCCCCGCCTGACCCAGGAATCTGAGGAGCTAGAGGATCTCATACACTAAGACACTGTTCTGGAGCATTTGATCATTTCTTAAAGAAGCCTTAGTAGCAAGCGAGAGTCTGTGCCAGCTCTATTACTCAGACACAGGATGCCTTTTATTTTATCCTCTGAGAATCCTGAACACAACACCAGCATCCCTGCCTAAGGGTGCCAATGACTGAAAACAACTTAAGAGTCTAGACTCTCAGGATTTTAACTATGAATAAAATTTAATGTCAGAGCTATGCATTTCTGATGGCTGGATTTTAGGGACCAGTAGATACAACCCAGGGAGTTGTAGGTGCTTCCTCTAATCCTTGACCCACAGCGCTGTCCGTCCCCACCTACAGTGCTTCTGCCCGAGTATTTTCCTCATCCATCCCTCCCTTCACCTGTGTAGCATTTCACTCCTTTGATGTAGTGACTCCATGAAAAATAAAAACAGGGGGAGACAAGAAAGGTGCCCCCATACGCTCTCCCCCAAACCTTCTAAGATAATTCACTTTGTACAGTTACTCCTGGGATAGAGTTTAGAAAGCATCAATAATGTTCCAATAATAATCACATTTTAGCGCAGCTCCTGCATTATTTTATACTATCTGTGCTCTTGGGAAAGCAAAAATATTCTTTGTCAGAATGTGTGCGTTGATCTTTAAGTGTGAGCTGAAATGGGACTGGCATAGTCAGGGAATGAGAGACCCATAGGTGGTTATGGCCTATCTTGTACTTAAAAGGTTATGGATCTAGGAAGAATGCAGGAGAAGAAGTGAGGACAGTGAATAGCTTTTGTTTGCAGCTTGACAATGTGGTGATGGCTAGGGAGTCCTCTGGAGGCCCCGCAAGCCATCTGTCATACGAACTCAACAGCAAGCTAACCCCATTTGAGCTATTAGAGCCAGAAGCAACCAAAGACTGCCAAGCCTCTGGCCCTCTGGGATGCATGGATATTTCTCAAGAGGCTAAGCACCCCCTCTTTCCTCTGGGCTTCCCCACATTTGTCTCACATAACTCACCAAGTAGGAATTTGCCCTGCATGGCCCTAATTCCTTTTCCTTGTGACTTTTTCTGAGATATGCCTTCCGTTATGAGATGCTCAAAGCTTACTACACCCCTTTAGGATAGGAATGGAGAAGCAAGTGGTAGCTGCTTGGTAGAGCAGCTGGTCGGGTTAAACTGAATTAGTTAGAATATGCCCAAACCTTCATTTTTGCTAATGATGAACTTAAAGTACGGAGATTGTAATGGCTAGCCCCAGCTTCTAGGGCGAGTCAGTCGCAACAGTGATCCTGGAACCCTTCAACCACCGAAGCTTGACCTTCCACCCATCTTGCAAGTCACGGGGAAAAGAGAGAATTCTTGTTCCGGAGAATTTCTTGTGAAAAATGTGAAGGATGGGTTTTCATACGAACCATTTGGTCTCTATAAGCGCTCAGCTTTCAAGTCACGGCAGAGACTCTTGCATCCAAAGGTGGAAGAGCTGCTGCAATAAGAAGGTCATACATAGCCCACCGCTTACATTGTGACCTCATCCTGTTTAACACAGGGTGTGGGATGATGGGAACTGAGGCTATTTCACAGAAGTCTTGCTGCTTTTATCACTCACTGTATATAATATTGGGGATGAGGACGGGGTTCTGCCTGGAAGAGAAGACAAGGAACTTAGGAGCAGCTGACCCGATAAAACCACCACCACCTGTGCAAATGATGCCTAGTGGTAACCATGGTAACGTGTGATAACTGAATGGGTTGATCACAGAGAGAAGAAACGGGATGAGTTCCAGATAGCCCATGAGCTGTTTTGCCTAGAGTATTGAAGGTCAAATATGACATAACAGGCCTAAACAATAAGCTTGAGTGATGAAGAGTCCTGTCATGTGCTTCCAGCTCCAAGAGTTGCCAGTTTCAGTTCAAGGGCACAGTTACTGAAACAAATGAAAGAAATCAAGGATAATTCCTAACATATACCTACATGTTGGCTAGACTTAGTCACTTTGAGGGAAGTGAGGAGGGTAAGGGAACTGAGAGCTTTATGGGGAGAAATGTATTAACTATCTAGTGAAGTGAGCATCCTTGGCCTGGTGATGTGGTGACTGCCGTCCCCTTCGATGTGATGGGAAGGGTATGAGTATTCTTTCCCTAAACCTGTAACCCAGACTAAACACTAAAGAAATGGACACCGGGAGAGACACCAGCCAAACTTTCTGCTGACATCACTCATTTCATAGAAGCGCTCACTCACAGACCATGTCTGCCACCTCCACTCCCCAACCTACTTCTCTCTGGTTTCTGCTCTACAAGATTCAATTCTCTAGTTGGCATTTCCCCATGAAGCTCTGTATTCCTTGGTCCGGAGACAGCTGAACCTCCTCTCCTGCATACATGCTTGTGCCTAGGCTTCCCAGAGTACCTTCTAACCTTGTGTTTTCAGTTTTCACACCTGTACACATCCAGGACTCTGAAATCAACACTGCAGACTGTCCTTACAGACAGCTCTCTTGCGGTCTAGAAATCTTTCTTCAGCAGATCATGGATAGTCAATCACATTCACCGCAGCTGACTTATTTCCTTTATCGCTCCACCCCCCCCCCATCCGAACCCATGAAAACACTCCCCACTCTCTGCACTGGTGAAGGGCTTTGCTTTCTATCTGCTTGTCCATCACCTGAGTAAACACTGTAGTTTTCTTGAGCCATTCTCTGTCTCCACCTTTCCTGCTGCCTCCCTAAGAACCCTTCACCCATCCTCTACTCTTGGTCTCTTCTACAGCTTCCGGTCAGGATGCCTCTCATTCCCATGTGTCCTGTTGCTATAGTTTCCAACTGGAGTCTCCTCTTCCGGCTGCATGTCTTCAGTACAACGCCAGTGCTTTCAAACAATGCCATTTCTAAGCCTTCAGTGACTTCCTGTCACTTTGAAGAACGTATCCAAACTTCTTCATGAGCAATCAAAGACTTTCCTCATAAGACTCGACCATACATATTCTGTTTCATCTTCAGCTGAATCTCACATGCCTGTCGGTCACAGCGGTGTCCCAGTAATTCTTCAGTCCTTCTAGGCATCCCTGTGAGCTTTTATACATATAGAGACATATCCCTTTACTGGGGCCCTTGGCAATGTCCACTATGTCTTTCAAGGCTAAGTTTCATCTCCCTCTTTCATTCTGAGTGAGCAGAGGCAGAGAGATTCAATAATTTCATTGCTCTTTGCTTTTGTCATTGAGGGCCTGGGGTTGGCAAGAGTTTTTTTTTTTTTTTTGTTTTGTTTTGTTTTGTTTTTTTTTTTTTTTTTTGTATTGTCTATTTAGTGCTATCTTCCCAGAAAAGATAAGGGGTAGGGAATATAGGACATATTGGTTATCAAGAACTTTATAAGGGAAAAATAGGTAAGGCAGGAGAAGTGTAAATTTGAAACAGAGAGGTGAAGAGGAAATAAACAAACATTCCCCAAATGGACTTAGCCCCCAAATTTCAAACATCAATATATAATGATTAGCGCCAAGGAAAGGCATTCTCCTTGGCAAGTGACCCCAAATCAGCGTGGCTTATGGGTGTTGAGGGAGCCAGCACCAAGATGAAGGATGGTGACATCCGTGACAAAGAGGCACAGATGACTGTGAATTATGGACCCTCATGCCACCTGGGACAGCGACTGAAAAGTCCAGCACTGCAGTGAAGCCTCAGATGTTTCTGGAGTGAGTGTGACCGGGATGCCATTGAGGAATTGGAGGCAGGTAATTCAAACCAGGCTGGGCTGTTTACGTTGTAGCAATGCACGTGTTTGCCATGGTCTGTCCAGCAGATGTTCTGATGGCCTTTTTACATAAGCCGTCGACAGCCAATACTGCAGTTTCAAGGCCACGTCACACCCAAGCTAAAGCGTGTCACATACCAAAAGATGATTTTTTAAAAAGATTTTATTTATGTGTTTTTAATGTGTTTTTTTTTTTTTGAGACAAGATGTCTCAACACAGCCCTGGCTGTCCTGGAACTCACCATGTAGACCATACTGGCCTTGAACCTTCCTCTGCCTCCCCAGAGAGTGATTCTTGACAATTTGGGAATCCTTGATTGGGCTGTTACTGTGAACCTTCAGAACCATCTTACCTCTGACAAAGTGAACTATCTAGACTGCAGAAGATGGGACTAGAATAGAAAAAGGAGAACACAAACCTTTTAAACCCCCACTTTCATCCCTGTTTTCATACCATCCACTTCTGGACCTACTATGTAGACAGCATTTAAGACTTCTCAGCATAGACCCTGAAAAAATGCAGAGTCCCTCCAGGGTCCTGTGGTGGCCACAGGTAACAGGGACAGCTCTCCAGGTAGAATCTGTCCAGCTCCAAGGAAAGGCAGCCTTTCCTGTGGGTTGGAGCTGCAAAACCTGAACTTCCCATTTAGGATGTTTGAACATCTGGAATCAGCCAGCTCAGGTGGGACCCGTTCAAGCTTCAGTATTCCTCACATAGAGAGCACCTGCAGAGCCGTGTGCCACAGCTATGTTGAGAACAAAGCCAGTTTTTCAGGATGGATGGAGTATAGCAGCAGGGTCTTCTTTGGGGACCCTAGGCATGGAAGGTTTGCAGACCAAGCAAGTCCCATGCTGACACTCCTTGCCTTTCAGATTTGCATATGTCTGGTGCCAAAACACTCTTCCCTGATATAACGGTTAATCTTGGTTGTCAACTTGACATGGTTTAGAGTCACCTAGGAGACACTCCTTTGGGTGTACCCAAGAGGACATCTCCAGAGATGTCTAACTGGGAAGACTCACACTCAACCTGAGAAGCAGTGTTCCATGGAGATTATAAACAAAATAAAAGGGCAGAAAAACTAGAGCTCAAGGCAATCCTAGCTTACATAGCATATCTCCCTAGGCTACGTGAGACCCTGTTTCAAAAAGTTATGTATACATGTAAATGCACATGAACTCACAGGTGCACGCGTGCGCACGCGCACACACACATACACACTGGATAATCTTCTCTAAGAGATGAATATGAGTAACAAGGTCAAATGTATGTTTTAGAACATTAGTTGGTTAGGTGGAAGATGGGTAAGGTATGCAAGACCCCAGGTTAATGAAAAAATAAGCCTGTATTAATTTTGTATTCCAAACACCCCCATCGCTAGCATTTTCACAGACATGGCAGAAAATAATATTAATGTCCAACAATTGCAAGAGTGGCTTAAAAGTTGGTCCATCTTTGATTTCCCAGGCTTATTTCCACAGGATGGGAGGCCCATCTGCTTCCCTTGGCTTCAAGGGAAGAGAGCACCACAAGACGGGTCTCCTAATATCGTCCCATGGACAATCTGTGGCGGATCCTTGCTCCAGGGATGGAGAGAAGGACTAGGTTACTGAGGGTCTCTGGGTCTCAGGGAAACAGGGCCTGGGAAGCTGGCTGCTCCCATGCTGGCCCAGGCTCTTGTTTTTCTTGAGCTGACTTGCTGGAGAAGTGAGTGAAGTCAGAAACAAAATGCCACATTGCACGCCCACTGAAGTCTGGGCTCAAGGGAAAGAAGAGAGATTGCCAGAGCGTTAGCTGTTCCCAATCCACTCCTGGACCTTAAGCTGTCTTGAACAGAGTTGCCAATCAGCTTGGTAGGGACTGGCCTTTGTGGAGGGGGGTGTAGGCAGGGGAGAGGGAGGGAAGGGAGCCGTCTGTGCTCCATCTTAATTACCTCATCAGAAGCAGCTCCCTTCCCGCAAAGCTAGCTCTGGTGTCTTCTACAGCAGGGTGAGTCTTTGGCTTTTCATGTGAACTTGTCGTCAGATATGCCATTTGCCTATGCGTGTGCACACGAAGGGTCGTTCGGTTCAGAGCTGAAATCTTTCACTTGTGACTTTAGCTTGGAAATTCTTGGCAAGAGCAGAACGCAGTAGTAAAGTCTTAGGAAGGGGTTTCTGTGAAGGAATGATAGTGGCTTTCTGTGACAGTTTTGGGTGGAAGAGTCTGTGATCAGGAGGTGACATTGTGGACATCAGACTGTCAGTTCTGAGGAACAAGCCAAGCCCAGGGGTGGGTAGCCCGGAGTCCAAGGTCTAAGTCCATCTGCTGTCTTGTGCGATGCTGAAACCCTTCAAAGCCTTCGCTCCCTCACCTTTGAACACTTTGGGGAAATGAGTTGTGTTGATTCTTTGACTCAGTGCAACTTTTAGATTTTACGGTGTAACATCGGAGGTCTGAAGAACTGAAAATCCCTGCAGCTTGAGTAGTTGTCAAAGACATAGAAAGCCATGATCTTCTTTGTTTGGGAGTAAATGAAGCTGGGTCCCATGTGTGAGCTTTGCCATGGTGCAATGGGACTGGTCAGTGCAGAGACCCGGGCCATCCTGACTTCCCCTTAGCATTGGTGTCAATATGAGCCAGACAGGATGAACTGTAGCTGAGCAGTGCTGGAGAGAGCAGCCTCAGTTTTCCTATTGTGTGACAATAGCTTGGGACAAAGATTTGAAGAAAGCACAGGGTAAGAAGAGGCACCTGCAGGAAGTGTATCTTTGGTCTTGAGGAGCTGGTGAGATTTGTCCCCACACTGTGACTATGTGACCCAGTCACTCTCTTGTTACGATGTAGCATTTTGCCTGGGATTTCAGCAACTCAGCCAGTCATTCTCAATAGACCAAAGTCACTTAGGCATTTCACAATGTACTGCTTAGCAAAGCTCATGACTGTGGACAGGCTTGCTGCATGCTGACCAATCCCACGGCCCTCAGTTCACAGAACCACCTAAGGGTTCACTCAGCTATGTGGATAAGGGAGGTGGGAGCCCCAGGTCTTTTTGAAAATTACCAGGTTCACCGATGTTTTCTATATAGAAGGAAAGGGACATAAATGGGTACAGTTAGAGAACGGTGGATGTGAGGATATAAGAGAAAGAAATGGATTTGGGGGAGGAGAGTTCAAATTTAACAAATTTACTCCTTGGCTTTCTCTTTAAAATATGTTACTATTTAGTTTCACAATAACAACAATTTGTTATTTAAAAAACCCTCTAAGTGCTTTATTAACAAATGTGCAGATTAGAATAATACCATAAGAATGGTAAACATTATTCCAGTTTCAAAGGAAAAAATAGCACAGAGAAATTAAATACCTTGCCTAGCTTACAGAGGCCACAGGAGTCAAAGGTGAAATCCAAATGAGGCTGTTTTGTTCCAAAGTTATCACCTAATCTCCACACATATTCCCTCTGTTATATCACACACACGTATACATACACACACAAGTAATTTTTTAAAGATTTACTTATGTTCATAAGCATCTGTGTTTTCCTATGTATATGTATGTGTGCCATGTGCATTTCTGGTGCCCAAAAAACCTGAAGAGAGCATTGGGTTCCTTAGAACTGGAGTTACTATAGATAGTTGTGCGTAGGTGCTGGGGATTGAACCTGGGTCCTCTGGAAAAGTAGCAAGTGCTCTTCTTCACTGCTGAGCCATCTCTCTAGCCCCTACAAAAATTCAATAAAATATGAAACACGAAAGATATTGCAACTGTAACCTTCCCTACAACCTTTTGGTGTCTGTAGATGAAAGCCCTGGTCAGGTTGTGGGGTCTTGGGAAGGGGTGTGACATCTCTATGTATGTATTTCTATAGATAACCCTAATTTCCCATGGCTTTTGTGTAAAGCTCACCTCAGTGTGAATAGATAACTTAACCTCAGATAATCTTTAGAGTTGGTTTTCCTTGGAGTTATTCTTCTGGCATCTCGGCCCTGTGCCCCAATGCCAGTCAAGAATATTTGTGCTCTAGGATGGAAGCACACCTAGTATTTGCCTTCATCTTCATCCCCGGCTTTATCTTCATCCCTGGCTTCATCCTCATCCCTGGCTTCATCCTCATCCCCAGCTTCATCCTCATCATTCACCTGCCTCCTGCACAGGGTACCTTGTGTGCTGGGTCAGAACACTTCCTCTCAGTGGAAAGTCCTCCCAGTAACTTTCCAAGAAACACAGGAGGAATAAGTTTTAAGACTAGTATTTCAAAAAGTATTATTATTTTTCTTATACTTTATGAGGATATAACTTTCTAGACTGGGCATGATATTCTGTTTAAAGTGGAGATATTTTCCTTCCATCTTCATTTAGCTCTTGGTCCATATCTTGCTCCCCTTTGAAAAGCATGTTTTCATTTCCCATTCCTGATGTTTTGTGAGTGACTGATTTTTCTCCCTGGAATCTTTGGGAGGAGGGATTTATATCAACCTCAGATTCCATGGTGATATGCCTGGATGGACCCTTTTTAAATTCAACATGCTGGGCGTGCAATATTCCATTTTGGTTTGGAAGGTCCTATCCCTTGGCTCAAGAATATTTTCTTAAATTATTTGGAATCATCTCTGTTCCTTTGGGTTACCTCATCAGTTGGGCATGAGATTTCACGGATTTATCATTTCATTTAACATCCTGTTTTCCCTGTGCAGTCCTCTGGCTTATTTGACATTTCAGATTTCTTTAACTTACCTACTTACCCCCGTGCCTCTGTGTGTGTGTGTGTGTGTGTGTGTGTGTGATATGTGTACATGTGTGTGATATGTGTACATGTGTGTGTGATATGTGTACATTGTGTAGGAGGGCATCACTGTCCACCTTGTCCACCTTGTCCACCTTGTCATCTTGAGACATGGTCCAGCACTGAATCTGGGGCTAGCCTGGTGAGTAGTCAGGAAACACCAACAATCCTCTTGTCTCCGTCTCCCCATAGTGCTGGGATTACAGCTGTGTGTGACCATGCCCAGCTTTTTACATGGTTTTCCAGGTCTCTATGCTTGTACAGCAAGCACTCTTGCTGGTTGAGTCAATTCTCTGTTATTGAACTTTAAAATGCTATTTTATGTGCTAAAGGATTTTATTTTAAGGGTTTCCTGTTTGCTGTTCTTTTATTAATAGCACTTACTCTTGTTTTAGCATTACTTTTTATGCATGGAGTTTACATCATTTGTGTATCTGAGAATATTATTCTTTGTGACAAATAGCTGTGGGTCCTGGGTGGCCCTGGGACTCACATTCCTCCACGTTCTCAGTATGGGAACACTATGAACCTCAGGCTCCAGAGAAAAAGACGTGGAACCTAGTATAGAGTCAGGGCCCCTTCTCAGTAGTAAGTTTAGTCTGGACTTGACCTTCCCAGATCCCAGTTCATGTAAAGCCTGGGCGTTGACTAGACCCCGAACTGGAGGACAGAGCCACAAGCTTCAGAAAAAGTGGGATGCAAAACCTGCCAAGAGCACCCCCAAAATAAGAGAATCTGTTGACACTCTCCTTTACTAGCAAGACTGGATTTGAAAGTCTAGCCATCATAATGTGAGAATAATGGTGTATTGTTTCTGTAACCAAGTTTGTTATGATTTATCACAGTGGCCACAATAAATTAACACAATGAGAAGGGAAAAGAGGGCAGGACCAGGACTTGAGTGCCTAGTTTTGGTTTTGTTTCTTGGCTAGAGCCTCTTAGTGTAAGGCTGTAACAGGGTGAATGGGCTCTTGATTCAACCTGTAATCAAGGATTGTATCATGATGTGTAAAAGTGGCATAGTGGTGGGTGTCTCTGGAGGACACCACACATACACACTCACACACAAACATGTGTTACTCGGAGATGGAAGAGGATTAGTATTGTTGCTACTTTTAACTCTTTTAGCTTTTGTTCTTTGGGGGGCCCGCCACCCAGCTCCCAAATAAATCACACCCGGAGGTTCTTATTTCTTAAATCTTAATGCCCAGTCTTAGCTTGGCTTTATATCTAGCCAGCTTTTCTTAACTTAAATTGTCCTATCTACCTTTTGCCTCTGGGCTTTTTCCTTTTCTTACTTCTGTATATCTTACTTTCACGCTTACTCCATGCTGGCTGTGTGGCTGGATAGCTGGCCCCTGACAGCCTCCTCCTCCTCTTGCTCCTAGATTTCTCTTTTTCTCTTCCTATTTATTCTCTCTGCCTGCCATTCCCACCTATCCTTTCTGCTGCCTTACTATTGGCCATTCAGCTCTTTATTAGACCATCAGGTGTTTTAGACAGGCAAAGTAACACAGCTTCAAGGAGTTAAACAAATGCAAAATGCCTCTGCATCATTAAACAGATGTTTCATGACATAAAAATGTAACACATCTTTAAATAACATTCTACAGAAGATTAGTTAAAGAAAATGGGGTCTTCAGAATTGGGGTGCAATAGGTAATGGGGGATTTGATTTGTTCACAAGATATTGTATACATATGTGAAACTGTCAAAAATTAAATCTTAAAGCTGTTTTTAAAAACCATCTCTGGACACATGAAAAGATTTTACCTTATTCCCTATAAAATGCAACTGTATAGTATTTACTGGCTTCTTCAAAATCCTTCAACTTTCTTCCCTCTGTGTTTTTCTTCACATTTGTTTTCTTAGCCCCAAAGTTATTTCTCCCTTGGTGACTAAAACCTCCCAAACCAGATTCAAATCAAATTTCCTCTGTGACGTTATATCCAGCTGTTCCCAGGCTGGATTAAGTCTGGCCCCTCTTTGGCATAGGTAACAAGTTGTGGAACTCCAGCATGTATCGCCGTGTTCTGTGGGTTCCACTCGACTGTGGGTATTTTGGGTAACACCCCACCACTCTAGGCTTCTTGAAACAAGCCACATTCCCTTGCCTCAGGCTCACATGTATAGTAAGTGTTTAAGAAAAATTCATTTAGTTTGGTGGTTCTAGAATTGGACCTCACAGTGAAAGAATATGGAATTGATTTCTTAAAGACACCAATGTAGCTGCGGAGGGAGGGGAAGTTAGTTTCCTTTGGGGATTTAGCACCTGATGAATTATCTGTACCCTCAGTGGACAGCGCTAAACTCCAGCATATTGGAGTGGCAATAATTGGACTAATTTGGTTATAAAAACAAAAAGAAGAAAACTTGAGGATCATAGGGAGATGTAGAAGGGTCCAGGAGGAAGTGGAGGAGAGGAGTCGGGAGTAGATATGATCAAAGTATATTGTGTACATGTACAGACTTTTCAAAGAATAAATTAAAGGGTTTTGTAAAGATACCAGTATATAAATCTGATCTGGGAGTTAGTCAGAATCTCTGGAGTGGAGCTGGAGTGCTGATTTATTTAGGAGACCCCCAGATGATTTCATTATGGGCAGAGTGAGCAGGAGCGGGCCAGTGCACAGCTGAATGGGTACTGGCTTCTCTCTCATCCATGGCCTTGATCCTCAGCCTCTCTGAAGATGAATCTGTGCACCTGGAAAAATCCCGACTTCCCCCTGGCTTTGAAGTGAACTTTAACTTCTAAAGAAGTCTGTGATGACACAAAAGGCAGGTAGGATATATCGCTAGAGATCACTCCCCACATGTGGAAATGGTTTGTTGCCCTCTGGAATGTACCTGTGGAAGAGGCTGCTTTGAGAGGAGCAGAGGCTTGCTTCTGATGGTACACATGCCATTGGCCAAACATGGCCTTCGGTGACTCCTCAAGGTCAAACTTGGCTATTTTCTTATTCTAGGCTACAGGACTTGGATGCACATGGTTTAGCTGACACCTTTTACATGGCAAAGCTAACTGGACATGTTCCAGGGGAATCTCCCCAGCTCTTGAGCCTGGCTCCTTGCCTTGACTGTACAGGTTCAGTGCCTGGGGACCTGACCTCAAGGAGCTCACGCACTATTCCTCATAAAGCAAGGCTCCTGGCATAGTCAGTAGTTCTCAGCTGTCAGAGAGCAGTCTCTCAGAGGGCTTCACTTTGTGCATCACTGGGTCTAAAGTCTGCTTTCCGACAGTACATTTGGGATGAAAACTGAGCATCTTCTTCCCGAAGCATCCAGCTGATACTGATGTCACTGGTCCAAGGACCATACTTCTCAAACCACTCCCTGCTCTGGTTGAGAGCAGAGGGCTCTGTTGGGAAAGTGCTTGCTGTGTGCACATGAGGGACTAAATTCAGTCTGTAGACCCCATGGGAAAAAATGCAATGCGCTAGCATACACTTGTCATCCCAGTGGAGGGCAAATTCCTAGGCCAACCAGCTTAAAGCCTCCACCATCCACATGCATGCACACACCCCACCCATTCAGTAGCATACATATACACACCTATATGTCCATGAACACGTGTGTGCATACAGACATACGCATGCACACAAACCACTTTTCGGGTGAAAGAACAAACAGTGAGCAGAGAATGGGTAGAAAGGATTAAGGTTTAACATGGCATGGATTCACTTGTAAGTTCTTATGAAGGCTTATGAGACAGAGAGACAGCGATGATGCTTAATGTTTTGGAGCTTTCTCTTGCTAACCCGCATTACGCTTAGCAGCAAGGAGGAGGGAGTAAGAAGTAAATGTGCACAGGACCTCCAGGCCCTGCTCTGAGAGAGCATGTAGATATTACACGGATGAGATTTTTTCCAGGCAGGTGTGTCTCATGTTCAGAAATTCTTGGAAATGGCCCTTTTCTGACAGGAAAATTACCTGTGCTGATCATGACCCTCACCAAACACATACAATGCACAGCCTCGTTGACCTTCCGATGGAGGGCAGGATCTTGGTCATATCTGGGACTGGAAAAGAATAGAAAAAAAAGAGCAAACACAAACAAATAATGGAACGGCAAAGGGAAGAACTTTTACTATGACTTACAGCTTACAGTATCACCTGCTGTTTTTATACACTGTATATATTGTGATATGTATTGGTGTATATATGTCTGTTATGTGTGATTTATGTGTGTGTGGCATATGTGTGTGATAAATATGTCATGTATGTGTGTGATATGTGCATGGTGTATATTCATGTGGGGTGTGTATATGGTGTAAGTGTGTGATATGTATTGTATGATTTATGTGTGTGGTGTGTGTGATGTGTGTACATGTATATACTCACGGGTAGTAGACAAAGGAGGTCAGATGTTTTGTTTTATCTCTCTGCCTTATTTCCTTGGTTCAGGATCCATCACTGGACCTGGAGCTTGTTACTTTTGAGCTAGCTGGAGGTTGAGAGCAAGCCCTAGAGGTTCTCCTATCTCTGCGTCCCACAGCTTAGGTTACAGGCTTAGGTGGCTACTCCTTGCTTTTCCTTATGTGCTGGGGGTCCAAATACAGATTTTCTCTGACTAACTGGCTATCTCTACCCTCTTATCTACATCTATCTTCAATATAGCTTTCTCACTGGGTACTGAACAGACATTGATCCCAAGTGTAGAAGATTAACGGGCACTGTGTTTTCTCAGTAGCTCCCCAGAACTCATAACCTTCTGCGTTAGGCTATGCTTGAGAAGACGGCAAAGCTAAGATGTTCCTACCCATGAAGAAGCCATGCCCTTGTTTGAGAATACAGCGAGGGCAGAGGTGGCAAACCAAATGTTAATGCAGTGTTACAGGAGAGCAGGGGAAGAAATAAATAGGTTGTTGGGGAAAATCAGACTCCTATACAGAGTAAATGACTGCTGCCAAGCAGAAGGCCAGACAAATTCACAGAGCTGTAATACCACATTAGGATTTTAAATGTTACAAAACTTGGACTGGGCTTTTCTAGGCTTTTAAATTTCCCAATGAAAATTTTCTTCCTAAGATCACTGCCCTTCCCATAAAGCTTAGCCCACGTTTCTTTATAATAGCACATAGATTCTTCCCAGGTAAAGACAGAGCTGAAGAAAACTGGGCACATAAACACCAGTGGGGGGGGGGGGGGCTGGGAAAGTGTCTACACCTGCTTTGACTCCATCTGCGCAGCCACTATAATTGTGTACATGAGTCCTGCCCTGTGAGTGGCAGAGAGGCAAACCACTCAGAAGATCTCTGCTACTTATAGCTATAACTCCACTGTATAGAGATTGCTTTATTAGGATCGGTGGACCAGTGGATGTTCTCTAGTGCAGGGCCACCAGGAAAGCCACCGTTGACCATTTCTTCTCCCTGCAAATGGAAAGACTTGCACCCAAGCACTTCCTTTTTAGGGGATCCTTGATACCCATTCGTTTCCTAGCTATATGTACAGGTTTTTTTTTTTTCCCAAGTAATGTACCAAAATGTTGAGGGCTAGCAGGGGACGGCATTTAGATTCGCACACACCTCTGGCAACTTGTGCTCAAAATTCTTGCCTGTTAAATGCAAAAAAAATGCTTAAAAATGATTTCTTTAAAAAGACCCAACTTAAATACATCTGTGGAAAGTAAGCATAATTTATTTTAAAATTAGGTTAAAAATATTTGCAGTGTATGCCCAAACTTTTCCAGATGTTAAAACAAGTAAACACCATTAGATCAAATTTAATTTGGTTTGGTGTTTTAATCAACTCGTGCCTTGATTTTCATTTTTTGCTTATAACAAGGTTTACTCGTGTGTTGGAGGTGGTCCTAAAAGTGTTAATTGTAGCTATACTTTATAACGCAAACACATGCGCCAAGGCATTTTCTTATTATAAGCTGAGTTCGATAAACTTTCAGGGTAGCTCTGCTTCATTAAAGCAGGAAGTTTATACACCCTAACAAAAAAAATATGTATTTCCATTTCATGTTGGCATCAATGGTGGTACTGTGTATAATGTCGTTAGTACTGGTAGCTGGAATTCTTCATGGGAGACTGATCAAAGACAGATGACAATAAAAAGGGCATCAGAAACCAAAAATAAATGTTGGGTGTGGAGAGAGAAGCAGGGACACTCTTCACCAAGGCAAAAATTGTTTCTTGGGAGGTGGCCTCCAGGGCTCCAAGGAAGCGGAGTTTGGTCTTTCTGTACAACATGGCAGGTGGCAGAATAAATTAAGAGGGGTGTGGGGGAAGTCTCCCTACTTCCCAGATGTGTGACAAGGAGGTGTTTGGGGGCTGTGTATGTGGTGTGTGGTACCTTTTATTTTTATATTACTTTATTTTTATGCACATGGGTGTCTTGCCTGTATGTATATTTATGTATGATATATGTGCCTGTCGCCTGCTGAGGCCAGAAGAGGGTGTCCCATCTCCTGAAGCTGGAGTTACAGATGGTTCTGAGCTACAAAGTAGGTGCTAAGAATTAAAACTGTGTCTTCCGGAAGAGTTACAAGTGTTCTTAACTGCTGAGTCCTCTCTATAGCCTCTGACGTGATCGTGTTTCCCTCCATAGAATAGGAAATCTGGAGATGGGCTGTTTGGGCAACAGTACAATTGCTCAAGGAAATAACTTTATTTTTAGAGTATGTCTTTTTGACTTCTACCTTGAGATGTCAGAACTTTGCTCCCAGTGGCTGGGGATGGGACAAAAACGAATAAAAGGCCCATTCCAGCTAAATCTCCTAAATCGAAAAAAAGCACCCTTTGTCTGTGTGATAAATATCCTTATACATTTTGACCATCATATATTCCCTGGTCCACCCAAGCTGCAAAGAAGCTTGAGAGTGAAGCGTTTTATTCCTGTGTGTTGCTCTTCACCTCAAATACAACTGGGATTCTGTAAATAAGGAGACATGAGAGAAAGAGAAAATAGGTGGTAGGCTGCTAGTAATGTCTGCCACATCTCCAGCTTAGCACCATCCTGCACATGCGCAGGTGGAGGTGTTTGGGGGCTGTGTATGTGGTGTGTGGTACCTTTTATTTTTATATTACTTTATTTTTATGCACATGGGTGTCTTGCCTATATGTATATTTATGCATGATATATGTGCCTGTAGCCTGCTGAGGCCAGAAGAGGGTGTCCCATCTCCTGAAGCTGGAGTTACAGATGGTTCTGAGCTACAAAGTAGGTGCTAAGAATTAAAACTGTGTCTTCCAGAAGAGTTACAAGTGTTCTTAACTGCTGAGTCCTCTCTACAGCCTCTGACATGATCGTGTTACCCTGCTACCTTTGCTAGTTTCTAGTGTTGGTGTTTTGACTTAGCATTGTCTTTCAAATATCCTAGATGGTGTTGCTAACAGCTAGGGGGCTGGGGATGCAGCAGCCAGGAAAGGTAGGCAAAACTTTTAAGGGTCTCACGAGGCAGAAACAAATGAGATCAGTGTTTCGGGGGGAGGTTGGTGGCAAGACATAGGACCATCCATTAAACACTCCAAGAACTTAAGGGGAAACGAGAATTAATGGCAGCTCTAGAGATTCTGAGTGTTGTAGAGAAGACATTCATGACTTCTAGTTTTTCAAATCAAGGGGTTAAGAAGGACAGAGAGAGAGCAAGCAGCACAGACAGAAATGAATTTCTACAAGGAGCACGGCAGGGAGCACTGCAGGGAGCATTGCAGGGGGCACAGGATACTGTACCTGCGACCTGGGCGTAGAGCAGGGCTAGCAATCCAGGCTTGCTCCATGGCCCAAGACTGCTTCTCCAGCCAAGAAATTACAAAGCCTTGTGACCGGAAGCTGGAGTGTTCAACTGGCAGTTCAGAGCCAACAACCCAAGGTCTTTCAATGTATCTGTAAAATCTGAAGAATGTGGTGAGGAAAATAAGCCAAGACATGCAACTGCCAACCTCAGGAGAATATTCATTAACGTCCAGGTTTTTCCAAGTAGAGAACAAAAGCCTATCACATTCTAAATTTAAAGTCTTATGACACTTGGTTCTCAAACAGGAAGAAGCTAGCTGTGTATTGACACAAATGTTTCAAACCAGAAAACCTGTCCAGTTAGATGTAACTGAGTCTTAAATGGTCTGTTGGATGCCAGTTGAGACAAAAGTGAACCATCTTCCATGAAAGGCATGATATTATCCTAAAAATTTATACTCTACACATAGACACATATACAAGGCTTATAAGGGTTGAGAGAGAGTCACACACACACACACACACACAGAGAGAGAGAGAGAGAGAGAGAGAGAGAGAGAGAGAGAGAGAGAGAGAGAGAGAGAGAGAGAGAGAGAGAAGGGGAAGGGAGGGGAAGAAGAGGGAAGAGGTCACAAATAAAATATATTTAAAATATAGAAGGAAGGAAAGGAAAGAAAAGGAAAAGAAAGAAAGAAATGGAACCAATTTAGTTGTCCATCAACAGATGAAGAGACAATGAAAATGTGGCCCATACAAAAAATAGAACATAATTTTATAAAGAAAAATTAAATTTGTAGGAAAAGTTGACAGACTTGGAAATTAACCTAAATGTAGAAAAAAATGCATGTTGTTCTTCACACACTGATCTTAGTGTGTACCTGAATATGTGTAAGCAGGTGTAACTTTGGACATAGTATCAAATTTAGATGAGATCTTAGGTGGTAAGAAAGGATTGAATGTGGGTGAAACAACACGTGTGTCATGAAAGAGGATAAAAGGCTGATTCTTTTCTAGTTTTAACTTTGTTGTAGATCTCTCTCTCTCTCTCTCTCTCTCTCTCTCTCTCTCTCTTTCTCTCTCTCTCTCTCGGTAGATAATTGAATAAAAAGGCAATTGATAGTAACAGTATAAATTCCTAAGTGAAGTTACATTACTTCAGAATGTCCGCTCTAACTCTCTAACTGTACCCTCTCTGAGCTATCTGGAGCCTGGGACTGGGCAGGGTGGGAAGAGCATCCGTTACCAGCTGATGTTCTTATTTGTGAGTTCATTAGAATAAGAGGTTTTGTTAATAATTTTAAAAGAAAATGTTCACTTTGATATACACTGAAAGTAACCTGAAGAGACTAACAAAGACAAGTAGAACAATAATTTTTTAAGTATGATGAAGTCAATAATTATAAGTTGATTCTTTGGGAATAAATAAAGAAGTGATAAAAAAACATAGCAAGGATGGCCAATGACTATCTAGAAGAATGCTGGTCGTGGTTGTCTTTAATATCAGCATTTGGAAGGCAGAGACGGGTGGGTTTCTGTGAGTTTGAGGCCAGCCTGGCCTACCTACTGAGTTTCAGGACAGCCAGAGCTATATAAAGAGACCCTGCCTCAAAAGTAATAAATACATAAATAAATAAATAAATAAATAAATAAATAAATAAATAAATAAATGACAAAAAAGAAAAAGGAAGAAAAGCAAAAAAAAAAAAACCAAAACAAATAAATTAACTGTTATTTAGAATTAAAGGGGAGGTATCAATAAAGGTCACATACACATTGCTTCATGAAAATACAGCTGACAATACTGACAAAAATGAAAAACTTATTATAGCTGAAAGATGAAGAAATAGAAAACTTGAATAGCCAGTATCTGTTAACGAAATCAAGGATCTCCAAAACGAAACCAAAACAAAATCCCTGTCAACACAAAGAAAGGACTAGATGTTTTCCAAACATGATGTAGGTGTGTCTTCTATCTATCTGTTGCTTTCATTGGTTAGTTAATAAAGAAAACTGCTTGGCCTGATAGGTCAGAACATAGGTGGGCGGGGAAGACAGAACAGAAGGGAGGAAGACAGCAGTGAGACAGACGTCATGGAGCCAGCCGCCAGGTCAGACATGCTTAATCTTTCCGAGTAAGCCACCACCTCGTGGTGCTACACAGATTATTAGAAATGGGTTAATCAAGATGTGAGAGCTAGCCAATAAGAGGCTAGAGCTAATGGGCCAATCAGTGTTTAAATGAATACAATTTGTGTGTTGTTATTTCGGGTGTAAAGCTAGCCATGTGGGATCCGGGCGGGATGAAAAGCAGGCCTGCCCGCTGCTCATCACTACACAAACATATAAAAAAAGTGTAACTTTTATATGACTCATCCATCCAACATTAAATGAAAGTATTCTTGACAATTATTTTTATGTTTCATTGACATACAAATGTAATATTATAAGCAAGAAAATTTATGGGCCTATCTTCTATGGCCATAAAAGTGAAAACCCTGAACAAAATTTTATATCTTGATTTCTAAGTTGGAATAATTCTAGAAAGCATAAAACTGATCAGCTTATTAAAAGAAAAATGCAAAAATTGTATTACTTCAATAGACAAATGAAATTTAAAATTGTCTTAAATTGGACATCTATTCATGTTTTAAATTCTATACAAATAATGAACACTCTAATTATGAATATCTCTTTTTAAAAACCTACAGCAACCATCACATGACTTGCTGAAATATTTATAGCTTGCTTCTGAGTTTGAGAACAATAGAGAGATTCTCTTGTTCACCCCTTCCAATGTGTTCCTTCTGGTGGGTCTTCAAAAAGTCATGAACATTAGCCAAAGTTGTAGAAGTGGAAAGCAATGAGGGCACCATTTTATCCAGACGACTGACTGGATAGTGTCCTGAATACTTTGTTCAATGATAAAACAACGTATTTAATAAATTATTACAATAAGTTACAGAATAGAAAGCCAGCACACCAGCACCAATTATGTTTGTACATACCATTCACAAAGGGAAATCAAAATCAAAATGCATGTGATTAACAATAATTTCCAAAACCTTGAAGTGGATGAAATGATATTCAGTAATTCTACACTGAAAACCACAAACGTGATGAAAGAAAGTTTAAAGATTGAGCTAGGCCTGGCAACAAATGCCTTCAAATTTAGTACGTTGAAAGTTGACGGTAAGTCTAGGCCATGCAGGGTTACAAAGTTGAGTTCTAGGCTATGCTGAAATCCATAATTAGACACCACATTTAAATTTGTTCTTTTTTAAAAACTAGGACTAGAGAGATAGCTAAGTTGTTAAAGAGTGCTTTTTGGTCTTGTAGATGACTTGGGTTCAATTCCAGCACCCACATCAGACAACTCACAACCACCTATAACCCTAGTTTCAGGAGATCTCATGCCTTCTTGTGAACACATACATGTACATATACATTTTAAAATAATAATGATTTTTAACTCTGAATTAGCACACACAGAGAGAACATTGCATACTTATGACTAATAAGGTGCTCTGATGTTTAAAGTTACCAGTGTCTTTAACTTAATCCTAAAGTTTTGATTGAATAAACTTCTACATAAAATATTATCACTACATACGCTTAGTTAGATAAAATCTCAATTAAAATATCAGTGACTGGGGAGGTCATCAACCCAAGGTTTAAACCTATTACTATTATTTCTCTAAATGGACATTGTCTCAAAGTACCTTGTGGGTACTCACTTTTATTCCTATAGACTAGTGCACTTCTCATTCTGATGAGAGAAACTTTTTTTTTTTTTTTTTTTTTTGCAATCGACAGAAGTTAACACCAGGGCTTATAACCATTAAATGCAGATTAAAATGTGACTATCAAGTGCTCTCATCCCTAACTGAGACATCTTATCACCATAACCCCAAGGTGAGATGATAATGCAGAAGATGTGGTAGAAAATTATAAAATCTCAGGGTTGGGGAGGATTGATTTTCATCAGTGTCTTCTGGACCTAATGTAACTGATACACTTCCGAATTTACTTTAGCTAGGCTAACCACACAAGACCTGAACAAGACTAGACTTGTCAACATGAAGGGAGCAAAGCTCCTGAGGACCATTCCCTCCTTGAGGGACTGTTGAAAATGACTGGCAGCTGTGAAATCCGGTGTCAGTTTCTTCAGTGGTATAATCCCCAGTAAGTTGCTCTTGTTCTAGTGAATAATGTCCCATGCATGCTCACCAGACAATCCCATGTAAACTTAGTCACACACATACACAAAGACATGAAAGTGGGAAGAGAATTTGTTAGTGAGAAGACAGGTTTGGGTAGGAGGAGAGGGCCTGAGACAGGGTAACAGAGAATGAGAAGGACAAAAATTCATTAAATGTGTCTATGAGATTGTCAAAGAAACTAAAAGCTCTAAAAAATTAGGAAGAGGAGCTGAGAGGTGGCTCAGCGGCTAAGTGAGGCCACCTGCGTGTCCAGAGGTCCGGAGTTCGATTCCTGGCTGTAAGAGAGCGGCTTTCGGCCATCTGTCACAGGACCGTGAGGGGTGCGTCCACTCACTGAGACAATGGGACTGATCTAATGGGAGCCCACCAAGGCCAACTGGACTGGGACTGATGGGGCATGTGATCAAACCAGTCTCTCTGAACGTGGCTGACAAGGAAGGCTGACTGAGAAGCCAAGGACAATGGCACTGGGTTTTGATTCTACTGCATGTACTGGCTTTGTGGGAACCTAGTCTGTTTGGATCCTTACCTTCCTAGACCTGGATGGAGGGGGAAGGACTTCCCACAGGGCAGGGAACCCTGACTGCTCCTTGGACTGGAAAGGGAGGAAGAGGGGAAATGGGGGGGGAGGGAAAGGGAAATGGGAGGAGGAGAGGAGGTGAAAAATTTGTAAAAATTATATAATTTAATAAAAAAATTAGGAAAAAATAATTTAATAATGGTGACCAGAAATAATATCAACCAAGTCCTTCTGCATGCTGGGACCTGTGTGACTGTGTGGAACACACACACAGGAAGTTAGGCTAGGATATTTCTTTAGGTAGTTTGTTAGTTCCTTCTCCTCTTGCCCAGGGCTGTCTCAGAAGAACAGATCCAAACAGGTCCAGGCAGCGTGCGGGTGACACCTAACTACTATGGCAAGGACCATCATAGACTGGTCTGTAGACACATGGACAGCGGGATGATTCTGTTCAGGCGCAGCACAGTCTCGTGCTAGGACGTGATTCCTTGGGGACATTGTTTAACCTCATCAGTGTCCTTTTCTGTTGCCCTTAGCTATATCACACCTTATCCCCAGGTAGGGCTTCCTATGGGTCCTGAGAACTGCCACCTGGATACCTATGGTCTCCCTCAACCCAGTGACCTCCTATGTCCCTGATGGTGCTAACCTATTGTCCTTTCTCTAAGTTCTGCCTTGTTAAACAATCAAGAAATATCAAAAGAGTTTGCAAAACCATAAATTAAAAGAAATTTTCACAATTGAAAAATCCGAATTAATGGGAGAGGGCATAGCAGTATGGTTACCAGGAACACTGTTGTTTAAACTCAACAAGCTCTTTAAATTCACCCCAAAATTTCTCTTGCATAAAATCTCAAATAAAATATAGACATTGATGAGCCAATTCTCAAATTATTTTTAGATGCAATGAAATGAAGTGAGCAGTTATGGCAATGAGTGTTTTCTTTTATAGCAGTTTTAGATTTGCTTACATACCCTGTATGCAGCACGACTCCTTACCAACGTCTGACATTTGCGTCACAGCAAATCAACAAGTAGACATTATGAGCAGATAACCCGTCCATGACTTTATTTCGATTTCACTAAGATTTAAAATATGGAGGTTCTACGCTACTAAATTTCAAGATGTATTATTATTGGGATATTGTAACTCAGAGATGGTGGCCATGACAAAACTGTAGATCAGTACACCAGTGGACCAGGGTAGAGTCCAGAAATGGCCCATACATGTAGGCATCAGTTTTATGGCCACCGCTGTTACTCTACTCGCGATTCTGAAGTGTTAGGGTAGTCTTTTGAAACATCATTTTTTTTTTGATTTTTCGAGACAGGGTTTTTCTGTGGCTCTGGAGCCTGTCCTGGAACTAGCTCTGTAGACCAGGCTGGCCTGGAACTCACAGAGATCAGCCTGCCTCTGCCTCCCGAGTGCTGGGATTAAAGGCGTGCGCCACCATTGCCCGGCTGAAACATCATATTATTCAAAAATTCTATACGCTTATTTTTATGGTGTTTTCAGAGTGTGTTGAGAACTATTTTCTGCTAGCTCTTAATGTAAGATTTTCTTTATAATTGACACACACTGAGTGTATGCTTTGGAGGTGTTTGGGTAGAATTCAGTTATTCAGTTAAATAGATTTCATGTTATTTCTTCATTCCCCTGTGTTACACACCACGGTGGATTGTTCCCGTCTGTGTTCCAGTGCGATTCTTCCTTCATTGTATCCAATCGATGCTTTTTCTCGTTCTTTTATTTCGGCCCCGATATTCTAATGGTTTTTAATGTCTACGTTTAATCTTTCATAACGTCTAATTCTTCCACGATGTTAGTTCTTCCTTGGCTATTTGAGAATTTTAAACATCCAGTGTTTATTTTAAAGTCTTTTCCAAATACCCCAATCATCTCTATATTGTCAAGAATAAACATTCCCATCTGTTGCTTCTTTAGACGTGCTTTTTTGGCATGGTTTCTTCATTTCTTTCTTCCTTTCCATCCACTATCGGAATGTTCTTCTTTTCCCCTCTTCTTTTAAAACTTCACTTACGCTCACGCTCCTCTGGGTTGGAAGTTTTATTTTACTTTTTGTTTTCTTTTTTAACGTGGTTAAACTTACCCGAGATGATTCGTTTTCAGATGTCAAACAGTGTCCTCTTCACATTCGTGACAGATTCCTATCGCTTCAGAACTACAGGGGAACACTTAAGCCTCCGGCCATGTTGGAAGGTTAACTGTTAGTGAACTTTCGCTCACACCGTAAACAATGAGAGATCTTGGTAAAATATGTGAAATAACTGTTTTTGGACCTTGGGCAATTGGCTGTTCAGTACTTGACTCCCCAAGGGAAAGGAAAGAAATGAAGTAAAACTAATGAGCATGTTGGCTTTCCCCTGGGGAGGTTTTCTACTCTGTCGTGCAGGGAGGGGGCTTCGGCAAAGCCCGGTCATTCTGCTGAATTAGGAGACTGTTGGCTGAATGCGGAAGCAGGCTGAGCAGAACACTGTGGCGGAAGAAAGCGCAACTGGGAAGAGTGGCAGATTCCTGGTGCTCTAATCCACTTGCGCTGCTGCATCCTGGGCCCGCTTTAATGAATGGAAGTTCATCTCTCATAGTTATAGGTACTGGAAGCAGAGGGGCAGTTGGCCTTCTGAATTATAGATAGCACTATCCTGGGGAAAGGAGTCAAAATCCTCTCTGAGGCTTCTTGTCACACGCCATAATTTTACTTTCTTGTAATTAAATTAACTTATAAATAAAACCATCACCCTGCTGGGTTATTGTAGCCACTCTAACAAGCACCGGTCCTGTCTCAAACTCTGTGCATCTCAGTGAGCATCTACACAGTTAGAATGCCATTTCTGAGCATCTACACAGTTAGAATGCCATTTCTGAGCATCTACACAGTTAGAATGCCATTTCTGAGCATCTACACAGTTAGAATGCCATTTCTGAGCATCTACACAGTTAGAATGCCATTTCTGAGCATCTACACAGTTAGAATGCCATTTCTGAGCATCTACACAGTTAGAATGCCATTTCTGAGCATCTACACAGTTAGAATGCCATTTCTGAGCATCTACACAGTTAGAATGCCATTTCTGAGCATCTACACAGTTAGAATGCCATTTCTGAGCATCTACACAGTTAGAATGCCATTTCTGAGCATCTACACAGTTAGAATGCCATTTCTGAAGCTAGAGAGCTCTGCTCAGGCTTTGACACCATCACTGTCAATTACATTTTTACTCATGTATCCACCACACCCAAAGACACTGTCAGCATTGACGCTAGAAAATAATTAGCTTTATATCCCCTTTAACAACTCAGGTGCCCCTTCTCTTGCATTCTGTCGTTCCTTACCACCTACTGTTACCCGCTCTTGGTCTCCTTTCTAAGGATTGCTCTTTGCCCACTCTTACAGCTGTTTACGTATACACATGTATACATTGTAAGCTAGGCTCTGCAACATGTGTGTGTGTGTGTGTGTGTGTGTGTGTGTGTGTTTGAGTTTGGGTGGCTCCCTGAATATATACACCCATCCATTTTCTTGAATGTTTCAGCATTTCATTCTTCTTTATAGTTAAAAATATTCAATTTTGTGTATGGACCATATTTTCATTATCTATTCATCTGTTATTGGGCATCTAACTTGGTTCCATTTCCCTACTGTCACAGAGCAGCAATAAACATTGCTACGTAACTAACTCTACGGTAAGATGTGGAGTCCTGTTGGTATGTTCCATGGTGTGGAATAGCTGGTTCCTACAATAGTTCTATTTTTAGGTTTTTGAGGAAAATGCAAACTGATTTCCAAAATAATTTCAATCTTAATTTGTGTTCCCACCAGCAGTGAGTAAAGATTCCCCTTTTAATGTGTTCCCTCTCGACTTTCTGGTCCAAATTCTTAATAACAGCCTTTCTCAGACCCCCTGAGGGACACTAATGCTCCCTTGAGGGCTACCTTTTGACCTAGTTATGTCCCAAAGACTTCACCTTTAATATCATCATTTTGGGAACTAAGATTTCCACACAGGAGTTTGGAGAGTAGGGCTAAAAATAGTTAGAACATGGCATCTACTATTAAACAGTCCTCGAATACTGAATAATAGAAAAGAACTCTTCCTGGTAGCAAACCTAGCCAAGAATCTGTGGGTGGGGCAGCAGAGACCCTTGAGGAGAATCTACTACAACTACTTTACTAAAATAAGTTCTAAATGCTCACGTAAGATTAGTATAGCTCTCAGCCCTCATCAGAGCTTTTAAATATATATGATGATTATTAATTCTTTTAAAATCTCATACATTATATTTTGATCATATTCAACACTCCATTCCACGCCAACCTAACTTGGTGTCTTTATTTTTTAAACCTACCCAGTACAACTTTTGCTGCCTGTATACTCTTGGGTGTGTGGCTGCCCACTGGAGTGTGGCTGACTTGCCAATGGCCACACCCTTAAGGAAAATTAACTCTTCCACTCCCAATAGCTATCAATTACCAAGCACTCCTCAGCTAAGGGTGGAAATTTGTGAGCATGTCCCACCTGCGTACTGATATTTTGTCTAGATTTTACTGGTCTTATACATGCGGCTACAACTGGGGTGAGTTCATTTATCCAACTTCTGTGCTGTATCTGGATAAATATGTTTCTTTGTGGTCATCCACTGCCGCTTGTTCTTACAGTTTCTCAGCCCCATCTTGTGCAATGATTCCTGAGGCTTGGGAGGTGACAATATTATATAAATGCAGTGCTCATGCCCAAATGGGACACACTCAGGGTTTAGACAACATATGGAACAGTGGGCAGAAAGACTGTAAAGGCCAAAGAGCCAGAGAACCACTGTAATGTAGTCTTTTGAATGTAACAGGGATGTTGTACCTATGAACTTTTGACAACTGTCGTTGACCTGTATTATGATTATACCAGCAGCCAACACTCCAGCGTGGATGGATGGGCTCACAGACAATGATGGATATGAAGAGTCAGTTTTCTTCAGAAATGAGTCTCCTGATGGTTTGCCCATGGCCAGTGGTCATCCCTACACACACATGCATACGGCAGCACCAACTGGACCCAGGATATCATATTATAAAACAAAATAAGACATGAACTTGAGGAGTCAATGAGAGGGGGCATGGGAGTGAATGGAGGAGAGTAAAGGTAGATATAACTAAAACTCATTATGCTCCTGTATGGAACTGTTTCAAAAAACGAAAAAGAAAGGTAAAGGGAAAAAAGATGGTACAAGGGGAGTAAAAGAACAGTTGCCAGAGAGCTAGCTGCAGGTGAGCTAATTCCAGGACTGGGAGAATTTCAAGTGTCATGTAGCCAGAACAGTGAAAATGTGTTGAAAACAAAATTGCTAGGTACATTTTTTTTTATTACACAAATGACTCTTAACAAAGTCACCCTCACTGTAGGTCTCCTAATCGCAAGAGGCTCTTTACCTCTTTGTTCTTCCACGTTAGACATATGTAATGTCTCCTTTGTTTCCTGTTGTTATCCAGATGTAGTGGATTCTGATGCCTTTAGCCCTTCTGCCCAGATTCAATCATCCACTGGATGTGCCAGAGGTCCATGTGCACTGAAAAACATCTCACTGGACACAGCTCAACGACCAATGCAAGAATAACTTGCATTAACGGGTAGTGCTTCAGCATAACACATACTAATTGCCTTGTGTATTTCCTAATGGTCTTCCCATTGAAGTCAAATGCCTGGACTCAAGCACAAGTTTGTCCCTTCCAGTGACAGATCACACACCTTCTTTAAATATTTCTCTGCTATAATGCCTAATGCTCAGATTTATTTGAGGATAAAATGTAAATGGGTTAGGTTTTCTTTTCCTAGTAATTTGAAAAGTACTGTAAACAACCCAGACAACAATTCCCACAGCTATAACATCACTGGACATTTAGAATATGCATAGACAATGTATAAGATATTGATGACTTAAAGAATTGTTGATTGTTTAGTCCTATACCCCATTTTTAATTGGATTATTTGGAATTTTGATGTCAAATTTATTAAGCTCTTTATATATTTTGGAGATCAGTTCTCTGTCTGAAGCGGGGTTGGTTAAGATCTTTCCCATTCAGTAGGCTGCCTTTTTGTCTTATTGACTGTGTCCTTTGCTTTACAGAAGTTTCTCAGTTTCAGGAGGTCCTATTTATTTATTGTTGCTCTCAGTTTTTGTGCTACTGGTGTTATATTTAGGAATTGGTCTCCTATGCCCATGCACTGAAGGCTACTTCCTACTTTCTCTTCTCTAAGGTTCAGTAACTGAGGTGAGCTCCCAAAGTCCAGTTGAGAAGTGGGAGGAGTGAGAATATGAGCAAAGAGGTCAATACCATGATGGGGACACTCACAGAAACGGTCTACCTGAGCTAATGGGAGTTCACCAACTCCAGCAGGACAGGGAAGAAACCAGCATAAGACCAAACTTGGTCCTCTGAATGTGGTCGACAGTTGTATGGCTGGGGCAGACTGCAGGGCCATTGACAGTGGCACTGGGATTTATCTCTACTGCTTGTACTGGCTTTTTGGGAACCTGTTCTCTTTGGTTGGATACTTTGCTCAGCCTAGATATAGTAGGGAGGGCTTTGGACCTTACCCAAAGCAATGTGCCTTACCTTCTCTGAGGAGTGGATGAGGGTGTGTTTGTGGGTAAGTGGAGGGAATAAGAGAAGGGAAGAAAGTGGGAACTGGAACTGGTATGGAAAATGAAAAAAGAAAGTTTGTTTTCTTTTTACAATAAAATAAAATAAATTATATAAAAAATTGTTGATTGCTAAAATGTGAGGGAATTCTAAATCAGTAAGAGCTCTTCCATCAAAAGAGCATAAACAGAACTATCGTGATAACCAGCTACCCCTTTATTAGTGTATCAAGGAAAAATATCTGCATCATTATAGAGACACTATTCATGGTAGCCAAGACACAGATTTGATAAAAGTGTCCATCAACAAATGAATCAAGAAAATATTGTGCACATATTGATAAGATATTAGCTAGTCACAAAAATAAGCCAAGCACAGAAAGATAAATATAACATATTCAGACTCGTATATGGAAGTGGAAAAAAAAGAGTTGTATTGAGTAATGCTTACTAGAGACATTCCCTAGGGAAAGAAGAGAGAGAGAGAGAGAGAGAGAGAGAGAGAGAGAGAGAGAGAGAGAGAGAGAGAGAGAGAGAGAGATCTAAAAGGGGGCAGCACATTGTTATGTAGGGAGGAAATATCCTCGAGTTTTGCAGTGCAGAGGGTGACTGTGGTCTACAATGTGTTCCATATCTTTTATAAATGACTAGAAGAGGGTAGTGATTGAAAAGTTCAAAAAAATATGCATAAGCAAAGTGTTTGGAGAAAGAGAAAAGTTAATTATCCTGATTTGATCTACATGTATTATTTTTTGCATTATATTATGCCTCAAAGGTTATTTATGTTAAATTTTCACACCATCTCTCTGAAATGTGTGATTATCGTGAGTAAATTGTATCAACTAAAAATAATAAAGACACCCAGTTTACTTCAGTATCCCAACGCAACCCAGAATTACCTCCCCACCTTGGCATTGTTTAAGCCAGTAAGAAATCAAACCATGGAAGCTATTGACTCCCTCGGGTGAATACAGGAGGAGGAGTGGGGCAGGGAGGGGTTCCCTGTCCTCTCTGGACCAGTTTTTTCCTGCCTTCTCTTTTATTGATTCATTTTGGTGTCTGACTGTTTCACACAGATACATGTATGGCAATGATGCCTGCTGATTCTCTCCCCTATACCCCTCTTATCTTTCTCTCATCCACTTCACGCCCCGATCCATCTTGCTGCCGATCCCTTTTCCAGATTCATGGCTTTTATTTTTAATTCAGAGGATGTCTGATAATCTTTTCTGTAGAAGGTTTCATTAGTCCTTAAGAAATTCAAAACGGAAGTCTTAGGGTCCTTCCCACTGCATGCTGGTTGCCTTCACTGCTGGCTAACATGCTGCTTCCTTTTTATGTTTGGCTTTCTTGGATGTAGGCAAGGACCTCCTATGGAGTCTTCTTTAGAGTCTGTAAGAAACTGGAAGCTAGGCCACACTCCCCTTAAGCCTAATCCTGGCTTTCTACCCTTCCTTCCCCGCTGATGGACAGTTTCGAATTTACAACCAGGTGGTTATGTTTAAATCTACTCAGTAAGTTTCTTCACTTTGTGAAGTTGCTTTTCTTTCTGTTTTATCAACAGGGGCGGGGTCGGGGGTATGTTTCCTTCTGGACTGGGGGGGAGGGGGGGATAGGGAGCGGCTGCTGCCCTCTGTCTGCCTTTACACACTAACCACCACCCAGGGGCTCTCATTTGGCTCCATCTAACCCTGGCTGTGGCTACCCTGGTGGCTGGTGACCTGTTTTCTGATTACTATCTGGCACAAATGACAGTCCCTGTGGGCAAAGCCTCTTTCGCTTCTGTGGCTGTTTCCAAGAATAAAATTGCTGTAATGCCCAAAACTACCAGGCAAGGGACAGAGCTGTCACAGTTGTGCTCTGATCTTTCACCTTCTGGTGGCCAGCATCCAGCCGCCTGCAGGGCCACAGAAAGAGTGTGATGAAGAAAAGTCCCGCGGGGCTGCCCTCCAACAGTTTTAGACTCATCACGAAATAAATGGCCGCAGGATGCCAGCTTCCTCAGCCAGTCCCCGGGGTTCCGGAGGGCACTGGTGACATGCAGATGGCCCTTGAACTCTCCTCTCTCAGCTGGTGTTTGCTGGCAGCTCTTCTTGGGACCCTGCCCATGGCCTTTGAAAATATCCTTCTCTTTGTTCTGTTCTTAAACCCAAAAGCTGTAAACATTTGCAAAACATTTCTATAATTTAAGAAAAAAATATACTAATTTTATGGCTATAATTCATCCTTTCCCTCTCATACCTCTCAACTCATGCCTACCTCTCCTTCTATTTCTTTTCCTCTCCCTCCTTGCTCTACCCTTCCTCTCTACCCCTCCTCTCTTTTCCTATCTTCTCCACTTCCATGCCCCTCTCCTCCCTCTCCCCTGCTCTGTCTTTCTATTCTTCTCTCTCTTTCTCTCTCCAACAATACCTGCAGTCAGGGATCTGGAATTCTTAGAAAGGTGTATGAAGAAAAAGACAAAGCAAAGTTCACAGAAAAATGAGGAGTCCTGCATTCATGTCTTAATCACGGGATGGCAGCCTCCTACAAACCCTAGCTGTTCACTAGCTGAGTGTCCAGGGCTGTCACTACCCCCACTATGTCTACAACCAAACCCAGTTGCCTCGGAGCCATTTAAATCTTTCTGTAACTCAGGCTGTTCTTCAAGAGCAGAAATGGAATTCTCTTTGGGATCTAGACCAAAGAGTCTCAAACTCATACATCTCTGGCCTCCATGGAGATGATATACAGAATATGAGGTAGGGTCAAGAGGTCTAGGTATGTATACAGATAAAATTTACCTGGAGTTTCCTGAAGCTGATAGGAGTGTTGCCGAATCCATTATGAATGCAATGGTTCAGCGCCTGCCATGCCGAGAGCACAGAGAGCCGAGAGCACAGAGAGCCCGGAGAAGGAATGAATTCTTGGGCAGGTGCTGCCTGTGTTCTGGCACTCACTCAGTGCTGTGCACCGCTCTGCACATTCTAAGCAAGAACATTTTAACTAGATCGTGAGCCCCATTCAAGATTAATTCTTAATTGTGTATTTGTGAGAGAGGGGGGTGTGGATGTGAGTCCTGGTGCCTATGGAGTCCCGAGGTCTCAGATCCTCTTAGAACTGGGGCGCAGATGGTTGTGAGCTACCTGCCATAGTGCTGGCACCTGAACTCAGGTCCTCTGCAAGACCAGCAAGAGGTTGGAGCCATTGAAGAATTTCTCCAGCCCCACATGAGCTCCTTTAGAGGAAAGATTAAACATGATATGTCTCTGTAAACCCCTCAACAAAACCATATTCACACTTTAGCATATAACCTTCTCGATCAGCCTCATAAAAATAGTTCACATAAAAATTAAAAACACATTTTATATTTTAACTTTATTCTATTTCCAAACTCTGAGACTAATAACCCAACCAGCAGCTGTTCTTCCCCAACCTCAGCTGCCTTAGTCAGTGTCTCCTTGCTGTGAATAGATGCAATGGCCATAGCAACTTTATAAAGGAAAGCATTTAATTGGGGCTAGCTTACAGTTCAGAGGCTTAGTCTATTATCAGTGTGTCAGGTAGCAAGGCAACATGCAGGCAGACATGGTGCTGGAGGAGCAGAGAGGACTGCACTGGGATCCACAGGAGCAGGAAGGAGGAGACACTGGGCCTGGGTTGGGCTTCAGAAACCTCAAAGCCCATTGTCAGTGACATACTTCCTCCAACAAGGCCACACCTACTTCAACAAGGCCACACTTCCTAATCCTTTCGAATAGGCCCACTCCTTAAACATTAAAATATATAAACCTATGGGGGCCATTCTTATTCAAGTCACCAGATCAAGCTAACACAGGATTTTTTCTTTTTTAAGTAAAAGGAATAAATTACTAAAAAAATATTTTGTAGATATTTCTACATTTTTGGACAGTTTAAGTCATCAAATGTAACTTTTGGTAGAGTATAAACCTTACATAGATAATAGGCTTGAAGTCACATAGAAAGGTGTCACTACTACACCATCCAAAAGGAAGTGAATTCTAAAAATGAAAAAGAAAATAGATTTTTATATCCTAGATGAACTGCTTTTAACAAATAATAATGAAGTTCAACCTTTCTAATGTATTTGTAAAGGCAGAAGACTTGATAGTTATGTAAAGCCAACCCACAATAATAAAGCACAAAATGCAGAATAAAATTACATATCATCTCCTCTTGTAAATACAGACACACCAACACAACACCGAATAACTACACTCAGAACTACATCCTACCACCAATATCAGGTTCACACAAGATATGAAAATCCAATTTCAATACGAGAGATCAGATGACACACACATTTTAGTATTATGTGGAAAATGGCCGAAAAGTGTGTGGTTGTTCTGGAAACATTAAAAAGTCATTGTGGACTCTGATAGAGCATCCATGCCCCAGAAGATGTGTCCACACCCAAGCGCATCTCAGGAACATTAAACGAACTCAGTGGGTAGGAGAGAGGAGGGAGGGGAGGGGAGGAGGGAGGGAGGGAGGGAGGGAAGGAGGGAGGGAAGGAAAGAGGGAGGGAGGGAGGGATGGAGGGAGGGAGGGAGGGAGAGAATTGAGTTGTTGTGGAGTTGGAGGGAAAAGTGAAGTGGGGGTTGCTCAGTGGGGATATCTCACCCCTCATCAGATCCCCTTGAAGAGGACCCACATTTGGGTTCCATGAGAGTGCTAATGGTCTTATAAAACACTCACTCTTCCATGGCCCCTGTGCGGTGCACCTAAGGCAATGCTGTCCTAATTCAAGTAAGGCATCTACAGAGAAATCCTTTTCCTTTTTGACTTCAGCCAGCGCAGGACACAGGTGCATGCTTTTAGTTCCCCAAATCAAGGGTTGGTTTTCTGAGACATCTGGAGGCCTTCTCAGGTGGCTCGAGGTGCAGACAGGTATTCCCTCATCTCCCACAGTGTGGGTGAGACCATAGAGCACACACCTGACTGCTGAAACCCTTTCCCTGACAATGGCAGAGGTCTCTTTTTTTAAATTTCTGCCTCCTCCCCCCACCCATTTACCTCCCTCTCCCCCCTCCACTCCCCGTCCTTCTCCTGTCCGAAGAGCAGTAAGGGTTCCTTGCCCTGTGGGAAGTCCAAGGTCCTCCCACCTCCATCCAGGTCTAGGAAGGTGAGCATCCAAACAGGCTAGCCCCCCTCCCCCAAAGCCAGTATTTGTAGTAGGATCAAAATCCAGTGCCATTGTCCTTGGCTTCACAGCCGCCCTCAATGTCCGCCATGTTCAGGGAGTCCGGTTTTATCCCGTGTTTTTTCAGTCCCAGTCCAGCTGGTCTTGGTGAGCTCCTATTAGATCAGCCCCACCATCTCAGTGGGTGGGTGCACCTCTCGTGGTCCTGACTTCCTTGCTCATGATCTCCATCCTTTTGCTTCTCATTTGGACCTTGGGAGCTCAGTCCGGTGCTCCAATGTGGGGCTCTGTCTCCATCTCCATCCATCGCCAGATGAAGGTTCTATGGTGATATGCAAGATATTCATCAGTATGGCTATAGGAAAGGGCCATTTCTGGCTCCCTCTCCTCAGCTGCCCAAGGAACTAGCTGGAGGCAACTCCCTGGACACCTGGGAACCCCTCTAGAGTCAAGTCTCTGCCAACCCTAAAATGGCTCCCTTAATTAAGATATATACTTCCCTGTTCCCACATCCACCCTTCCTATATCCCAACCATCCCATTCCCCCAAGCTCTCCCCATCCTCCCCTTCACACTTTTCTCTCCCCATCTCCCCTTATCCCCATCTCACCCCACCCCCAATTTCCCAATTTTTTCCCAGCAATCTTGTCTACTTCCAATATCCAGGAGGATAATTACATGTTTTCCTTTGGGTTCACCTTCTTATTTAGCTTCTCTAGAATCACGAATTATAGGCTCGATGTCCTTTATTTATGGCTAGAAACCAATTATGAGTGAGTACATCCCATGTTCATCTTTTTGGGCCTGGGTTACCTCACTCAGCGTGGTGTTTTCTATTTCCATCCATTTGCATGCAAAATTCAAGATGTCATTGTTTTTTACCGCTGAGTAGTACTCTAATATGTATATATTCCACACTTTCTTCATCCATTCTTCCATTGTCATTTAATTGTCTTCTTTCTTTCTCCCTCCTTTCCTTCTTTCCTTCCTTTCTCTCTCTCTCCTTCCTTCCTTTCTCTTTCTTGCTCTCTCTTTTTTCTTTCTCTCTCTCTTCTCCCCCTTTTTTCTTTCTTCCTCATTTGGGGAAATCTTTAAGTCTTTTAAAAATAAAATACTGTTTGTGTTGATCATTTCTTTTATATTGAATATGTGTTTTCTAGTTTCTATTTCTGTTTTATTGGAGTTTTCTGACCTTTATATAGTGTCTATATTTCAGGTGCTTATAAATTTTGATAATGCTCTCTTCCAGGAGCCAGACTTTCTAATAAAAATCCCAGAGTCAGGCAAGCGAACCCTCCCTTTGAGTTGTTGGTCAGGAGGTCCCCAGTAACAACCCAAATGTGTAAGCTTTTGCTATTGCCCTCAGCTGTTTCTCAGCATGTCCTGGTAAACTCTCTGAGATCACCTCTTCTACATTCTCATTAAGTTTATTTCCAAATGATTTGTCAGTATTTGGAATAGCTATTACACCAGCTAATACATGGTGCCCCTCAGCATGGGCTTTTTCCTGTTCATTTAACACCTTGATTCTCTGAATTCCTTTAAGATATTATATTTCACTGTTTAGTATCATCCAACAAGCTCTGGGAATTTTCCTTCTCACCATGGTTACTTTCTATCACACTGTCTTCAAGTTTATGTGCACTTGACTTTATTGTGTCTGCTCAGTGGCTAAATCTATTCAGTATTCTTCTTTGTTCTGAGATCACAGTTTACAGTTCTAGAATTTTCTCTTTTCTTCATATTTATATTCTACAATATGAACTTTATTGCTGAAATTTTATTCATGGTAGATATGATATTTTATTTTATTAACAATAGTTACAAGAAAAACTGTTAAATCCTTATTTGTTTATTTCCAACATCTGGTATATCTGAAGGTAGGACTAAATTAAATTTCCTTTGAGAAAAGTCTAAAAATTTTATCAAAAGATACTTCTGTATGTAAAAATTATAAGTAATTTCTCTCACACAGTGCCTCACTGACTCTATCTTATTTTTGCATGTTGGGTAATTTTAATCCAAGGCTTATAATCTGTGTGGCAAACAACTTTGCAATGATATGAAATGAGAATGCATTCAGTCTATGTCTTGGACTGGTTACAACAATATAGTCATGGCTCAGATAACAAAAGGAATACTGTAATTTTTCTCACTTTTCTAAGTTGATAGTGTCAGATTTGTGTCAGATATGCTTATAAGGTTAAATGTATTAAGTCAAATTTATGTCAGGATTATTAGGTGATTTAACAGACATTTAAATCTATTAATCAATAGCTAACTATTAATATAAAAACACTGTGTTGATTTGATTATTACATATCATTTTTCAATATTTACATTACAATCCGCAGTCAAAATATAATTTCAAATACAAACACTGCTCCAAAATAAATGCAAGAGACTGTTTTACATGTGTGTGTGTGTGTGTGTGTGTGTACATGTACACAGTCATGCAGTAGAGTTTGATATGGGCATATTTCTCCATCAGTCTCTTGCTGAACCAGAAGCTTAGCCTTTCAGCTCTTCTGGCTGGTCATTTTGTTCCAGGGATTCCTGGTCTCTGTATTGTGCATGCTGGGATCACAGGCATGGGCCATGCCCTCCCATAGAGAAGTTAATATACAAAATATCTAAGGACAGATTTGCTGCTTGTTAAAAGAACCATGTATGCTTCTTACCTTCCCAATGTCAAGGAGAAAAGCCAAAGCATCCAAATGTCAAGGAGGGAAGTCAAAGCACTGTAACTTGAAGGCACACCGACTCCAAAGATTGCACTTCCTCTCTTTACTGGCTGTAGGAAAGGTGGTCTTCACATTGGCCTCATGCTCCTGTGATTCATCTAAGGAAATTATCTGCAATGACTGCATGTGATAATCATGTTCAGAAGACACAATTTCTCTGTGATTAAAGTCTGTTCTAAGCCAGGCAGTGGTGGCGCATGCTTTTAATCCCAGCACCCAGGAGGCAAAGACAGGTGGATCTGTATGAATTTGAGGCAGCCTGGTCTACAAGAACTAGTTTCCAGGACAGGCTCTAAAGCTACGAAGAAATCCCATACTTGAAAAACAAGAGCAAGAACAAAAATTCTGTTCTAAGTACTTTGCCATTCATACTGAAGTTGCTCCATTAGACTTGGCTATGTCTTTGAAAGACACTGGTAATTGTTTAGTTTGGGTGGTTTGGTTACAGGAAATTTTATTATACTTCTTTTTGTATGAAAAATCACATAATATAAACTTTGAGAAAATATATCTCTACGACTAAGAGATACGCGCCATGTAAGCATTCCCGTGAATTATCTATCACAAGGTCACTTTCAAGGCAGCAGTTCGGAACACAGTATTTTGCATAGTTGTATCAGCTTTAGAGACTGATGGTCAAATTTGAATTCTGTCTCTGGGCAGCCTTGTTTACATTAGTTTCTCTCCGTCTCAGCTTCCCCTATCTTTCTTTCCCCTGGTTCTTTCCTCTGCTCCATTTTTGTTCTTTTATTTATTTTTTAGGAGAACCAAATAACATATTTCTTGGGTTCTCTGTGTATCAGATGCAGCATCACATGTAGAATCAGGCTGAACAAATTTGATCTCTGACATCTCATCTATATACGGTCACACTCTTTCTTTTTCACAGCATCATAGCTCTGTTCTTTTATGGAGCAGCAACTCAAAAAGACCAAACCTAAGAATAATAGAAATAGAAGAAGGGAAGGATCCCAGCTCAAAAACCCAGAAAATGTATTTGACAAATCATAGAAGAAAATTTCCCTAACCTCGAAAAGATACAAGAAGCTTACAGAACACCAAACAGATTGAATCAGAAAAGAAAGGCCATGCTTCCCATAATAATCAAAATGTTAAATATACAGAACTAAGAAAGAATATATATAAAGAATACACACACACACACACACACACACACACATACACACACACACACACACACGAATCAGCATCTCTTCGAGTTTGCCTGCCTGAATCCCAGCTGTACTTTGGGTCTCAAATCTCACTTCTTCAGACAAATACTATCGATCCACCAAGCCCTGGGCTCATATGATGCAAAAGGTCTTAGAAATTTTCTTCAACGGCACATAACTCTGTTTCATTTAGTTAGCTGTTATCAATTGTTTCTCCCTGACTCCTGTGCCAGACTATAAATCTGTGAGGATGGGGGTCAAACCTCTCTTTTACTTTCATATCCCCAACATTATTTTATAAGATATTGTTATTAATACTCTTATATTTACAAGAAATATTTGATATAAATTTTGTAAAGCCTTTGCGAGAGCATGTGCTGTTCAGTTTGCTTTAGAGCAGTAGTTCTCAATCTGTGGGTTGTGGGTTGTGGGTTGTGGGTCCTTGAGGGGGGAGGATTAAGCAACCCTTTCACAGGGATTGCATATTAGATATCCTGCATATCAGATATTTACATCACAATTAACAACAGTAGCAAAATCACAGTTATGAAGTAGCAACAAAATAATAATTTGGTTGGGAGCCACCACAACATAAGGAACTGTATTAAAGGGTCATAGCATCAGGGAGGGTGAGAACCCCTGCTCTACAAAATTACTACAGGTTACATATAAAGACATAATTTTATCTGTACATGAGCAATCTGTGAAGGCAAAATTTCGGCACTGTCCCTTACTCAGGGATACTACTTACCTGACATTTGTACAATGAGATCAGTGGCCTCTGACAGCATCAAAGGTAGCATAATCTTTCTTTTGTAGAAGTTTTGTAGCGTTGTAGAAGTGTTGCAATTTGTCCTGGAACAGAATACAGTTAGAAGAGAGTAGAGGCTGCTTTGCCATTTGTGCCTTAATTGGTGTGATCATTTGTTTGTCTACTGGCTATTTTGCCGTGTCATATCTCTTGGAGAAAACATAGCGTACCTCAAACTTTATTTCCTATGGTTTCAAAATCTTGTGTCAACTTGGGTACACAGGGACAAAACAGTGACTTTTGAAAGTTCGAGTGTTCTACTGTCTATGGTTGCTTTCCTGAGATCTCCTTCCACGGGTGTAGGAGAGTGCCATAGGTGGTTGATGTTTCTGCTTGGCACCAGGGTGCAGGATCCCCAACACATGGAAGAGCTGAAGCCAAGCCCCACTAATGATTTCATTGCTCCACTCCATTTGTAGTGTAAATCCCACAGAGGTGCTCCAGGCCTTTCTATTCTTAGTTAAAGAGTCACAAGCCAGGGGGTGTGCCACCTTCCCAATCAGTACCTAACACAGAACATATGGTTGTTGAAGAGGCTATGGTATTATAGAAATGTCATTATAGAATTTCTCTCTGTTAACATGTATCATCTGTCACTTAATTGTTTGTTTTACAGCCCATACCTATAATGGACTACGTGGGGACCATTTATATCATTTAACAATGAATGCCTTTAATTAGTATCTTATGCAACTGGAACATGTTAAGGAAACTGACACAAATCTGGCTGGGGTGAGAGATTCCATGTGAATTTCATTATGGGATGGCTGAGACGTTATAGTCGCACAGGTACCAAAATTCTGAGGGGTCCCTGGATGCTGCCATATATGCCGTGGGTACCGAGCCTGTGTGAAAATGACACGCCATTTACTGGGCTTCACTCAGCTCACAAGCACCTTAGACTGGTTCACTTTGTTTCCTAAACCTCAAATGCCCCGAGAGAGCTCATCCAGGAACCTGCATGGGCATGCAGGTACATCATGGAGACCATGTGAGCCTTGAGGAAGAATACAGGAAAACGAAGTGAGCCACATTTTATAGTAATCTTGCTTAATATTAAATGAGAGGTTGGCAGTTGGGTAAAGTATTTTTGTTAACTGGTGCAAATGACTTTCTTCATTCTTAGCTTTTGACACCTTTTTGTTCAAAAGACACCTCATCAGCATCTTGGATGGACCGACTCTAAACTGGCTTTAGTAGGCAATAGGACATAGTTACCTGCCTAGGCCCATCACAAAGTGTCTCCAGTTTAATATATTGAAGGGGATCTCCGTGTCAGCAACCTAGTCTTAAATTCCTCCACAAAATAATTGCCCTATTGCTAAAATAGAGGCTGGCAGCCTATGCCAGACAGACTCGAAGCCCCAACATGTGATCCATCCTCACCCTCTTGGAAGATTCTGGAAGGTGTGCACCTTATATTTCATCTGTTATCTCAGTGTAGAAAAATCAGACAGCACCGTCGCATGTTGTTCTCAACTTCAGAAAGAAGGCTAATTGTTTTGTCAAACCAAAATGAATTTTAAATGCTGATGTTTTATATACATACACACATATGCACGCATTGCTGATGCGCTGTCACTTGGTGGAAAATAATCCCAGCTTTTGTGTGCTGTATTTTTCCTTTACAGAGCACTGCTAGACACTGAAGTGAGCAATATGTGATATGAAGTTTTCTGTGCAATCTTTAAAGTACTGCTTAGTGACAGCGTATGCACATTTTTCAGCTGAATACATCTTTCAGTTAGAAGCTGCTTTTGCTGACAGCATTCTTTGCTTAGTAAATACAGTGGACCATGAAATACCTCCACCATCACAGGAAATCCTGAACTGCTGGCAAGTCTCTGCTTCTGGTTACTAATGCCAACCCAAAGGGTAGAGATTACAGCGGCAGTTACTACTGAGCATGTCACCTTCCCTGATGATAACTCCAGGCCACTTTTCTTGTCACTGTCCTCCACAGTTCTATTTCCTTTAGGCTTCAAGGAGGCAGACACCTAGAGTATATATTTGCAGGTGATCCATGGACATGATTTTACTCTCTATAGGTATTTTGTTGGAATTTGATTTGATTTTCCCCAAAAAAGATGTCTGCTCCGTTATCTGTGTTGATAGCTGCTTCTCTCTGTATTCAGAACTTCAGCATCATCTACTCCTTATGCATAGATGTGTCCCACCTCTGGCTCCAGGCTACACACTCACACTGAATCTCTTTGTAGCTCTCTATTATAATAGTTTCTCATGTCCACTGTGTACAACTGACTGTGGCTTTTTCTCTCCACAGACAGCAATTTTTCTTGTAGAAGCTTTTTGCATGTTGTAGTTGAAGTTGCATTTCTGATAATCATCATCTTTCAGTGATTTACACTCATACAGGAGACAATACTTTTATTTTTCTTTTGCGCGAGTTGCATATTCCAGAGGAGACATTTGATTTCATTAAGACTCAGAGATGAACTTCACCTCCATTTATGTCTGTGTCTTTTCTAGAATCAGCAGCATGAACGTTTTTATAAAAATGCTTCATCTGTTTCTTCTAGTGAGTCATATTAAAAAAGCACAGTCTGCTTTGAAATCTCACTAAGGGGAGATAGGACATAAGCCACCATTCACTTCCAAGTCAAAATAAAATGTAGCACAAAACAGAGTGGAACTAAAATATTTTATATTGAATATACCCGAGGTCTGTATGATGATGGGGGGTGGGGAAATTATTGGAAGTCCTCTACTTTCCAAAAGGTCCCTCTAGGGTTCATGTGTCATCGCTCGAGTTAGGTTGTAGCCAGCAGTTTTATCTGAATTATATGGAGTTTCTGATGCTTGAAAAACAGAAAGCACCATCATATTTGATGCCTGAGTGATGTCAGCATAGTCCAAAGAAGGAAGGGGAGTTCAGAGAAGGAAAGGGGAATCCAGAGAAGGAAGGGGGGATCCAGAGAAAGAAGGGGGAGTCCAGAGAAGGAAGGGGAGAATCCAGAGAAGGAAGGGGAGAATCCAGAGAAGGAAGTGGGGATCCAGAGAAGGAAGGGGAGAATCCAGAGAAGGAAGGGGAGAATCCAGAGAAGGAATGGGGAATCCAGAGAAGGTAGAGGGAGTCCAGAGAAGGAAGGGGAAGTCCTGAGAGGGAAGAGGGATAGAAAGATCCTTCTCTCCTGTGAGCTGGGGTCTCTTGGTAAGCAGAGGAAAGGCCTTAATGAGCACTGGATCCTGTGGCTTAAAATGGGGGAAGGGCTCTGGCAGTGGGACCACAGTGACAAAAACCATTACTAGAACAGAGAAAAGAGTGGTGCAGCTCAGGGTGGCATGTGAGTCAGGCTAGAGGTCAGATCTGCTGTTGCTATGCAGACACTGTCTTCTACTGAGTCCATTGGTCTAAACTAGTCAAGTCATAGCCGTCTTGCAACCCTACTCAACAAGAGAAGCCATTAGAATGTTTAGCTAGAAAACTCTAAGTCAACTAAGGGTGCACAATCTTAAGATACTGGAGTCCTCGATATCTGTTGTCTTAATTTAACTTTTCTCACTGACTGAATTTTTGTCAGCTAGAGAGTCATAGCAGAAGTGGGTGAAGAACCTTATCAAACAAGTCTGGCAACTGGAGTTCAATTTTGGGAAATCCATAGGAAGATGGATGGAGACAGCTGATAACTCAACAAAGTTATTCTCTGACCTCTGTGTGCATGGCTGCCCACACATGTACATCCTCATGCACACCAGCAATAAGAATAGTAACTGTGAATTTAAACACAGAAGAATAACAAATGCCAACGACCACAGAAATGTAATTCTGAAAAGAATTTAAAATAATCTTGTTATCACAGAATAACTCGTGGGTCCCTGTCTCATCACATTGTCATCTCATAACAGTGTTCAAAGACTCTTAATTCTGAAATCATGAAGAGGTGATTAATGGACAAGTTGTTTCACTTGTAAGTCAAGAAGGGATTAGGCATGGCTAATCCTTTTAAAGTATTTTGCTGAATAAGGAAAACGGAACCAGGAAGGATTTAGGTACTATGATGGCAAAACTTGGTCCCTTTAATTCTGTTTGCAAACATACTAATGCCCGGACTAGACCAAATTGATAAGAAGACAGTGCAGTAGGCAATGGAATCCCTTGCCAAATCTGTCAACTCTGCATGCTTACGGTAGCCCTGAAATGTGATGGCCAGTGTGTTACATGAGATTGCATGAGTGAATCTAAGTGTATGGACTTAATCATTATGGAAGATGTAGAACTGGGTATGTTGACAGACCGACTTGAAAGCTCAAGTTACAAAAGAGAGTAACAATACACGGGGGTCACACCACATGATGGCTAACCTTCATTTTCCACTTGACTGGGTTTATCACTACCTGAAGATACCTCTAGGTGTACCTGTGATGATGCTTCTAAAGAGATTTAACTGAGGGTAAGACCTCTGAAAATCAGTAGCAACATCCCTGACTGAAGAAAGGATTAAGAAAGTATAATGGCGGATGTTCACCTCTTTCTGCTTTCTGACTGTGGATACTGTACTCCTAACCCCATGCCCTTCCTCTCTGATGGACTGTATACCTTCTTAAATGGGGAGAGAAAAATTAAAAAAGCTTTCTTCCCTTAAGCTTTTTCTTTCTAGTAGGTATTTTCACAGGCTAGCAAGAAAACTAATTAGTACACATCATTTAAAAAATATTTTTGATGACATATTAGAATAGTTATTGGAATGTGAGCAGCCATGAGAATGAACTCAAATATGATAGGGCATATAGATGAGATGAGTTCCTATAGCACAAACGGAACACAAATCAAATATAATTTTGAAATATCAGCTATAACAATGTTGATAAGACAGAGTCTGTGCTTAGGTGTCCACAGGGTGACTTACAATGAACAGTAGTGCTAGTGACCATATCTGCTCCCCACTCAAATAATACAGGATAGTCCAATATAGCCAAAAATAAAATTTTTAAAGCACAAATATTTTCTTGGCATATATATTGACTAAGACATTTTGTTGATCAATGATAGAATATTGATGTTGAATTTTTATGAACACATAAAATAAAATTAAAAATAACCTACCTTCAAAACAATTGTCAGAACTAACGGCATGTAGCCCATATTGTCTGTCAGGAGGTAGTCACTGAGGTGGGATCATGAGGGAGCTGAACATCTTCCAGTTTTAATATAGAGAGAGCTTCCTGGGTGAGGAGCCCTTTTTTAGTTAGGAAAAGTTGGGGTCAGTGTGGGCTATCAAATTATTACAATTATAATCATATACTCACTCTTTCTAAAGCTGTTCGATAAACAAGAAAAACTGGTTTATATGTTTGCAGTCCAGTGTTCCCTCAATTAAATAGGATATCGATGTAGCAGCATTAAAATGACATTTTTTAAGTGCCAGAAGATTGTAAGGAATAGATATATTGGGTTCTGACTATGTGCCAGCCACCGGATGTGTTATACTTTCAACTCATGACTTTCTTCTGGTGATCTTCAGCATAGACACAGTATGCTTTATTTAATTTTGTAGATGGAGAAATGAAATGTCTTCCCCACATCATCCAATAGGAATGCCCGGAGCCCTGGAGCACACATATTAGTGTGTGCTAATTAGTTCATTAGTTTCTAGATGCTACGCTATCTCCTACTCTGCAGTTCTTCGGCAATCATCTGAGTTCTCCTCAGCTGTGCCTTCCAATGCAAAATGAAAATGTGGTAAGCAGAATAATAGCCTTCCAAAGATGTCTACACTCTATTTTCCAGAACCTACGGATGTGCTGCCTTGCATGGTAAATGGACTTTGCATATGTTGTTGCATTTATGGTCTTGATTTGGAATATTGTCCCAGATTACCTGTGTGAATCTACTATATTCAATAGGGTTCTTTTAATGTGAACAAGAGCAAGGAAGCCCCCCACCCAAATGCAGATGTAGAGACAGAAGGAAATGATAGCAGGATGACTTTGGAGATGGAGGAAGAGGTCAAGAAGTAAAGAATACAGTTGCCTCTAGCATCTGTAAAAGGGAAACAATTTCCTTCAGAATATTCAGAAAACATGCGGCCTTTACAACTTGATCTTGTTCTATGATTCTCACAATGAATTTCTGACCTCTGGGATATATAAGGAAAAAGTGTGTGTGGCTTTAAACTGCCCAGTCAGTGTTACTGACACCAGGAATAGGAGATAAATGCAGGAAATGTAGAGGAACTCAATTTTTTAAGATCTGGGAGAAATGTATACTAGTGGTATTTTTATGGTGACACTTTGGTAAAACCTGTTGGTAGACTTTTCCGGTCTACCTCTGAGAAGTAGTTCAGACAACATAACAGTCAGGGAAGATTGTGACTGAGAATCACTACATGTTCCCTTGTGGGTATTTATCCAGTCAGACCAAATAAACCACTGCTAAGTCAGCAAATATCAGTCTTGCGTCATAGCCTGGACTACTGTCTGGATCCACTCTTCCTTCTCCACAAGGGCTCACAGGCAGTAATCACATACATACTCAGTGTCATGGGGGAATGGAGTGGGAACTGTCATCTGGGGAGACACTAAGTATCATGACCACTAATAATAGCCAGTTCTGAATACAACAGAGGAGAAACCCCCGCTCACAAGAAGTAGAAATGAGGAGAAAGTACAAGCACAGGAATACGCTGAGGAAGACACTGCTGAAAGACACGGCAGTAGGCTTGACTCTGAGACTGCCTGTTTTTGCTTCAGCTCACAATGACAGTTATCCTCAAAGCTCACCAAGTTATTGTGACACCAAAGACAAATGCCAGTAAGCTTTTCCTAAAGCTTGACAAGAAGACGCTGAAAAATAGTGTGTGGGTGGGAAACCACGGAAGAGGGCAGTCCCGGAAGTGGGAGTTTACTGTGGGCAGGCTGGTGCCTTTTTACCTAATCGCACTATGCGACATCAGTAATTCACGCATCTGGGTAATGGTGCATGGACAGATGGTGGAAAAGATCGCAAGAACAGGAAGTCTGGAAGTCGATGAGACCGTAGGAAGATACAGAGCATGATAATGGGTGGAGCCGTGTGGGATGAAGAGAACTGTTTGAGAAGTCCAGAAATGGAACTTTATGAGATATCCTGGACTATGATGATAGCTCCTGAGAACGATCTCAGCTACTGCTAGGACAAAGGTGGTGTGTGTGTGTGTGTGTGTGTGTGTGTGTGTGTGTGTGTGTGTGTGTGTGTGTGTGTGGTGTAAGTTCATGTGTGTATGTGAAACAATGAATGGTGCACCTTCAAGTGACTTTTTTTTGTGTCTTCAACTGTCACTGTTTCTGTTTTGAGAGGGTCTTCCACTGTCCTGGACCTAATCGAATAATTTAGATTGACTAGCTATTGAGTTGCAGGGATCTATCCATCTTGACTTTCTTCTTAGCACCGGGATTATAAGCACACACTATCATGCCTAACTTTTTATTTTTTTTTTTTATTTGAGTTCTGGTGATTGAACTGAGCTGTTCATGCAAAGAGAACACTTTGCCAAGTGAGCCATCATTCCCCAGCCCCAAAGATGGAATTTTAAAATGCTACTGCTGGATGAACTGGAAAGCCATCTGGGCAAGATATTGTCAGATTCATTTCTCACGATATCGACAGAAATAAATTCTGAACTGGAGACGTAAATGTCAAAATAAAACTATAAACCAGATGAAGACATGAGAAAATGTCTCTATAACATGAGCATAGCGCTCACATGGCCCGTTTCTGTCCTTCTACCTGTTTCCTATGTTTTTCTTATTTACATTTTCTCTTGTGTTTGAGTCTAGTGTTTGTTATCTAATTTATAAAAACTTCTAATCAATTAGTTTGTCTTATTTATATTTATCAGTATTATAAATAATGTTAGTGTGTGGAAATGCATAGTCAATGGTATAATAGTGCTATATACATACAAACATGGACATGCATTATTTAATTTTGTGATCTTGTATTTTCAGTTTTTATCCTTTAGTAATTTCTTAAAGTCTCTTACCTTAGGTGGCTATGGAGCTCTCAGCTGTTCTGTGTCTCTACTAATGTTTTTTGACAGACACAACATGTTGAATATTTATTCAGGGGGTTATGGAGGGGAAAGGAGAAGGGGGTAGTGGGGGGAAGAGAAAGGAGAGAGGAGGGGGGGACAGAGAGACACGCATGCACACACCAAAAAAAGGACAGGGAGAGGTGTCTCTACTAATTTTAAAGACGAGGTGACTTTGCTTTTTTATTTTTAAATTGAAAAATAAACACATTAGTTTCCCCATTTTTGTTTATTCTTCCCAACTCCTCTCTCTACACCTTATTCTCCCTCAAATTCATGGCCTCTGGATGACTTTTATTCTATGTCATATATATATATATATATATATATGATATACATCAATATATTTATGGATACTATATATCAATATATCCTATATACTGATATATATCGAGATATATAAGTACAATTTGTTCATTCTTTATAGATTTAATTGCATGTACATTATTTCGGGACTGGTCATTTGGTATTGAATATCCAATTAGGAGACTCTTCTCTGATAAAGACTATTTTAGCAGTATTCTTTAGTTGCTAATGTCTATGGGTGGAACTCTGGGGCATTTCTCCTTCCCATGTAGTCATGTGTACTGGTGGTGTCTTGTTCAGGTCGTGTTTAGGCAGCCTTGAGGTTTAGATTTCATGGGGATAGCTTCCCTGACGTGTCTAGGGGTCACATCTCCAACAGACATCTTATTTTGCTGGTTACAATCTTTCTACTTCCTCTTTTACAATGATCCTTGAGTGAGTCTTAGGTGCAGGGGTAGAAGAGTGGAAGTGGAGAGTGACTTTTGTTCAATAGATCCAAGATGTAGTTTCTTCTATTTAGGTTTTCAGTGAATTTTGAGTTTCATTTACTGAGTACTTTAGAGATGCCGGCTTTTCTAGGCTAGATGGTGACGCCCACCCTGTTCTAGTCACCTTAATGTTGTCATTTTTCCCATATCCATTATTATTATTATTTACAACCTTTCCTACTTCTCATTAATTCTTTTTTAAATGGTGCCAATGCCTAGCCATTCTGCTTCTAATTCATTATATTTTTTGTAGTGTGGTGCTGTGCTTCCTAACCCTTGGCACTTCATTCTGTTGTGTCAATGTCTTATATATGAGGTCCTGTCTGACTTGACTTCCTTTCCTCTGTCATTTACACGGGGTATCTCCTTTGTCTCTCTGCACCATCTTGTTTGACTCTGTTCTTTTGCAGTTCATCTCTCTCTCATCACTTTCTCCTAGGATCCTTTTGCAAAGTTTTGTAAGTGTTCTGTCCATCCTTCGCTTTGTATTGAGGGTGAAGTTTGTCACCCCCATTCCCATTTTGGTTGAGAATTGTTTGTCTTTCCTTTGAAAATGTAGTTGAGTTGAGATTTTCTAGAGCCCAAATACAAGACTTTCAGTTGGAGAACAACTTAAGCCAGAGCGCTGTACAGCTATGTTTGTGGCTAATTTCTGTCCCTTCATCTTATTTTTTATTAAATTCTTTCTCCCACAACACACCCTGCAGAAAATTTAGTATGGGACTAGCACATAGGAAATAAAATTATTTACCCATAAAGTTTCTTGATGTTTCATAAAGGATTGAAGTATAAAATGACTACCTGAAAGATAAAAAGAAGAAGAAGAAGAAGAAGAAGAAGAAGAAGAAGAAGAAGAAGAAGAAGAAGAAGAAGAAGAAGAGGAGGAGGAGGAGGAGTGGATTAGGAGGCTTCTTCTTCTTCTGCTTTCGTCTTCTTCTCCTTCTCCATTCTCCCCTTCTCCTTCCTCCTCCTCCTCCGATCCTCCTCCTCCTCCTACTCCTACCTCCTCTGCCCTCCTCCTCCGTCCTCCTCCGCCGCCTCCGTCCGTACGACGACGACGACAATCTGTGGTCTGGGCCTTTTGTATGTGATTTCTCTCATCTGGACGGATTTCAGGATGTGGCAGAGACACAGACATTATCTCCAGTAATGGCAGAAGTGTTAGTTAGTTTTCTTCCTTATTCATCTCCCTTTTGTCTACCGACTCTTCCCATCTTTGTTGCTGTGTGTTAACATATGGGGTTATGTTGGAGAAAATGTGCAGTTAATTAATAAACAAATGGCTGATTACTAACCATTAAGATACAGCATTACAAAAATTTCTGCTTGTAGTGTCAGGAATTATTGTGCTCAGGGTGGGGAAAAGGGGCAGTGATGCTTTAAATACAGGGTGAAAATCATAGAGTGGAGACAGCTGATACGGGGGCCAAGATCTCTCAGGCTTAGGAGAAAGGAGGGCAGACTCCATTTCATGAGGGCAAAGGTCCTATTGTTACCTTGTCCCCAAATTAGGATGTGGAAGAGAAGTATTGTTCAGTATGTCTTTAAAGAGTTACAATGTAAGCCTTGCCATGGTGTTGCACTCCTTTAATCCCAACACTTGAGAGGCAGAAGCAGGTGGACCTCAAGGTTCAAGGCCAACCTGGTCTACAGAGTGAGTTCCAGGTCAGCCAGGCCTACATAGAGAAACCCTGTCTTGGAAAACTAACCAAACAATCAACCTATCAAACAAACAAACAAAACATATTTAGTTATCAACTTTTTAAATATAAATCAAGGTTTTTTATTTAGATAGGGCTTAAATATTTAATGTTTTTTCTTTTATGTTTTTTATATAAACCAATCTACTGTGTGACCTAACTATAATGGTTTCTTTAAATTAGAACGAAAAATCTAAAAGCATTTTGTAAATTATTGGAGTTTAGAGGCATTTGAGTGGGCTTTTTTTTGGTTTTTTAAACAGAGTTTCTCTGTGGCTTTGGAGCCTGTCCTGGAACTAGCTCTTGTAGACCAGGCTGGCCTCGAACTCACAGAAATCCGTCTGCCTCTGCCTCCCGAGTGCTGGGATTAAAGGTGTGTGCCACCACCACCCGGCTTTGAGTGGGCTTTTAACTTTCTGTTTATTTTTTCATAATTTCATATATATAGACAGACAGACAGACAGACAGACAGACAGATAAATAGATCACATTTGCTTTCTATAATTCTCTCATCCTTTCCCCACTCCATATAAACCCCTTCTTTGTCCCAATCAGTTTTCCTACTTTCATGTTACCCCCATTTTTTTTAGTGACCCACTAGACTTAATTAGAGCTAGTTACATGAGCATGTGCATGAGGTTATTTCTTAAAACACAGAAACTTACCAGGGGGTCAGACCACTGAAGCAAACAACTCCCTCTCCCCTTGCAGTCAATGGCTGCCAATAGGTCCTCCGGGAGGAGTGGGCCTTCTGACTTCCTCCCCATCCATGCTACAGTGTTGAGGGGAATCATATTGTGTAGGTATAGCTGCAGTGTGCTCATGCGTGCAACTGCCATGCACTCTCCAGAACCTAAGAAGTACTCCTTCCTACAATCTAGTTTTTATGTTTCTTCTGCTCTCTTTCTGTGTTGTTTCTTAGCCTTCAAGGGACTGATACAGATGTCCCATTAGGGCTGAGAAATCAACAGTCACTTGTTCTCAACACTTTGGTCAGTTATAAGCCTCTGCTTTTACACTGCTCACTATGGAAAGACTGAGAGCATCACTAATCTATGGATGTAACAAATATTTAGAAGGCCAGATGAAGCATGTTCACTTAGCAAAGCAATACTGCTTGTTCCTCCTTGGGACCTACACCATTCAAAGCCATGGACTTTTGACTAGGTTTGCAGTTCCTGACCTGAAGCCAGTCACAGTGTTGTTGGTTATCTTGATAATATTCATGCCACTATTTCAGCACTGAATATATCTTGCCTAGAAAGTCAGTATATAATAATTTTTACTATTTTATAAGATTTTTGTTTGTATTATATAAGATGATCAATTTTAGTATCCAGCAAGATACATTAAAATATAATGCAATATGATATGATATATATGTATTATACAAATATGCAATTATGATAAATACCAATATTTTATCATATACAAATTTATACAATTTTATACATGAAAATATACATATTATACACAATATTATATAGATAACATAATATATAATATGCATAGCATTTAAAATAATATACATAACAAAACATACTACATAAAATACAGTCTGAAAAAGTATATGAAAGTATGTAATTACAGACTTGAGATGTTAAATTTTTTATCAAATGCAGAACTCTGGTCGGATAATAAGGACATCTCATACAAAAATTAGTAAATAGAGAATTACATTGAAGTGAAAAGATTTTATCTTCAAAACTGACTAACTAAATGAATTTAAGTTTCAATATTCTTAGCTTTGTGGGTTCTAGGAACAGAAATATAAGGTCCAAATCCAAGTTAGTGAATCTGGTAGCAAAATTTCTTCACCATAAAGTTAAAAAATTCAAAATCCTAAGTGTTTTATCTATCATGCAAAGCCAAATCCGAAGTAAGTTTCCCTTCAATGTCGTAGAACTTCCAGGAATCTTTTCTTGGTGTAGAGGCAAGCATCGTAGTGCTTGTAGCTCTCACCATAAATCACTTGTACAGACTGGTACCCAAATATCTACAGTGGGGTAATCTAAGCCATGCATGCCATTTAAAGTGGTCTGCAAATTATCCACAAATAAGCCTCCTCTTTAACTGAGTAAATACCAATCAATAATTATTGAATATTGGTGAAGGTTAATTTTGGATGAAACGTTGGGTAGGCCACATACTACCCAGACATTTAACCAGATATTATTCTGAGTACTGCTAGAAGCTGATTTGTGTGGACTTAACATTTGAATTGATGGACCAGTTAAAGCAAGTTGTGTTCCCTAGTGTAGGTAGACCTTACCTTACCCAAAGAAGTATAAAACTTGACAGAAAGGTGGACTATCCCCCAACTGAGGGAGTATTCTTATTTTTGAGTGTCTTTGAATCATATTATTGGCATTTTCTTGGATTTTTGAAACTTTTTGAAAGTTTGTTGACTTTCAGATTAGGCCTATACCACCAGCTCTCACGGGCCCCTGTTTGCTAATTTATCTTCTAGATATCTGGACATGTGAACCTCCAGAAATGTATGAATCAATATAGATCTGTCAGTCAATCAATGACTCAATCAATCTTCATTGCATTGTTTCTGTTTCTTTGGAAAACTCTGATTAATATAGCACAATGAAACAAAATAACTCTCTCAACACATACACACATACATGCACACACACATGCACACACATACACACACACTCACTATACTAGCAGTAATGCAATGGGTTTAGAAACACGTCTAAGTAGACTACACTCACTGAAATTATTGCATGGGTTTAGAGGGACTGTACCTATTTTGTTGATAGTGTTCAGAGGAAAAAATATATATGTAATGGTAAGCCCTGTCTGAAAGCAAAGAGCAAGTCACTTTGGGGTTGAATGTCCAGTCTCAGCAAGAGGTTCATGAGCATTCTGTATTAGTCCGGGGTCTCCAGAGGAGCAAAGTCTATACAACAAATACATCTTATTACAGAAGCTGCTTCTTTATTGCTTTATGTGATAGCATGGATGGTCCAGAAGAGGTTACCTGCAACTGGAGAGATTGAGTCTATGGGTCTGAAAGCCTCAGCAGCCCCAGTCTGGCACCAGGGGCCTGGAGGATTGCTGGAGCACCTCTGGTCTTTAGTGCATGTTGAATGTCTGAAGAAGCTGTTTGGGATGTCAGTAAAAGGATGAAGGGCTCACAAGCAACAAGACAGATTCAGTCCCTAGCAAGAAACCAAAGTTGAACAGGCAGCAGCGTTTTCCCCTCTGACCTCTTTGTATCTGGGTCACCACTGGGAGGTGCTGTCCACTCTGGAGGGGGTCTTTCCCCTCAGCTAATCCTTCCATTGATTCTTCTGGAAACGTCCTTATAGACTTTCCCAGAGGCATGGGTTTTAGTTGATTCCAAATCTAACCAAGTTGGTAAGCAAGATTACTGACCACACATAACATGTACTGCTTCATGTGCATAGCCGTTGTTCATCTTTAGATCCATTCGTTTTACACGTGAGCTTTTTGCCTGCATGTATGTGTAGAGCCGATGGAAGTCAGAAAAGAGTTGTGGACTTGCATGGAAGTGAAGTTACAGATGGCCGTGAGCCACCATGCAGTGCTGGAAACAAAACCTGGCTCCTCTGCCAGAGCAGCAAGAGCTCATACCATCTCTCCAGCCCCTTCACTGTGAACATTTTGAAACAAGTCAAAGCCAGGTTGTGGGTAGCCTGCTAAGGAGTAGAGAACCCAAAATAATTTTTAGCAATCTCACAAGATAGAAAGACAAAAATTAGAGCCCGAATCTTTAAGAGTACCGAGGACTTAAAGCTTCAAGTTTCTAATGAGATCTAGGGTTCCCTGAACTCTAATACACAATGACTTACTTTGCTAGGTACTTGTTATATGGAAAAGTTGTACAAGAAAGATACTGAAAGCAAGCAGCCTTCCATCTCCATCCGGAGGGGGTGGGATAAATTAACTGCTGCGGGGATTACTTTTCTATCATAAACTAGCCGAGCGGGAAAAACATGCAAGTCCTACGTATCAGTTCAGCAGGTAACAGTATAAAGTTTCCAAAGACGACATAAGAAAGGAACAGTATGACCTTTAAGTAAGAAAAGATTTCTTAAATGGGGCACAAAATGGAACAATAAAAGATATTAGACTACATTATAGTTAGGAACTGTTTATTGAATGATGCCTTTAATAACTCCCAAGAGCAAGCCACATCAGGGGAGAGTGTATCTTGCACAAACGTATCTGCAAGAGGACTCATTTCCAAAGTATGTGTGCAATAAAGACCTCATACCATATAAGAGAAATGCGGCCAATTAGGAAAACTGGCCTTGAAAGCCAAATAGGAATTTCACATAGGAAACTTTCCAAATGGCTGGTTAATGTGCAAGAAACTTCTTAGTCATAGTCATCACCAGAGATTGCAAGTTAAGTCTTCAGTGATATACTGTTTACATGAAATCAAAATGACTAAAACAGAAGACATACAATACTTGGCAGGTCACATGTTTGGCAACTCAATCATTCACCACAGTAAGAATTTGGGGGTGACTTTAGTGATCTTGTTTTGTGCCCGGCTAGCAGGTCACAAAGAGTTAAACTACACTTTCCAGAAAGTCTTCCTCTGACTGGTTTGGTAACAAGACTCGGCACAGGAGACGGTTGCTCAAAACTGGAAGGCAGCCATGAGGCAAAGTCGCCTGTTTACATGTGAGAGATCTATGGTTCATGTTAGAACATACAAGCGATGGCGATGTTAGTGGGGCAGTGGCTGGACCCACAGCACCTTCAGCTCCTACTGTGTCCCCTTCTCTGGCTTTTCTAAATCTTGCATTGATATGTGGGAAACTCTAAGGAAAACTGAGAGCATATCGCACATCACCTACATCATCATCTTGATGCAGGGTCCAGGCATGTCATTGATTCCCCACTAGAACCATGTCTTGGTCCTGCTGACTACTAGGTCCAGAAACAAAAGTTTCTAGACTAGCTTCCTGATTCTATACTATTCATTGTTTTGTCTCTCTGATGAAGCCCTCACTGATGGGTAGATCTCTTTAATGTAGAAGATAACTTTTTTTAAAGGGAGATTCTAAATGATGGATGTGTGTGCATAGGGAGAGAAGAGACCAACCTTACCTCATGAAGTCCTTCCACTTAGCATGTATGGAAATATTCTTGTTTTATGAAGCATCATTTCTGAGTAGTGCCCAATGGTTTTCTAGCCTCTCTCCATTGCAATGTGTATTTGTAGAGTTATTTGTTAAAGATTTTAGCAAATCCTTCTCCAAGTACTGCTGGGAGGGGATACTACAGGCGCTTTTGGAACTACCAAAAATAGGATGATAGATGTCTTGCTGACAGCATACTCTTTATGGTGGTCACTAGTATATTGAAATGTGTTAAAAGTTTCCAATCAGTGAACCTGACTTCACTTTGTTCTAAAGAAGACTCATTCCAGGTAACTGAATGTGTTTCAGGAAGCCAGCAAATTTCAAGAGAGCTCCCTCTCTGTGAGTAGTGATGGGCTAACTCAGCTTTGGTGGATTTTTTTCCCTCTACAATGAAACAAAGCACCATTGGCTTAATCTCATGGGATGTCCTTTCTAAGGAGGGATCTAGTAGGTTTGCTGACCTAAGGTAACCCATGACGTATGAACCAAAAAATTTCATGTCTCTTGTGGAGGCAATGCCCAAATGGAAGCCTTCATAAATCTACACTTGATCATGCTAGTCTGACTCAAAACAGTTGGGGTTTGTGCTCAGATTGGAAGACATCAATGAATTCACTAAAACAGAAAATACACGTCAACACATACTTGTACATTTCTGCTATACAAGCAGGCCTCTGAGACTATGAGGAAATCTGGGTCTCCATTTCCTCATCTATAATTCGAGGGCTTTGGTGAAGGTAGTGTTGGCAGTTGCTTCTAAGAGTAACAGCTGCAAATTCCATGAAGCTACGTCTCTGGAGAGCTGGCCTCACATGCATTAGTAATTGGTGGCTATGGCAAAGGGGGACTTGGAGAACTGCTGAGACAATGTTGGGTAACACGCTGTCCCCATCCAGGCACCCCGTTATTGCTCTGACCAGCTCTCACAGCCTTTCTGAGCTTAGGGGTTGCTCGATTCTTAAGATCTGCTCAGCATTTCTTTTTATGAAGACCATTTGAGTGTTTCTGTTATACATCTTGGTTGCCATGCAAACTTGGCTCACAGAAGCCTGCAACAAACCCCAAACACCTCCTTACATACTTGCTTTATGACATTTTATTTGAATGCCAATATAACAAGTTTATAGTAAATGGAGGATATGGCAGGAGACTAAAATAACACCATAGGCTTTGAACGCTCTAATCTGAGCTTAATAATTTTAAGATTTTTAGACATTTGTAACTCAACCTATGGGCATAATCTAGTAGTAATGGTACTGGGGTAGGGATGTACTGGATCAAATAACACAGTGGTTCCAAAGGAAACTAAATCTTTTTAAACCCCTCAAACATCAGTTTAAACTGCTAACTTTAATTTTATTTTAAATTCATGTTAAAGTAATTGCATCAAGCTGGGATTAGGTACTGCCTCTAACTCTCCTTCTACAGAGCTAACCAACGTCCAACTAGAGTTAAAGGAGGTTTTGCTTGCTCTCTGTAGAAATAGCATTGGGTACTTTATCTCCAGGTTGGGTGTTATATCTTCTCTCTTCATCTGCTAGAAGAGCAAGCATCCATCTAAGCAAATTACCAAGGGGAACCTATGAAATGGTACTCAAGCCCCTAGACAGGGGGTTCTCAACTGTTCAGCAACCTCTAGCTCCAAAAATATTTACGATTCACAGTGGTAGCCAAATTATGGCTCTGAAGTAGCAATGAAACTAATTTTGTGGTTGGGGAGTCACCGCAGCATGAGGAATTATACTAAATAAAGGTTACGACATTAGGAAGGTTGAGAACCGCTGCACTAAACCAAGTATTCTTTTGTCTAGTACTTTTTTCATGGAGAATATGTTTTCAAAGTTGACCTGATGGTGTCCTTGAGACCGGAACTTTGCAGCAGAAGCCTGGAGCAGCACCAAGAGCACTGCAAAGGGAGTCCTTCCCTCTAGACCAGAACTCCTACAGCCGCTGATGTTCTTTAAGCCATCCACACTCAGTATCCTAAACTAAAAAGGCAGAGGTTGATAAGATCTCCAGCATCCCAGCGAAGCCTGATGTCCTAGACACTTTCAGTTCACCATACTCTGGAAGAGCAGATAGTAAGGGGGCCATCCACATGCCTCCTGTTAGTGTGTCTCTTCCTACTATTTCTTCTATTTTTCTTTTTTTCTCCCTGACAGCGTCCCATCAGAATGTGGTCAGGAGGTGCCCAAGTATGACTTTGGTAGGTTCTGACTATTGCGCCATTAATTCTACTTTCCGTGGCAAAATAATAACCCACTCTTCTGTCTATAAGGGAGGGGCACTGCATTACATTACCAGGAGTCCTTAGAGCTCTCCAGAAGAGCTGCCAGTGGGGTCATTGAAGTCTGTATGAGCAGATGGTCCAGAAAAGCACATTAGGGGGCGCATGGTTAAATTATTGAGGAGTCAGTCAAATTAGAAGTGAGGGAAAATTCCTGGCCTTGGCCATTTGAGATCAGCCTCAATTCAGAAGCTCTTCTTAAGGGACCAGAATCATTCACTGTTCCTCATGTCCTTTTTGTTGGACCTGATGAATCAGTATAGACAGATGAGCTATCAATAATGAGATTTAAACACCTATCTACACTTTATCCTTCTAAGTTCAAAGTTAGTAATCTACCTACCTCGGGCGGAAGTCACCCCCCAGAAATGAGCTCTCCATTCCACTCCAAAGAAACCCCCACATGATTTTTCTTTAGGTTCCCAGATATGATTTTAGAGCCACCTGATTTCTCCAATTCCTGTGCTTCATGCAGACTCCAAAGTCTTGGGTCTTCTTTTTAAGACAAACATTAAGGACTTGAATTGTAACTTTTCCCGTTCTGTGGCTTTCATGCTGATCTTCCCAAACCATGTTTCTTCTGCTAAATATAAAGTGAAGTCGCCTGTTACATAATTTCAACTAAATTAAATTTTTTATTTATATTTAAAATGAAATAGAAATTTATCTCAATACCTTTGTTGTACATGGAGCTTTTAAAACATAAGAAAAAATAAAAGTATGGATTGTTATGATCTTTTAAGCTGGCATATTTCATCTGTCTACATAAGACCTTATTGGGGGCAAAAAAAATACTTTTCTGAATAAAACTCCAAGAAGAAGACACTATGAGACATCAACTGGTAAGAGTGATTACTGTCAGTCATGGATTTGTGTATCCATCTAAGTTTATCTTGAGTGTAGAGATTCACTGTTTTAGGTTGTTGTTTTAGATAAACTCTATGGAAGAGAGATAGAAATGGGGCTTGTTTTCTCTAAGAAACATAATATAAATTTCATGGTTCAACTATATATTATTCAGCATTTAAAAGCTCGAATTATGGTCAGTGGTGTGGATGGGAGGCCGATTTCTTCCTTTTGAGAACTTCAAGTCTATTAATGCATGTGCGATGCAATCAGGAAACCATGCAAATAATAAGTAGAGGGCAGGCTCTGGGGAAAGCCAATTTGGCTCAGTGCTTACCCTGTGTCTTGGGATTATGACAGTTTCTTCAGTTTGCTTGGTTTGGAGCTTTTGAACTTTGAACTAAATGTCAGCCTTAGGTTTCTGGAACTTCAGCTTGATGACTGCAGGTCTTGAAGTTGCTGGTTTCCTGAATTTGTGTGAGTCATTCCCTTATTATGAGGAGATGTGTTCTGTTTCTCTGGAAAACATGGTTTAATTAGAAGATCTTCGTCTTTCATTAATCAATGCCCGAAGTGTATTCTTAGCACATCTCTCCAGAAACTGAGAACTGAAACTTGTTGGGCACAAGGGAATCTGTGTTTGTAAACAGGCACTGGCGCTGCTATGGGCTGAACCTTCCAGTTTGTGTAATAGCATCGACAAAGTCTGAAGTGATACTTCCCTGGGTCTTCAGCCTTTAAGGGTTAGAGGATGTAGTCGTTCTCCCACACTGTGAGCCCATGCCTGGCGTCAGGCAAGATCTCAGGTTCCACTAAGTGCTGCTGCTTAGACTCCACTTCCCAGCCATCTGGAGGTGGTTTGGAGCTGTTCAAAAGGTTCCCTCTGCCTAGTTTTGACAGGCATTCCCCTCACTTCTTCTGTCCCTCTGAGGTCACATACTGTCCACACGCTAGCCCTGGGCCTCTCCTTACATTCTGAACTTCACTTGAAGCATGTCACCCAAAACCTCATGAAGCACAATACTGTGGTTTGGATATTTGCGTTCCCTGCAAATTTCAGGTTGAAACTTAATGCAACGGTATTAAGACATAGAGCTTTTAAGAACTAATTTTGTCATGAGAACTCCTCTTATAAAAGGCCAGGAAAGAACTCGAAAAGCACATTTTTGCTTCCTGTTCTTTCCACTCTTACGGGGACATAGTGTTTGTCTCTTCCAAAAGATGTAACCCTTTCGTCTTGCTCTTTGCAGAGAAAGCAGCCTTCTCCAAGCACCAGTTTTGCTGGTACCTTCTTCTCTCTGGATTTCCCATAACTGTGAGAAATACATTTCTATTTGTAAGGTACCACTCTGTGATATTTTGTGAGCAGCACAAATGGATGAAGGCAGGAATAATACAGAGGTGGACAGCCCCTTTTCTCCCACTCACCCAAACTGCCAACAGACCAGGCTGCTTGCATCTTCACAACCAAACTCTTAACAGGAGACAGACATCTGCCAGGGAGCAATCTGGGCTCCTCAAGACCTCAAATGTCATTCTTCATTGGATACCAGTGACTCTGCTTCTGGTTATACAGTCTCCCAGAGGGGTGCAACCCCCAACACAGGATTTCCATACTAATCAAAGAGTACAACCACTAATGGAGAAATCGTCTGTTACAGGAGAGATGAAGCCAAGGACAAAAACTAGGTTTAGAAGCCTGATTGCTAGAGCCCTCTTTTCAAAACAGAGCAAACACTACTCAAAGTTACAAACTGACTTAGGTATAAATGTGAATATTCATTCAGACTGAGAAAAAAACTACAAAAAGGTACATAGTTTTCAAAGAGGGCAAATAGCATATACAGCACAAAACCTGGGAAAATACCTTTTTAAATAACTAATTGCGAGATAAACCTCCATAACAGATTTCTCCCACACTCCCAGCTGAGCTTTCTTTGATGTAAGAAACTTTTTACACAAAGAAGGGAAAGGTAATTTTGTCTTTTTCCTAACACGACTGATTAAAACTTATTTTTTCAGGACTCATTGATTGTTTAGGCAATTTTATTTTATCTTTATACTTGCTATTGGTAGTACTGCGATTCTTTTTGAGATCTAAATAGCCCATATAGACGGTATTGCAAGTTGGAGCTATATGAAGATGACCCTGCTCATTGTGGAGGAGAGCGCCCTGCTCTGTTGGGGCCCTGCTGAGGACTTTAGCCAGTGAGGGGATTAAGCTCTGGCAGCCCGGTTGCAAATCGCTCCATAGACTGTCTGTCCCCAGATACCTGCTCTCTGGATTCCTCAATTGTTCCTTATTTGTAGTCTGTGTTTCTTAGTTTGATGTCGCTTGTTCAAGAAGACCCTTCTCGAATCCTCAAGAACAAAGGAGGTGCTTTCCTCTGCCCTCCAGTAGCACCCTTGGCTGCCCTCTATGTCTTTCATGCTACTCTGCCTGGCTGTGTCTATCTAGTGGCCTCACTTCTGGGCTAGAAATGCCAGGAGGGACAAAGACTGAATGTCCTTTATCAGGGCATCTCCGGTCTTGCATCTTGCCTTGGGCAGCTCAAGCAGCAATGACATCCTGTTCCAAACAAGATGGTTTGGGTAACACTTATGTCTCATTCTTTTCGAGGCTGGAAATGTTAAGATCGGAGTGTGACTGCAGGTGGCTTCCAGTGAGGGCTTTCTTTTTGGCTAATGGATGACCATTGGGTCATTGTGTGTCAGATGGCCTTTTCATGTGTGTTGGGAGGCAGGGGGTTATCTTGTATGTGTTTCTGTGTACATATGTATGTATATTTCTTGTACATGTGTGTCTATATGTGTGTCAAGGCCCAAGTATCCTCTTTCCTTTATATATTACCCAGCATCGCATATGCCATTATAGCAACACGAAATGGACTGAGAATAAATTCCCCTTTCAAATGTCTCACATTTGGGGTTTGGGTTTCCCAATGGATTTAGGGATGGCATAATTCAGTCTAAAGTACACAGTATCTGAGATTCATCCTACTTGTTACCTGTAATTGGATAAGAATAAGCAAGTGTCCCGATTGTACCTAGAGTTTAGCCATCCCACTGGCCTTCCTTTGTACTTGGGCCTCTTGAACACTTACTTTGCACTGACTACTTAATTCAAACTTGACTTCCATCTTTGGAGTTCATTCTCCCCAAATCTCTTTGTGTTTTGGCAACATCGCCCCCACCTTCTAGCACCCCTGCCTTTTGAAGGCTGGCGGGAGCAGTGGAATAATTTCTATAAGGCTTTCTTTCTCCCCGTGAGCCTTGCTGTTAGATGCTGTCTACTGCTCACAGTATTTTCACATTGGCGCCATTTGATCTCCCCCTCCAAAGCTGGCATGCAGCGTGGCAGCAGGTATTTTGTACAGTATCATAATAGTGGGAGGGACGGGAGTGAGAGGAGAAGAAAAGGGAGAAGGAAAAGAAAAGGAAGGAGAAAAAATCAGAGTGGAAATGATTTAGCCAATGTCAGAAAGGGAACTGATTAAACTACGTCAACTTTTCAAGTCCCAAAGGAGGATATTCCACATTTACCTGTCCCTTCAAGACAAGACAATGGAGTGCTACAATGGGCACTTTACAATCCAGTCATTGTCATCTTGGCTGGATTTGGAATCACCTAGGAGACGCGTCTCTTGGCTTGTCTGTGCGGCTATTACCAGAGAGGTTTCACTGAATCACCCTGACTGCAATGGACAATATCCCATGAGCTAAGTTCCCAAACTGAACAAAAGGGCAAAGAATAAGGCAAGCTGAGTACTGACATTGACCTCACTGCTTCCTGATGCAATCATCTGCCTGGTGCTTCTGCTCCCATCCATCGATTCCTTCTCACCCACACGCCTTCTCTGCCGTGAGGGACTGTACCCTCCAGCTGAGTCACAGTACATGCATCCTCCCTAAGTCACTTTCATTAGGTATTTTGTTACAGCAGCGAGGAAAGGAACAAATGGACACATCATTCATGTTCAGAACGTCAAGACAGAGGCTTAAAAACTGAAATGGTCGATGAAACATTTTGGAGGAGGTAGGATTAGTTGCGGCTTGAGGTTTAGACAGGATTTGAATTTAGACAGGAATTTAGACAAGACACATTCTGGAGACAACAGGGAGTATCAAACCATTGAGGGATGTTGGAATGCTCAGTGAGTATACATTGTCTGCTCCCAGACCTTGCCCTTCCCACATAGAGGAACTCACAAGCGTGTCAAATTATCAAACTACCGCAAGTGAAACATGTACTTTCGAGTGAACGGATGCTAAAGCTGTATGCATCTTGCCTTTGCCCCCAAACAGCAAGTCCATGGTGCAACACATTCTAGCTATTTTGGGGTGCACTCATAAATATGTGACAGGCAGATTGCTCGCTCCATGTCAGGGCCTGCCCACATTCACAAAGGAAGATGGAGGCACACAATCCACAGGAACGGAGCATCTGAGGCTCCCAGTGGAGCTTAGAATTACCTTGACGTCCAGGAGCATCCCCACCCCTCTGGGAAATCCTTCTAAGCCCCTGCCTCCCTGGTTTCCTAGTACAAAGCCTAATAAATTGGAACACTCGGCTGAAACTTAGTGCCCAGCCTCATAATGGAGTGATTACATGTGTTTTGTGTGTCAGAGGCCTGACAGAAAGATTATAAAGCACAGTGAAGCAATCTTTGGGGTTTTGGCAGGGGAAGAAGGAGATAAATATGTGTCCAGGGGAGAGAAATATGGCAGCTCGTGGAATGTCACTCAGTCATTCAGCAAAAACGTATTAAGTTTAGGTCAACAAACATTTATCAAGGGCCTCCCATGTGACAGGCACTGTGCTTCGCACAGTGAGTGCTGAGGCACATGAGACACGTCATTTATCCTTGATGCTTAGGGGGATGCTTGCTAGAAAGGATGGACACATAAGGGATAATTTCAACATAATCTGGCAAGTGCAAAGGTAGGGTTTGTGACTAGGGACAATGGTGATACGTAAAGACACGTGGCTGAGCCTGGTGTCTCAGTGGAGGCTTAAGAAGGATGATGTAGAGAGGAACACCTAGGACAAACAGTGAGAAGCAAACTCCAGGATGGGAAAACAAAGTAAAGGAGAAGGAAATGGTTGGCGTGAGCTCAGCAGGTAGGGAAGGGAAGAGGAGGGCATGCAGCTTGGTGCAGCTTGGATTGCTTGAGTGATACATTGTGAGAGGTGTTCAAAGAACAAATACAGACAGCTCTACAAAGGACCCTGCCAAATGGTCAAATGACCAAGTTGAGGATGCCTTCCAAGTGACTGTAATATAAAATCTTCTCATGAAGACATGAGGACCAATCACTAAGTGACAAGTGACAAAATAAATTGGGAAATACACAGCATGGGCTGGTGGTAAGAGGAGTGGAAGCCAGCTTGTAACAGAGTCAAGTGAGACCTGAGCAGAAGAGGGAACTGAGTGGGAAACTAGGAAAGACACGGACTATTGTATCACGTCAAAAGAACTCCTTAACTATGGATCAATCAGGGAATCAACTCTAGTCCTGTTCATATTGCACAGGAACAAAGGCCACATTAAAAAATATTTTAAAAATTATAAAATGTTCAAAAAAAAACCCTAGAGTCTTCCTCCACTAAGTATTCTATATTGGAGAAATATTTTCCTTAGACGTTTGCAGGGACAGGAACATGAAGACAGCAGTCACACAGTGACTAATTGCAAAATTACAAGGAAGGTGTGATAGGTGATGTTGTTCATGCAAGCCCAGCATCAAGCTGTAGTCAAAGAGCTCTCATTTAAAAAAAGAGAGAAAGAAAGAAAAGAAAAAAGAAAGAAAAAGGCAAGGAGAGAAGGCAAGTGTGGTGCTGGAGTCAAGGAGAAACTCTAGGAACCTACAGTAAGAAGCCTGGTCACTCGCATGTCAGTGTTACCTGCGGCACATTCACAATAGCTAAGAGTGGACACAACCTAGGGGTTCAACAACAGAGAACTGGGGACAGGAAATACAGCTTCAAGCATGATGGAAAACTCCCCAGCTGTAAATAAGAATGAAGTCATGTCATTTATGAGAAAGTGCATGCAACTTAATTGCATTAGGTGAATTATGCCAGTCTCAGTACATTGTATGTGTTCTCTCATAGGTGGTTCCTAGATTTATATACACATACAAAGTCATATATTTAGGTAATATATGTCATGTATATTATCAAATAGATGATATGAAAGTAGAAATGAAAATGTCTGGGGAGACCAAGAGGATGAAAGGAGTAGCAGGGAGAATGGGGAAGGAAGAGGAGTATGGGGATGTGCCCATTGACAATGGAAAAATTCAGTGAAAACTAAAATTTTAAAAAAGAAGGCAATACAATTGCACATATGTATGAAACAGTGAGATCGATTATGCTGTTTGCTAATTTGAAAGTTAATTTAAAGTATGTAAAAAGAAGCCTACTTCATGCGGGTCCTTAAAGTCCTTCTCCCGTAGCCTATTGGTGGAGAACAATATACCCAAAATGACCTTACATTTGGTCATCAGAAACAGGACAGTTTTGTCTGGGACAAATGCTAAACTCGACAAGATGCCAGGAAAACAAGTGTGAGTGAGGACAATCTCAAGACACTGGGACATACAGTTCCTGTGACAATCAGGAACTTGCCAGGAAACAAGCCACACTGGGCAACTCAACACAGAGAAACCAATATATAAAGTGGCTTGAATAAATGACAGAGTCATAGCACTGGGTGGGGTGGGGGCACCAATGTCTGAGGGAAGAAAGAAGGCATGGGTTGGTGTTCTGGAATCTAGAAACTCAGAGGGTAGACACTACAGAAAGAGTTAGACCGAGCATTTGCAGAGCAGATGCTTTTATTTTTTTTTATTTTTTTTTTGACTTGTCAGTTCTTTATTTATTTTTTTTTGTAATTTATTTTTTATTTGATTTTTGATTTTTCTTTTTTTTTTCCTCATGGTTTATTTTTTTTTATATTTAAAAATTTCCATCTCCTTCCCTCCTCCTCCCCCTCCCTCCCCTCCTTCTCCCCCTTCTCTCCCCTCCTTCTCCCCCTTCCCTCCCCTCCCCTCCACCCATACCTCCCCTCCCTCCCTCTCAAGGCCAAGGAGCCATCAGGGTTCCCCACTCTATGCTAAGACCAAGGTCCTCCCAACTCCCCCCAGGTCCAGGAAGGTGATCCACCAAGCTGAGAAGGCTCCCACAGAGCCCGTCCATGAAGAACAATCAGAGCCCAGAGCCATTGTCCTTTGCTTCTCAGTCAGCCCCCGCTGTTGGCCACACTCAGAGAGACGGGTTTGGTCGCATGATCCATCAGTCCCATTCCAACTGGAGTTGGTGATCTCCCATTAGTTCTGTCCCACCGTCTCCATGAGTGAACGCACCCCTCTCGTTCCTGACTTTCTCCCTCATGTTCTCGCTCCTTCTGCTCCTCATCGGGACCTTGGGAGCTCAGTCCAGTGCTCCAGTGTGGGGCTCAGTCACCTTCCCCATCTGTCGCCAGCTGGAGGTTCCCTCACGGTCCTGACTTTCTTTCTCATGTTCTCTCTCCTTCTGCTCCTCCTCAGGACCTTGGGAGCTCAGTCCGGTGCTCCAAGGTGGGGCTCTGTCATTTTCTTCATCTATCGTCAGGTGGAGGTTCTTCTTATTATCTTCTCAAGGATCCCAAACTTATAGGCTCCATGTCCTTTAATCATGGCTAGAAACCGAATATGAGTGAGTACATCCCATGTTCATCTTTATGGGTCTGGGTTACCTCACTCAGAATAGTGTTTTCTATTTCCATCCATTTGCCTGCAAAATTCAAGATGTCATTGTTTTTTACCGCTGAGTAGTATTCTAGCATGTATATATTCCACAGTTTCTTCATCCATTCTTCCACTGAAGGGCATCTAGGCTGTCTCCAGGATCTGGCTATTACAAATAATGCTGCTATGAACATAGATGAGCATATGCTTTTGTTGTATGATTGGGCATCTCTTGGGTAGATTCCCAATAGTGGAATTGCTGGGTCCTGGGGTAGGTTGATCCCGAATTTCCTGAGAAACCGCCACACTGCTTTCCAAAGTGGTTGCACAAGTTTGCATTCCCACCAGCAATGGATGAGTGTGCCCCTTACCTCACAACCTCTCCAGCAAAGGTTATTATTGGTGTTTTGGATTTTAGCCAATCTGACAGGTGTAAGATGATATCTCAAAGTTGTTTTGATTTGCATTTCCCTGATAGCTAGGGAGGTTGAGCATGACCTTAAGTGTCTTTTGGCCATTCGAACTTCTTCTGTTGAGAATTCTCTGTTCAGTTCAGCGCCCCATTTTTTAATTGGGTTAATTGGCATTTTACCGTCTAGTCTCTTGAGTTCCTTATATATTTTAGAGATCAGACCTTTGTCAGTTGCAGGGTTGGTGAAGATCTTTTCCCAGTCAGTAGGCTGCCTTTGTGTCTTAGTGACAATGTCCTTTGCTTTACAGAAGCTGCTCAACTTCAGGAGGTCCCATTTATTCAATGTTGCCCTTAAAGTCTGTGCAGCTGGGGTTATGCATAGGAAACGGTTCCCTGTGCCCATTTGTTGTAGAGTACTTCCCACTTTCTCCTCTATCAAGCTCAATGTGTTCAAATAAATATTGAGGTCTTTAATCCATTTGGACTTGAGTTTTGTGCATGGTGATAGATATGGATCTACTTTCATTCTTCTACAGGTTGACAACCAGTTATGCCAGCACCATTTGTTGAAGATGCCCTCTTTCTTCCATTGTGTACTTTTGGCTCCTTTATCAAAAATCAGGTGTTCATAGGTTTGTGGTTTAAGATCCGGGTCTTCTATACGATTCCATTGGTCAACTTCTCTGTTCTTATGCCAATACCAAGCCGTTTTCAATACTGTAGCTCTGTAATAGAGTTTGAAGTCAGGGATGGTAATGCCTCCAGAAGTACCTTTATTGTATAAGATTTTTTTGGCTATCCTGGGTTTCTTGTTTTTCCATATAAAGTTGATTATTGTCCTCTCAATCTCTGTGAAGAATTTTAATGGGACCTTGATTGGGATTGCATTGAATCTATAGATTGCTTTTGGTAGAATTGCCATTTTTACTATGTTGATCCTCCCAATCCACGAGCAGGGGAGATCCTTCCATTTTCTGGTATCCTCTTCAATTTCTTTCTTCAAAGACTTAAAGTTCTTGTCAAATAAATCCTTCACTTCCTTGGTTAGCGATACTCCCAGATATCTTATGCTATTTGTGGCTATTGTGAAAGGTGATACTTCTCTGATTTCCCTCTCTGCTTCCTTATCCTTTGTGTATAGGAGGGCGACTGATTTTTTGGAGTTGATCTTGTATCCTGCCACGTTACTGAAGGAGTTTATCAGCTGTAGGAGTTCTTTGGTGGAGTTTTTGGGGTCGCTTATGTATACTATCATATCATCGAGCAGATGCTTTTAGATCTCAGAGAAAGAAGTTAATGGTGTAGGGACTCCGCTGTCTGGGACAAGACATTGCCCACTTAGTGGCAGTGGCATAATGGGGCAAAGGAAGAAGTTTCAGACTGGACCTTGCTGGTCAAGGCCTGTCGCTCAAGCTCATGAACAGAAACAGGAGCAAACTGCCTACTAGACTCGGCTCTATGCCCCTTAATGCAAGCCTTACAATTTCCAGGCCTCCTCTCATCAGAGGGTGAAACTGAGCAGCCTTATTTTTCTTAAAAAAATCCTAGTCTTATAGCATCCAGCTTGGAAACAGTCCTGAATTTAAGGAGGGATTGCCACTACCCAAGACTGCTTGGTTAAAGAGGTGAAGAAACTGACATCAGGAGGAGAAGCTAATATCTTTAGTCCAGAAGCTACAAATGCTGGCTCATCCATCACAACCAAACTATAGAACATGTGCACTCACCATTTTCAAGATGGAAACATGGTTAGTTCAAGTGGTTAAGCGTTTTGTCCAAGACCAAACAGCGGAAAACACACAAGGTCAGGACCGGAAACTGTCCTATACTGCCTTGAAGGCCAGTGTTTTCCACCACTTGTTGGTTTATAGGAAGAGAATTGCTTTGTCACATACTGTGGCTGGTCTCATCATGGAGGCCTAGGGCCAATGACCTCTGCTCAGCAGTGGCCTCTTGAGCTGAACACTGAGATGCAGGAGGATGTCCAGCCTCTGTTTCTGTGGAGCCAGACTCAACACCTAAAGATTTATTCCTGCTGGAAATGGCTTCTCTTCCTTGAGAAGAAACCAGGTTTAGTCTGAACGAGCTTGACATCTCCTGAAGGAAGCATCATGCTTCAGCCACCCACAGCTCTGTTCGTGTTGTGTGAAGGGTGGGGTTGTGTCTTTTTGCTCTTCCGTGACTTTTGGGGTCTCATAAAGTCAACCTTTCTCAATGGGATGACATTCTTGAATAACAGGCCATTCAGCCATTTTGCCAAAAATTGCAAAGGCAGGAGTTACTTTTTGGCTGAATCAAGTCTCTGGATTTAGCCGAAGATGGAAGCAAATTGTGCTTGTATTTTCTGGAAACGCTGACACTGAGATAGGACCTTAGTGAGGAATTCATCAAGGCCCAAGGGAGCTGAGAAGATAAATGCTACCAGGCGGCTGCAAGTTGAGCAAAATTCAAAAACAATACGATGTCAACTTGAGATCATAGAAGGCCATGGTGAGTGTGACAGAACGCAAGGGCAGCGACTTGGTCTCCAGACAAACGAGGATGTGGGTAATGGGCGGTGGCACCACAAATGCTTTGAACGAAGCCTGAACAGAAGACGTTGGCTCTCCTTGGCCTGCATCCCCAGCTCATCACCAAGGAAGAAGCAAGCTCAGCCATGGGTTTGGCAGCACGCCCTCCCCAAAACCCTTGTTCCAGACTTCACAAGGTCTCCCAAGAAGCTTGGGAGGGCCAGGTATGGGTTTCTTCTGCCATGTCAGTGTTCCTAAACAGACAGCTCTGGGGCCCTTTTAGAAAGTGATTTGGCTGGAGCCACACTCTTGCCAGCATGGCAGCTGTTACCACTTATACCAGGAACATCTGGCCTGAAGATTGCAGTAAAAGTGACACTTGTCTACAGAAGAAAAATGTTGAAGTATACATTTTGGACATGAAGAAATAAGTAATGACATTTAATGTTTTCATAAAGCTGCTACAGCGAAGAGCAATCACCCAACCCCCAGGCCCCGGCATCGAGGCATCTGTACATCCCTGCGCGCCTACAGGGTGGTGAAGGGCCCCTCACCAGAAGCATCATTGCAGAATGTAGGCCTTGTCCTCTACAAACAGAGTAAACAGAGGCTATTGATGAGCCCCACCCCCTTCCAGATCTAAATCACAAAACTGGGGAGTGTGTCCGCGAATACAAAGACTATTCGCTCATTGCTGGGAAAGTTGGTTCTGAGTTGCAGCCTGGTTTCTGGTTAAGTCATATTTCAGGCATCAAAATTCTTATCTTTGAAATGGGAATGGTAAGATGGTAAGTCTAAGGCGCCTCCAACATTTTATATACAGGATGTTTTAATAGCAGGAATTCCATCTTTTCTATGGTTAAACATGATTGTTTCCAGATATTCCTCTTAAACTGCACAACCCCTAGATGTAGTGATGGTTGCTACTGCCCCCAAACTCCAAATATGGGAGAGAGAGAGGACCAGAGAGAACCATCTGAATACACTGGGTTCTCAGATAAGGAGATATGCACAGAAAAAGGAGAAACAATACCATACCACAATGCCCTCAGGTGCTTTCCATAGGTGGGTTCTTAGTACTCTGCCTCAACCTAGGAATCTTCTGCACTGGATTGTAAAAAAAAAAAAAAAAAAAGATTGGAGAGATGGAATATACTTGTTGTAATTGACTTCCTTTTTGTTGATGAAGCATCATCTGGCAGTGATATAATAAACACAGGGGATTTAATAGAGATCTGGAGATCCAAGACAAAGCACACTTCCAAACCTTGTGATATCCAAGGGTTCAGTTATTTGCAGAATTCTAACACTGCTAATTAGCAATGCCTTTTGAATTTAAAAATGGTACTGTGCCAAGATTATATGAAAAAGACAACCTTAACAACACATGAGTATCATCAGTGTCTTGTATGTGGCTCCCATTAAATATCGATGAGCTCGTATTTCTCCTGTTTGGAGGTGGGAGAGTGGGCAGGTCCCATTGCTACCCCGTTACCACCAGGCTCAAGCTCACCTCTGGCTCATACTTTCATAAGTCCAAGTTCAGAAGCCTACCCTTTCTCATGTAAGATCTGCTGGTCTTTTTCCATGACTCTTTACTCAGGCATCCTGATTTCCAGGTCCCCAAAATGGGCGAGACCACTTGGGAGAAAGCCAGTCAGGTTGATGGCCAGCTAGCATTCATCTACTCTCAGGCCAAAGCAGAAGTGTCAACATCCTTAGGATTCGTGATTCTATAAGCACCTTCGTCTTGTGGGCTTTCTAAGCTTCAGTATTTTGCTTGATTTCTCCTTCTTCTAGTCTAGAATGGAGATTAAAGCAAGGCTAATGCCTGGGGATGGGGATCAGAATGGTGTGTTATAAATACCCATGTGTCGACCTATGGGTACAATGGTTTTATTAAAATTCAGTTTCCAGGAAGTAGGTCAAGGACAGGGCCTATGCTTATGCATTGCCATAATGCTGCCTGGTAACACCGATGTTACTAACAGACCACTAAGAATCCAGAGTGCTGCCATTAGGAGCTGGTTTGAGTCCTAACTGCAGGCTTTTTGAGCTATGTAACTTCAGGACAAGCTGTGTTCCATCTCTATGTTGTACTTTGCTCAGATCTAAACAGAAACAGCCACCTTGGTAGATTTATTTGTTTGCTAAGAGAATGCACCCAGTTCATGTAGGTCTGTAGCACCTGGCCAGCTCCAGAGAGGAGACTGGCAGGAAACTCCATGAAAGCTCTATGTCTGGTTGCTGCTCCCTGGTACCTCATTCTACTTATAGAACCCCATTTAACAGTTTGAACCCAGCCATGGCAGGGGACCTGGTTCTCACTTCTTTGTCAAGAAGAAGGGGGTCTCAGGAGGGTGACTTCTGTTGCAGGCAACACACACACATGTACACAAGAAAATTGTTTGTGTCAGTGACCTTGGCTCTTTTGATGACAAAAGTAACTCAGCTGGTGTTAGAGGTTGGACTGATTAGCACTTTCTGTTACACTGCGCTTCTTGGACAGCTCCACCCTGAGGCTATCCTTATAAATGGTTTCATAAATGTGTGTGTGTGTGTGTGTGTGTGTGTGTGTGTGTTGTTATCTATGTACAGGAAACATGACCAACAATTTATACCACTTCTAGAATTATAGACAGGGAAGCTGAGATTTGACCAAAACAAATTTGAGAAGTACTGTTAAAATAAATGAATAAAAAATTAAAGCAAACAAATCAGTTGGATGTTGCCTAATGTCCTGACTCCCGCTAATGCAAGAACATTATTGGCTAGCCTAGTGTTTCCTTTTTGTTGTCTAGACTGCCTCTGTGTGGAGTGGAGAACTCTTTGCCTAAGAGAAGTTTAATGTGTGCAGTATGAATAAACACACCGAGAGGTCCCCATTCAGCTGGCTGAAAATTCCTCCATGCAGCTTCTGATAATACACAAGCTGCCATGTAATCTAAGGGAGGTTATCTTGATCCCAACCTCCCTCGCAGTCTGGTCTACAAGCATGTATCTTCTGTCTGAACACTGTAGGAACCAATGTTCCCTGCTAGTCTCCTGCTTTTCTGAATTTCCAAGGGAGCTACCCCACTCCCAAGAAACTACTTTTCCCTTTTGAACTGAGGTGGCTATTTCTCTAAGAGCCAGGATGAATTGTGCATGTAGATAAACCCTATGCGTTGGTCACCACAGAGCCCCCATATGATGTGATTAGAAGCAAACCTGTGTATCCGGCCTCCAAATAGTCTGTTCCACTTGTAGGCAGTGGAGTTTCAGAGGCTAGGAACTCAAAGTGCTTTTCATGAATGTCATGTTGAACCTCTTTCTTTTTATAAAAATGAGAAGTATAAGGTGTTATTCAAGAACCTTGTTTTTGAATCTCATTGATTTTTCACTCCTCAGGATTTTCTTTAGGAAAACCTGTGTGCCTGCAGGGGTGCAGAGGGCACTTCCCAGGGACATCACTGCCAGATAGTGGGCAGAGCTGTGTTTGGCAGTTATTCTCCAAGTGTGTGTTAGCTAAAGACTTCTACCAGAATCACTTGTGGTCCTTTGAAAAGAGGCACAGTTCCCCAGGGCCTACTACGGATTCCCTAAATCATAAATGCTGAAGATGGGGCCTGGGGACTTCATTTTGACAAACTCTGAGTGACTTAGCATGATGAGATGTTGTCAAGTGCCTTCATAAGCCCCAGCTTAACTCTTGGTTATCATCCCAAGACGAGCTACCTCACCGAACCACTCTTGAGCTGAGCTGATGGACATTAGACTATTACGCCTTCATCTTAGCTCATGCCTTTGTTGCCAGGTTACCTAAGACTGGCATATCCTGTGTTAAGCATCCCGTGCTGCTGATACCCCAAACTTTGAGTCACTTTGCCATCCATGCATACTAGCCAGAGGGTCTTTTACATTTCCCCCTGGCTATCAGAAAGTTAAGATGAGCATCTCTTACCACAATACAATCTCCCAAACTACGTGCTATAGACTGAATAGCTAGTAAATAAAAAATATGAACCTAGTAACTCTTTTATCTATCATACACTGGTAACAATGTTTAGTTTTAAAATGTTTTAATCTTCATTTCCTTGTTGTTGATCTATCACATGCAAACTAGTACTTAATAAACAGCAAAAGCGCACAGTGTGTTTTTTAAGATTACACGTATCATGCGATACTATATTATCCGTCTTACACTTTGTATTTGCTCAAAGTGTTTCAGCCATGTTTTAGCGGAAAGATTCTCTTTAAGAAAATGGATTCATTATTAGGAAATTGGTTTTCCTGGGATGGCCTGGGGAAACAGGGCAATGTTTGGAGTGGCTGTTCTGGTACTGGTTTAGACCGTGGAATAAGGTTGTTCTTTGTGAGTGGTTAATATAAAGAACTGTGATTTCTAGTTCTGTGCAGATGGTTCACTGGGCTGTGATATGACACACATAAACCATAAACATCTCCTCGTCTGATCTCACAGAAATCTCAAAGGTCATTTTTCTAGAAGAGTGGTTCCCCTCAGTTTGTCCTTCCATCCTGGGTTAACCCTTTTGTTCAGTGTTCACAATCCCAATCGCATGCTCACATCTACCCAAAGCTGGTACTCAAGTTCAAGTCTCTCTTAGTGGAGGAACACCGTGTAGAAAACACTGCACTAGGAAGGCTGATTTCCAAGCTCCAGGGTGCAGCACGGCCTCTAGAAGCCCCTGGCATAAGCAGTAAGGCAGAGAGGCATCTGCTTCCCTTCCACGGGTAGGTAATATCACCGAACCACCAAGACTAAGCACTCTGTGGGTTTGAGTTACTGAGGCATGAGCTGTGCACATAATATTTTCCTAGACCTTCTGGCTGGGGTCCATTCCCTTGGTACCCTTTACTGAAAGTTCAAGATGAGAAAGAAATTGCCAGAGTCTACTCCTTAGAGGGGCAAAGGAAGTGATAGATACCAGGAAGGATGCTAAATAATGTTCTAAAGCAGGGCAGAGGATGGATCTTTCCCTTGCTAGCAGCTTGTTCATCCCTGTGTTGTTGCTGTTGTTGTTGTTGTTGTTGTTGTTGTGTGTGTGTGTTTCTCAATAATTTGCTCTAAGGAATAGGGTACCAGCTGACCTTGTGTACCAGAGAACCAGAAGAATGTAAATGAACTCCCCCCCCCGGGGACTTTGTCTATGCACAGTGACATGAAGCAAATTAAATCTCTATCTTGGTGCTCTGTCTAATTTCAACTCTGAACTTCCAAGAGTGCAAGTAAAGACCTGTTTGAAGGCCGTGGAAGGAGTCAGAAGAGAGAACTGCTGCCACTATGATCTCTTAGACTCCCCCCCCCCCCCCGCCGTATGTGGACTGTTCAGCTGTGGGCTTAACATGAAGAATGTTAAGTTTTCTGTCTTTGGGTCTCTATCCAGAGAGCCTGAGCAGTGATAACAAAGAAAAGAGAGGGTCCAGCTAGAACACACTGGAAAACTCAGCAATGGAAAGGAACCAGCAAATGGTACAGGGCAGAGGAAGGATCGGGGAGTTTTGAGAATTTAGAGAGAAATTATTCACAGAAACAGATTCTTTCCAATTCCTATGCTTCCTCACAAAGTCGGAAACGGATTTGTGGGGATTCTGTGCTCCAGTGAGTGCTGAGCCACCCTGAGAAAAGGAGAGAAAAACCTCATCTCAGGGCACCCTGGAGGGAGGCACAGCCCAGTTCAGTTCTGAGAACCCCTCCCACGCCCATCTTGGTTCATCTTCGTTCCCAAGATGAGAAGGTGTTGGTGGCAAACAATTGCCAAGGATTTTTGATTATTGAAAAAATTAAAATCAGAAATGTCTGGTTTGAAGCAGGGAAACAAAACCTTCACAGGGCATGTGTCTGCTGGGGGAGGGGAGACTTCTCCCTCAGCTCGCTTCTAGAAGAGTAAAAGTCCGCGTGATTTTAAAGGAAAAACGGCAAATTTCGTGATTTAAGAAAGAAAAAGAAAAAAAGAAAACCTTTGAACCCATTACATTTAAAAATGGATAGCTGGATTCCTGGCTAAGAAAAAGGCACTGCGACATGTGGCTTCCTCGACAGCAGGGGGCGCGTTTTCTTCAGGATTGTGTCCGGGGAACTTTGTTAAAAACTTCGCAGCCAGACTTGTTCAGAGGCCCCATCCGGAAATCGCTGTGCAGATAACAGCCCTCCAGTGTCTGGAAATGTTTAATTACCTGGAGCGCTCCATCCACCAGCGTCCCTGGCAGGTCCGGCCCGCAGGGCAGCGGGTGTGGTAGGTGATTGTAATCCAGAATTCCATCCCAAACTCACGTAACTCCACCGCAGCACCTCTTCTCCACGCTCTATTGCTTTATTAGACACCGGGTCTCTCTGAGACACCCACTTACCACCTTGGAGGAAAGAAAATTTCAATACCGTCAGAGCACAGCTGGTTGTGTGTCACAAATGAGGCTAACCCTTTAGATTTGTTTTACAAAAACAAAACAAAACACCAACTCCTCCCCAACCTCTTCCGTGCCCTCCGAAAGTATTTTGTACAAGTCATCAACATTTCATTTTACCGAAGAGAACGACCGGAGTTCGAGCAACCCCACGTGCATATTGTTGCTTCCTACATATCCTTCAAACAGAAAGACAAAGGTGGATACCCACGTGGGTGTCTTGCTATGTCTATTACCAGTTAGAAGATGCTAAGATGTTCATAAGGAACTTAGGACGCGGGAAATGCCTGGGAAAATGGTGCTCACTTTCCCTTTCGGTTTGTTACTTGCCTGTCGCTGTCACAACAATAAACATTCGCTGTAGCATCCATCGGTTTCTAGTCTCAGAGCCCTAGCTGGGCTTGCACACTTTCAGAAGCCTTAAGGTCGCAAATGTGTACATAAGCCATGCTACCTACCTCCGGAGTTTAACCCCACCTCTTCCGAGCTGGATTTTGACCTGATTGACTATAATGGTTCCAGAGGAACTATTAGGCCGTTACAATTCATCATCTAAATGAATACGGAGGGAAATCTAAATCTCCTCGTTATTTGAAGGCTCCGTTCATGCATACAGGGAGGGGTTAAAAAGAAGACTCCCCCAGCCCTCTAATATCCACAATGTAGTTACAGGAAGGTTTTGCTGTGGAAGCAACACCTCTGTAGTGTTCAGTAAATTCCACTTGGCCATAGATTGAAGTCGCTTTGTGATCCTGGGCAGTGTGGAGAGGCACGTTTCACGATTAAAAACAAAACAAAGCAAAAAATCAAAAACAAGGGGAGACCACCCAAACCAATTTTAACTCCAAGACAGGCTGTATCCTGTTCTTTCCTAATAAGCTGAAAGGGGCTGGGGTTAGGACAGGAGGACAAGTGGAGGTGAACACTATCCCAGGTATGTCTTGGGATGGGGGTGAGGGGCAGCCAGAGGCTGCACCGCTGTTCCATGTGGTCAAAGTTCGAGAGGAGTCTCTTGAACAGCTGGGACTCGCGCTTCTGCCAGATTCTATCGGGACCAGGATGCACAAGGCAGCACGCAGTGGGCGGGGGGGGGGGGCGCCGAGCTAAAGCTCTTATTTCTGCAGTCGGGACCCTTTCCGGAGTGACCAAAGCCGACAGAATCTGGGACTTCTCCGGGCGTCCGCCCTAAAGTCAGGCAGCAGGCAGTGACCAAAAGAGAGGCAGAGAGGGAGTGGTGAAGCCTCTGAATCTGTTCACTCACAGGCTGCAGACCGCAGACTCTAAGCGAGCCTAAGCTACTGTCTCAGTCAGTGGAAGCTCTGAGGGGCGGAGTCCTTGGACCCCAGGGATGAGGCGTGGGTAGGCTAGGAGTTTCCTCACCTTCACTGGTGACTCTTGGATTGGTGGGACCAACAGGACCTCTGGGTACAGACCGTTTATGGCATATAACAAGTTTGAAACATGCGATCCTGGAGAATTCTAAACGAATGCAACTCCTTCAAAAAGTGCCCCAATCTTCCTAGGTATTCTGGGCCCTGCCCTCCAAGCTCTCCTTCTTGTCCGGCTTAGTCTGGCCAACTTCTCTTAAACAGATGGGGGGCAAGGATTCCACCACTGCTCACTTTTCACGGAGGATGGAGAGGACCGCGTCTTCCCGGGTTTCTTCCCGGAGTCCCACCCAGAAGAAAACAGGACCCTGGATGGCCTCCAGGACATCGGGCAGCCACACTTTGGGGGTTATTCACAAAGGGACTCACAGTGGGCTGGAGCACTACTCAGCCTCTAGGGTATCTTGAATTTCGTTGTTTCCTAGTGTTCTGAGGCTGTGGATCACTCAGGAAGCAGTCCCTTAGCAGCCAGGGATCTAAAGCCCATTGAGATGACCTCAGAACCCTTCCACACACTCTTGTACAGTCCTGTCCTACCTTGTTAAAGAGCTTCCTGAAAACATCTGAGAGCCAAAGTCTGAGGTCCCAACCTTACTTCCCCACCCTTCTTCAGTCCTCTCAGTTCTAGAGGTTGCTGGAAGGCTAGATCAGTCTTTCCAGATAACTTGGTAAAGTGTCATGAAACAATCCACTTAGGATCTTAGGTGAGCACTGCCTCACCAATGTACATAACCTACTGACCCCCATGTCCTCCCTTCTCCCCCCACTCAGTGTAGGAGCTGACAGGGGTCTTTAAGGATCTATCTATCTATAGGTGTCCGGAATTCCTAAGACATAATGACCAAGAGTCTCTTTTTTTTCTCTTCTTTCCTTCCTTCCTTTCTTTTTTTAAAGAAAGACAAGAAGAAAGACGATATAAGCAGAACTAAGTTGTGCGGAATCCTCAGCGGGAGAGGGGGTGTACAAGCCCCAGGAGGGTCTTTAGTCTCACTGTGAAATTGCTCTTCGGAAGTGTACGACAGTCAATTTGGGAAACTTTGACCCTTAGTATGGAAATTCTCTGAGCTTTGCCTACTTTGAGGACCTGAGAATGGCACCCAAAACCTTCTTTAGTCGAATTGGGAGGAAGTCTATAAAGTCCAGGAAGGAGATGCCTGACTGGATGTTGTTTCTCTGTTGTCCTCTTGGAAGAGGGTGATCTCTACTCCGCTCTGCTCCAGGAGGCAGCGCTGTGGTCAGGATCCAGCCAGTACCGACAGGTGCTCAGCTTCCAGGCACACAGGCACACTTACGTGGGTTCTTTGCTTGAACACCAATCAGTGGGATGTAAGAATATAACCCCGTTTCTCTTGCTCTTCCCTCCACTAGCCAAAGTTAGACAGAGACTACAAGGCAGGTTTTGTTCTAAAGGCTTGCAAAAGTCTGTTTCAGTTATGGAAGTAGTTACGTTTCAGTTATGGTGGGTAGGGATGAAGGAGGTGTGTGGGTCATCCCTCCTGACCAGGACCTAGGTTACGAATCAAACTCCTGCTTCCTCAAGAAAATCAGAGACCAGCTTTGTACACTAAAGTTGAAGTGGGACACTTCTAAAAGGACTATATCAATGCATTAGAGAGGCATCTGGTTTCCAGGAGGCAGTGTGTGTGTGTGTGTGTGTGTGTGTGTGTGTGTGTGTGTGTGTGACTCTGGATTCCTAACTCTGGAAGTCAGAAAGTCGCGTCAGAAATCCTCACCTACTCCCCTGAAGAAGCCATTTCAGAAAGGTGGTAGGTAAGGATGAGGGCTGACTGGGGTCAGCGGTAGGTCAGTCCTCGGGATCGACAGTAAAGAGGGTAAGGCAGCTAGAATGTTGTTATTTTAGGCCCGACTCCCTCTGCAAACTCAACCCAAACCAGCTCCCCAAGACTCAGAGGTCTCAGTGCCTCAGCTACCCACCAAACTCCTACCCACCCTAAACAAGTCTGTGACTGGAAATTTAGAATTGAATCCCAGGGTTCTGAGTTCCGGGGATCTAGCGCCACTCCTCCCCATAAGCACTGCCGCGGCTGTTTCTACAGAACTCCACACCCCAGGGTCTGTGGTCAGCCATAGGCACTCGGATGTTATGGCTCACTGCAGTCAGTCTCTGCCCTTCCGCACCAGGAACTAGCTAGCTCTGCCAGAGTCACCGCCCAGGACCCAAGCACTATTGTGTCAGAGCGCTCGCTGCTCCACGCCAGGGGTCTTTCTCCTCTGGGAGGAAAATCTAAGAAGAACAGCGACTTTGCCAGGCTGCGTACAAGCCTAAGGTGCTGGTGTTGGGACACACCGGGCTCCTCCTGGCTTTCATAGGCACAAACTGAGTCCCAAAGCACCACAGCAGAACTCCGAAATCCTCGGCCCTAGCCCTCTCTTGTCCGGTAGAAGCTGTTTCCTCTACTGCCTGCCCTTGCGTGTCTTTAGAAAAAAAAGAAAAAACACACAGAAAGTGTCGAGTGGGACTGTCGGGGAGTGGACACCGGTCGGGAGAAGCAGAGGCCAAGCTAGCAAGACTGCCAAAGTCGGCTGCCCGGGTCAGCAGAACTTTGTTTCTCAGTGCGCAGGCGCAGGCAGAGTTGGGGGGCAGGGGAGGGAGGGGAGGAATCGCGAGGCGAGGGGCGGGAGGGGTAGGGGGTGGTGGATTAAAATAAGTAGGCGGCTCGGTGCTAAGGGATGAGTGAGACGTAGCTCGGCCTCTCCCGAGCAAGTTCTCACCGGCTCGGGTTCAGACCCAGAAAGAGAACCAGGAGCGAAGCTCACCAGACCCCGGCGGGCAGGACTCCGGGGCTGCGGAGCGCTCCCGCCTGTGGGGCACTTGGAGTCCCTGCGGCTTGAGACGCGTCAGGACTCCAGTTCGCCAAGGGTGCCAGTGGGCTCCAGTGTCTCTGGTTCCTAGAGTCCGGCAAAGCGAGCCTCAGAGACGCGCTCAGCTGGGGGAACCGCGGCAGAACAAGGTAACTGCAGCCCTGGGGCGCCTGGGCTCAGTGAGGCGAAGGCGGGCAAGACTCCTGGTTCCCTGTTGTAGCCGGTGCCTCCTCTTTTCAGTGTCCCCAAAGGAAGTGTTTGCCAAAGGCAGGCTGCCGGATCTTGGTGAAAGTGAGAGCAGTTGCAGCGTAGGGTTGATGGGGATGCTCCTTCAAGGACTTCTGACTCTGCGCCCTTGTTGGCCTCTGACCTCCGTGGAAAGGTGGGGACAGAGGGGTCTGGACCATTGAAGCTAGAAGAGTTTGGCTAGGCAGAATTCCGGTAAGGTGCACACAGATTTTGTAAGGCAGTCTGCGGGCTCCCTTTAAGAAACCGGAGCAATTTCAGAGAGCACAAACTTTTTTTTTTTTTTTGTAGGATGCCCTTTTAATTCAGACTGGCCTGCCTTAGCTGAAGAAGAGGGGAGAGGGTGTGGATGGTCATAATCCAAGCCTACAGCACCCGGGACAGGTGCATTGCCCCAACCCTGTTGCGCTTAAATGCGAGTTGGTCTTTTGCGGAGTTGTTCTTCAGACAGGAAGCCCTCAATCTCCAGGACCACAAGGCTGCTGCCTGTCTGAAGCCTGCCTCACACTTGGGCGCTGTGGTTGGGATGATCTCTATTGGAGGGTTTCTGTGTGTCCTTAGGCCTACAGTTCTTAACCTTCGATTGTCTCTGGTATGGGGAAGCTTGCTGGGGGCACAAACGAACATTGTTTTCTAACTGGAGACCAAACAGAACCATTATGGAGTTGCAGATGTCTCTAGTGTGGAGATTTTTTTTTTGGTAGTCGCCTAACCCAGGGTTAAGTGGGAAAGATGAGAACCTAAAAAGAGAGAGAAATTGAGGGCGGCTGTTTGCTGAATGAATCTTACTTTCTACCAGCAGTCCTAATAAGAATAAAAATTCTCCTGCGCAGCCCTTTGTCAGCAGCGCAAGCACAAATCCAAGCCGGGTGGGCTCCGGAACAGAGTTTAGCTGCAAGGGTTTCTTTGTCGCAAAACTCCGATGAATTTCATCCATGATGAAACCTGCAAGTTGGCTCTTTGAAGAGAACCACGTGCAAAGCTATTTTCCTAGTTTCATGGCCTCTCAGGGATGAAGTGGGCTGACTGACAGGGATGGGGGAACCAACGACAACTGACAACTGGTGGGTAGATGGTCTATCCCAGGCTCTCTCCAAAGCAATTGCGGTTTCATTGATTGGGAAGCCGACTCCTGGGGACACAGCGGGCATCCCGGTATAGCAGAATGGCGAATGAAAGTGGATTCGTTCGATCTCGTTTGTTGGAAAAATGTAGCCAAAGTATCTGGTGCTGGTCAATCCTCTGGAGCTGGATCCCAAAGCCTGTCACCATCCAACTGGGGATTTTATGTTAAGAATGATTTTTTTGGGGGGGGGGGGTGACGTTGGGCTTCTTCAGGCACAAGCTCGTGGGGTTTGTTCTGTCCTCATTAATGCAAGCAGTTAACTCGCTCACGCTCAATTAGCCCCGAATAAACCACTTTAATAGGCTGCACACTTCATTAATGCCCTGCTCAAGGCTGGCGGCAGAGGCGGGATTGGTGTTCCACTGCAAGAGGGACGCAAATGACTATGTCGCGCAGGGACCCCTGCTCTGAGGCTCGAATTGAGTTCACTGCAGCGAGTCGGGACACCTACTAGTGCTTCCCAAGTCTCCAGTCTTGAGTCGCCAGGCCTGAGCTCCACGTGGAGTGGATGGTGGTCCCTGTCGGGTTAAGAGATGAAAAGCTCAGGTTGGAGTCTGGGAGGAGGAGTGGGGAGCGCTGGAGCTGGAGAGGCCCGATGTTGATGTTTGCTCATCTCTTCTCGCCGAGGAGGCACATCTGCAACTGTATTTTGTTTTTTTGTTTTTTTTTTTTTTCTGAACTGATAGCCTGAAACTAGATCTTACATTCGGTCCATTTGTAGTACTGATGTAAAGAGCCACGTTTCCAACGAAATTGGTCCGCGGGGGTAAGAGTAGATGGCATGACCCCTGGAATCTCAAGCCTCCGAAAGCTACAGAAAGTAAACTGCTTGGTCCACTGAGAAAAATAAATGGAGTGTTGGAGGAAATAAGATTAGGCAGATAGGATGCAAGTACCACCCCTCAAAGATCCCAAAGGCCTCTCCAGGCTTTTTTGGCTCCTCAGAGGAAGTAAGAAAAAAGTCAGGCAGAAGTTCTGCCACCATCACTCCTTGACTTCCCCCAGGCCTAGCAGGAGAGAAGCCAGTGTGGACTTCCCTTTGCCCAGGCTGTCTCCTATAGAGCCTAATATAGGGATCTCGTTTCCAGTGCCTGGAAGGGGTGACAAATCAAAGAGCATTCAACTAGCCTAAGCCCCATAGATCTTTGAAGTTGGCGGCTGTCTCCCTCTCCAGTCCAAATGGGTCCCCAGCTTCCTCTTTAGTCCAAAGGTACTTTGCTTTCTCCTTGTCCCAGATCTCCTCCGAGGTGGCCCCTCATTTGGCTGGCATAGGTGTTGTGAGCTGAGTAGTAGAGAAGGCTGGGGCAGGCTATCACGCTAGCTAACCAGGTTGGATGACAGCAAATTTGTGCCTTTCTCATCTGGGAGGCCCGATTAATTGCAGTCAGATTTCAGCCAGCCTGCTTTCGTGTTTGGGGCACCCATCACCTCCAGCAATACATCTTTCTTTGGATCTAGCTGTACCACTCGTCACCTTTTTAGCAATCTGCTAAAGTGCCCTTGGTGATGTGTCCTCTGGTAGCCCCCCTCCCCCCAATAAAAAAGCTTCTGCGCATCTCTGAACTAGTCAGGCATTTTTAGAGCCCCAGGCGGAGAAAGGAAATTGACTCCATCCTCTCTGTCTAGCCTTTAGGGTTGAGGGTGTTTAGACCTGCAGGGGTGAGTCTGAGCTGTGAAGGCAGAGGCAAAAAAGTAGCTGGTACATCCCCGAGTAGAGACAGGAGAAAGAGAAAGAGAGGCACGGGGTCAAGGAAGAAATCAGTAGCCAGAGGCTGGCACTGGGAAAGGGGAAGGACTTTACAAACATTCTGCTCTGAGGACGACTTGAGTGATGCCGTTGAACCCCAAGCTCAGAGGCTTCCCAAGGATCCCTAGTGTTTGTATTTTCCCCACTCCCCCCATTTCCACTATATAGACCCAAATTAGAACTATCTGGAGGGACAAAAGATGAAAGGTATTTTTGCAGAGCCCCCACTTTCCACACATACTGAGGAACTTGACCAAAGTGGCCAGAAGATGACAACTCTGGAGCCCCTGGTCACTTTGGTATGACAACAACCTTATTCAAGAACCCTAATCTTGCATTCGGAGAGTAAACAGAACACAGCAGTGAAGGGCTGGCCTTAGTGCTCCTACCTACACACACTGACCTTGCCCAAGGTTTTCATAATAGCTAAGAAGCCTGAACCCCCAGAGAAAAACAGCTCCCCTGGGGGAAGACACATGAGCTCCCTCATCCGGAATTGCAATTGTTCTACTGAAGAAAGGAACAGAACAGGGATGTCAGTACCTTTCTTGAAATGAGGGTCACCACCGAAGGCCAGAGGGTCAGTCTGCAAGCAGCTACCGAGAGGACAGAGTCCACGGGGTTCACCAATTCTACAGTACCTAGAAAATTTAGGTCCAAATGAGAGCTTTAAAGATGATGGCAGGATTCTTTTGGCTTCTGGAGACCATGCCAGTTACCCCCAAACCTTAACAGGCAGGAGTTGGATGGTATGTCTGTCTGAAGGTGCCTGCATTTTGTACAGGGTTGTCCCATAAAACACTGGTTGTTCCACTTTGCTTCCTGACCTTCTTGTTTGATGCTACCTCAGGATATGTGAACTGAGTGTGTAAGTGTGCTCCCACAGATTCTGTTATTGTTGCAGGACCGTGTAACTCTGTGTGGCCCAGGTTTTCCTGGGTGTGGATATCGGTGTCTGCATGCCATGCCTGTATTCCTATGTGTGCATCTCTCACAGCTGACAGCAGGCATTTAAGCTGGTTGTGTCTGTTTGAGGACTTAGTTCTTTCCATTGATGGCTCTGTCAACAATATGTGTCTTTGCCAGATACCATTTGGAGGGGGCTTGATCATCACGGAGAATTCTGGCCAGACAACCCTTCTATATCTTATGTTCTCATCTGTTTTGAGAGGGCAGTGGGGTTCACGGGTGGGGTCTTCGATTCTGACCTCCTGCCTGCTCTAAGGGAAGGAGAGTGTGTGTATAACCGGGCTGGAATTCTGAATATCTCTTTGGCTCTCTCTCCCCATCCTTCTTCCTGTCTTTGCAGATCAATAATTGAAACCATTGCCGCTACCAGCTACAGAAATGGGCAGCAAAACCTTGCCAGCACCGGTGCCCATCCACCCGTCCCTGCAGCTCACCAATTACTCTTTCCTTCAGGCAGTGAATGGCCTGCCCACAGTCCCTTCGGACCACCTGCCCAACCTGTACGGCTTCAGTGCTCTGCACGCTGTACATCTGCACCAATGGACCCTGGGCTACCCAGCCATGCACTTGCCACGTTCCTCTTTTTCTAAAGTGCCAGGTGCGGTGTCCAGCCTGATGGATGCTCGCTTCCAGCTGCCCGCCTTTCCCTGGTTTCCTCACGTCATCCACCCGAAGCCAGAGATCACCGCGGGAGGCAGCGGTGTGGCGCTTAAGACCAAGCCGCGCTTTGATTTCGCTAACCTGGCGTTGGCTGCCACACAAGAAGATCCCTCCAAGCTTGGCCGAGGGGAGGGCCCGGGCTCCCCCGCTGGTGGGCTGGGCGCCCTCCTGGATGTGACCAAGCTATCCCCAGAAAAGAAGCCCACGAGGGGACGCCTGCCTTCCAAGACTAAGAAGGAATTCGTCTGCAAGTTCTGTGGCCGTCACTTCACTAAGTCCTATAACCTACTCATTCACGAGCGGACGCATACAGACGAGCGGCCATACACCTGTGACATCTGCCACAAAGCCTTCCGGAGGCAAGACCACCTACGGGACCACAGGTGCGGCACCATAGCGTCGCGGGTGGCCCCCAGAGGGGTCTGTTTTGGCAGCTCTGGCCTGATGTGTCCCTCCCCTACCCCCCTTTAAGGTTCCTAAGAGTCCCTGGTGGCTGTTAAGCATTCCCTTACCACTGGGAATTCTCTACAAACCATGAACGAGCCACCCCTCCCCGTCCCTCCAGCCCCCCGCTCCAGGATAGGTTTTAGAACGTGGGGGGAAGAAATACGGTGACGATTAGGACCTAAGATCAGGTCTTCGCAAGGTTGGGTCTCCTTTGCCTCCTTTCTCAGTTACCGCAATGACCGAGAGATTTGGGGAGGAGCACTTGGAATAGGAACTCAGAACGTTTTAATTTTACTTAATTTTACGCATTTCTAGTTTTCAAGAATCTCTTGGGCTAGTGCTGACTGCTCCGGCAGGGCAGATCTAGAAACTGTCTGACCCCCGGTCTGTTGACTGACCTCCAGTGTTGACTCAGCCTTTAGAAGGAGGTCGTCCCCACTTATCAGCCTCAGGAAGGCAGGTGGTCTATCTGTCGAATCTGTTTACGAAACCAAAGCTCCCCTCCACCTTTCATTCTTACCCACAGTCTCTGCCGGCCTGATGCCGGATTTCTCCTTTGCCCCCCTTGTCTGAACCCACAAACACCTAAACATCAGTGGGCGGGGACCTCGTACACGCATACATAAACAACATTGCATAATGTTGTCTGTCTCTACCCGTAGATATATTCACTCCAAAGAGAAGCCTTTCAAGTGTCAAGAGTGTGGAAAAGGATTCTGCCAGTCCCGGACTCTCGCTGTCCACAAGACTCTACACTCACAAGTGAAGGAGCTCAAAACCTCCAAGATCAAATGCTAAACAAACAGAGCCTGCGGGGCACCAGGACCCCGGGACGAGCTGCTGCCTTCTTTTCCAGAGGGACCCAAGCTGGTGGCGACTCTGCGGGGCAGCGGGAGGGGCTTTGGGGATCTTTCTTTCACACCAACAATGTCCCTTGGGTCCTTAGCGCTTGCTGCGTTCCTGAGCCTTGCCCGGGGCCGTGACTCCCACAGCCTGGGCGGCTCCCCCAGGACGCGGCTAAACTCTTGGCCGAAAGGCGGTACTTAACTCACGTGGCGGAAGGGAAACTGCATTTAAAAAAAAAAAAGAAGAAGAAGAAGAAAGAAAGGAAAAAAAGGGAACGAAAACTCCGCCTAGCCGCAGTGGCGCCTTTCCCAGAAGTATTACTTTTTCTATTGTTATTTTATACGTTTTCTTTATTTTCCCCCCCTTTGACCATATAAGCTTGTAAAGTCTTGACTGCGGAGAGGGGGAAAAGAAAAGATCTGCGCGCCCTGGCAATTCCCAGTCCCTCCTCCCTTCCCCATCCCCACGTGGGAAGCCTGCGAAAGTGTAATCCTTGTATCTGCTTCTGTCACCAGCCCCAGGGGCTACTGGCTCCCTGCGACCCCTGGGCGCTCAGGCTGCGCCGCTGACCTCCCGCTCCGGGCGCGGAAACCGGGCTAAGGACCAGGCGTCCCGGGCTGGCGGGACCGAGCCTCCGCTCCCCTGCTCCATCGCTGAGCGCGAGCGAGCAGCCGGCCAGGAGCCGGGCGTTGTATTGCGACTGGCACTTTATGCTGACCATCGGTAACGGACATTTATCACTGGAGTTTTTTTTTTAACTATTAAATAAACGGTTATTTTACAGGCATGGCAGAATGGATACTTTCCTCTCGGACCGCGAAGGGGGGGGGAGTTCTTTTATTTAGAGAGGAACAGATTTCTCTGTTCAGTTTCCACCTGTCAACTTTTCTCACCTCGTCCAGTTAGGATGGGATGGTGGAGGAAGCCCTGTTTCTGTGGTGTTGGTCGATCTCCGTATTTATGTAATCAGGGCCCGGGTCTCCTAACTCCTCAAATCCGAAAAAACTGTGGGTTGCAAAGGAGGGTCTACAGCCCTCCCATTAAGTCTTGAGAAATCCCAGCCTCTCAGAGTGCAGGGGTCACGCGGGGGCCCAGGCGGGAACGGAGTAGTCGTCACCTCCCCCTCTACCCCGCCCCCTGCACGCACACCAGACTCCCCCTCCCCCCATCTTTCCTACCGGCCCTTGGCTTTTGTTTTGGGGTGAGATCTTCCTTCACCGGGTCTCAAAGCCATACCCGTTTGTCCTCTGGCCCCGGCCCTCAGCACGCCTCTGCAGTATGCAACCCGCACTCTTCCTGAAGTCCCTCAGTCGATACCCTTCCCTGTTTCCTTTAGGAACTTCTTACTCCCAGTTCTCCCCTTGGAGCATGTCCCCCTACACGAATCACAGTCCCAAACCCATGACGATTCTTAATTCCTTGCAATTTGGAAATCTTGTGAGGGATAGTGGGGGCGGACGCCCTGGAATCCTCACTCCAGGCTTAGAAAGGCTAACTGAACCTACCCTTGGGCGTTTAGTTTTTCCCACAATTAGAAATTAGAAATTAGGCTGGGGTTTTTCAACTTGGGGGCGGGGCCGGACTCCCCCCAGCTCCAGTACCCAGATCTCAGGACCGCGCAGACGGTGGCGCCCTTGGCCTTTCCCAAACCAAGTTTAGCTTTCCCCTGGCATTATGAAGGGGTGGGGACCACTGGGCTATGCTTCCCTGAATAAATGACCCAAACCCCAGCCTCAAGCAGGGTCCTGAGGACCAAGAAAGCTAGTTTGGATTGCAGTAGTTAAAACACTCTCGCCTTTCCTGGCCAGTCTTGCCACAACCTCTTCTGGGAATTCTACCAAGCCCGGTGGAAGCCAGAGACCCTTGCTTCCCAGGAACCCATTTTAGAGTTGGGGCTTCAGCCTGGCCAGTCCTTGTGAGCACTGTCTGCCGAGTTAAAGGCCGTGCTGCCCCCTGCTGGATAGACCTGGATGGACGACCCAGGATTGGGGTACTTCCAGGTACATTTCCACACAAGAAAGGTCGCCACAGCAGTGTATGGAAGGTGTCTTCCTCAAAAACTTCTTGAATGATCTCACGACCCACCTGCCAGTGAGCAGTGTGCCAGGTCATGGGTGCTGGTCTGTGGGACTGCCCCTTAACTGGCAAACGCTCACTATCTTCCATGGGGTGTACAAGAACAAGGCCTCAAAGTGAACGAAGCTTCTCCCCAAGAGTCTTGGGGCCTCTGTCTGGGTTCTTGGAAGGGCTATTAATTTGAAGTGTTGGAACTCAGATCAGGATGTGAGACATCAGGACGGCCAACATCACAGCTTATGGTAAGACAGTTTAGAGTGAGAGTGACAGAAAAGAGAGAGAGAGAGAGAGAGAGAGAGAGAGAGAGAGAGAGAGAGAGAGAGAGAGAGAGAGAGAGAGAGAGAGAGAGAGAGAGCAGGAGCACACTTTGAGCACTTTCTGAAACCTTAAGAGGCATCTTCACTTTTTTCTGGAATTCTGTTCCCCCTAGCCCTGACTACCACAGCTGTCCCCTCACTCCTTTCAGGACACTCAGAACCTCTGCAGTTAGCCAGGCCCCCGGGACATCATTAATGCTGTGGAATGTTCCAGAAGGTTTGCTTGGGATGTTTTCCTTTTTGGCACATTCCGCTTCTGGCATGGTGAATCCCAAGCCCCACCCTGGGTCCAGAGGCTAAGAGACTTTCAATATCAAACATGCATCCTCAGAAGAATGAACTCCCTGGGGCAGAAGTTTCAGCATGGTGTAAGGGAATGGGGCACCAGTCTAGACAAAAATGTCCAGACTACTGAGGATACCACATGTTGCTCTCATGGTGTGAAACTAGAGCCCAGTTTTTAGTAACATTTGCTCCAAGGAATAGCAAGGTTATGCAGTACTAGGGATTGCAGGTGATCACTCAACAGGCTTCAATTCTGGAAGGATGTGACTGGGGACAGTTTCTCCTCTGGTACCCAGTATGCCTTTTGCAAGCAAGCACGTATGAGCATGTACACACACACACACACACACACACACACACACACACACACACACACACACACACAAGAAAGGGGGGAAATGACAGATAAACAGACATCAGATAGCTTTTTCTTGTCTGCTTCAACTCTTTCCCTGTACTTTTAGGAAACTTCCTCTTTTCTCCTGGTTTCAATCCCCACCAAAGTAAGCTCTTCAATCTTTCCTTCCTCCTGCCTCCACTCTGCTGCGTGCCTAACGTGACCAGAGGTGAGTGCTGGGTTGATTTGCAGGTCTTGTGTGGGAAGTAATGCAGTTACCAGGCCTTGGGTGATCAGCTTGGAGGATAGAAACCTTGGGAGATCTTTGGTACAGCTTAGAGTTCCTAAGAGATCAGAAGCATCCTGGGAGATAGAACAGCTTTCAAGGATTCCTTAAGTGGAAGAAGTTTAGGTTCCTCCAGTTTCCAGAACTTTGGAGTTTGCAGCACTATAGAAAGCTTTTTCCTAGCCGCTGAGTTCTCTGTTCACAGGTGATCGGAAAGGACTAACTAGAAGAAATGGAGATTCTTGGAGTCAACCCAGTTTCAAGAATGCTAGACCCGTGACGTTAAAAAAAAATCCTCTAGAATTGTCCATTCTCAAAGAGACGCTCCTTCCACCTTCCAAGGCATTAGGTCATTGTGATGTCACTGTCTCCTCTTTTAGGCACAGTGACATCACATCGGCCTCTTGTCAGAACCCAAAGGCACCATAACATCTACGGCTGCAACACATTAACCGTAGCTTTATGGAACCACAGACCGGTTCTGCCTGGAGCAGCGATGCCCACTCATCCCAGACACGCCCCGAAAATAGTGTCCTCGGGGGCGCCACGAATAGTTCGGTTCCCGCCAACGTGATCCATAGACCGAAAGCACTGGCAGGTGCCCTGTGTGAGGAGCAGTGGAGGTTGCAAATCTCATAGCGATTCCGTGGTGGTGGTTTAAGCAGTCTCAGACCACACGGACTCCAGAGCCAACTACCGCTGTGCACCCGCCCAGTCCACGCAGACCACGCCCAACTTGCCGGCCTTCCCCCTCCCACCGCACAAGCTCTGTGCACGCAGGCGCAAGGGGAACTCTCCAGCCTCTGCGAAGGCAGCTGAAACCCTGTGTGCAGCCTAGGGAGGTTGGAGTAGTTGTTGCTGCATTTGGTGTTCCAGCTTCAGGGATGGGGCGGGACCCTGCATCGGTATCCTGCCATAGTCCTCCGCACTAGAGGTCGTTAATGCAGCTTGCAGACTGTTGAGACCCTGGGAAGTCTTCAGTACAACTCCTTGCTGACAGAGTCCTGCAGATTCAAGCTTTAGGGAGGGTGTGGGGGGGGGGGCTGCGGAGCATTAGAAAGTCCATTGCCCACCAGGCCCTTCAGGATAGGGTGTCTAAGGCGGAGGTCTCCACCAGAGCCCTAGGGGGACTCTTGAAAACAAGGCAAGGCCTGCCTGAGTCTCCTACTTATCCAACCTGGCTTTCTTTATAGCTCACCAGGCCCAGTTATCACATTTCGTGTGGAAAAATTCACCAGGGATATGAAATATTAGTTCGGGGGTCAAACCTCATGTCAGTGGCAGAGGAAGAATTAGAAGCTCTATTTTCTCTGAGGCTCTAGGCCAGGAGACTTACTTTTCTTAAAATACACAAGTTTGTGGCAAGTTCCTGTGTTTGTGAGCCTCGGTTTTCCACCAGCACCAGGGCTAATGCTCTCCCATTGCACCATGGCCAATGCTCTCCCATTGCAGCAGGGCCAATGCTCTCCCATTGCAACAGGGCTAATGCTCTCTCATTGCAGCAGGGCTAATGCTCTCCCATTGCAACAGGGCTAATGCTCCCCATTGCACCATGGCCAATGCTCTCCCATTGCAGCAGGGCCAATGCTCTCCCATTGCAACAGGGCTAATGCTCTCTCATTGCAGCAGGGCTAATGCTCTCCCATTGCAACAGGGCTAATGCTCCCCCATTGCAGCAGGGCCAATGCTCTCCCACTGCAGCAGGGCTAATGCTCTCCCACTGCAGCAGGGCTAATGCTCTCCCATTGCAGCAGGGCTAATGCTCTCCCACTGCAGCAGGGCTAATGCTCTCCCATTGTCTCATTCAGTTGATGTTGAGAGGAAAGTCCTACATATCTAATAACATGTTTATTGCTTTCACCAAAAACTGTGCCCTAATACGATGTGGACCGATCAATCCCAGCATTTATGAACCAAATAGATGTAGTGCCAAACATGCTTTGTCAGTTCCCTGCAGTTACTGCCTTTTAAGCTACATTATTCCTAAAAGAGTCCACTCCATTTTAACTTTTTTGAAGGAGGTTCCAAAATCGTGTGTGAGATGAGAAAAGACAGCTTGGATTGGTTGGTCCGTGTGTGTGTGCGTGCATGTGCACCTGTGTGTGTGTGAGCCATGTGTGTTTTGTGTGCATGTGCACCTGTGTGTGTGCCTGTGTACCTGTGTTGTGTGTGAGCTTGTGTGTGTGTGTGTGTGCATCTGTGCACACACATTCGGGGGTGTAAGAGGAGGGCATTGGATGTTTTTCTTTAACACCTCCTTAGTGTTTGAGACAGGGTCTCTCACTGGAACATGAAGCTTGCTGTTTTTGCTGGACCAGGCTAATAGTTACTGAGCTCCCTAGTCTGAGAAAAAGGAGTTCACAGGACGTCCTAGCAAAACCATAACATCAGCATATGTCTTCACCCATTGACCATATCCACAGTCATAGCTATTTGCTGTCAGCCTAGGACAAGGTTCCTAGCCAGTGCTAATTTCAGTCCCAGAGATGAGAGGGAATACAGGATGGACCCCGAACAGTGGCATGAAGAGTTGAGAGGTTTGTGTTTTTCTTTTTCAAATACTGAACTTAGCAGTTCAGCTGTCTGGAGAGATATAAAATATATGTACAATTAATTCATTTAAATCATTTAGCTGCATTGAACTGTCCTATGACCTAGAAACTGTTACTTTTTTTTCACGATAATGGTACGTTAGATTACTTTCAGTCACTTCTAGGAGATGGTACCATTGAGAGGAGGGATGGTTAACTGCTTGGCTCCTCTGGGATACTCTGAGTAAAGAATTGCCTTGGACTATACATTGCAGGTGTTTCATGTATTGTGTAAACATGCATGCTTATTTTGCTCTACATTATGAAAGGACATTGTCATCTACAAAATTTATATTCTAGAACCAAGCAATTGCATTATGAAAAATATCACAGTCTAATGTTTTAAGAAAGTTTAGGATATCCTGGGCTATTTGTGGCCCCCAGGCTTTGGATTGAACACCTTGGATGCAAAACTTGCAGGCATGTAGTGGCATGGGATGAGAAATTATGGAAACTTGGGTGGGAAGGATGGCTAGACGTCTAAAGTGACCGAAGAGACAAAAGACTTCCAGAGAATATGATTCTTAAACCATTAAATTTACATGTAAGCTTAGTTCTCATCTTGTTTACCCAAGTAGAGAGCCAAATGACTCTGTGCAAGCAGACATTGATAACTTTAGCATCTCCAAGGTCACACCAGCTCCTGTAGGCATCCAGTAGGCTAAGAACAAGACATGAGCTTTAGTGCCTGGACTATGGAGAGCATTCTCTATGGCTAGGCTTCAGAGGTCAGTTAGCAATGATATATCTGATCAAGGACACTCTAAGATGTTGGGAGAATATAAAAAACTTATTATTACCTGTTAGGTAAGTCTTTGTATTCATCACACACACACACACACACAGAGGTTTATTTCCGAGACAGGGTTTAAGATACATGCTTTAAAAAGACTTATTTATTTATACTTTTAGGTATGAATATTTGCCCGCATGCATGGATGTGCACCACATGTACACTAATACCCTTGGTGACCAAAAGAGGTCATTGGATTCCCCCGGAAATGGAGTGACAGGGGTCTGAGCTGCCATGCAGGTGCTGAACCTGGAAACTGAACCCAGGCCCTCTGCAAGAGCAGCAAGTGCTCATAGCTGCTGAACCATCTCTCTAGCCCAAGATTCATATTTTTAATTAGGTCCGTATCTTTCATATAGTGTATAATTTAAAATTTTTCTGTGATTCCTGTGATGAGCATACTATCCATAGTTAATATATGGGCAGTTATTGTGGTGATATTTTGCTGCTAACTTCTAGTGTACTTATATTTTTCTGGTTGCCCTTTGTTGAATGCCCGTTTCTTTTTCTTTAAGCCACCATGTCACCACAGGGTGCTATTCTGATGCCCTTTTCTTGACATCTTGTTAGAACCATGCCTTGAGTTTAAGGCATGGTTAAGTTTAAGTTTAAGTTTAAGGCCTTGAGTTAGTTAGTCATGCCATTTGCCTTTTGAATGACGTCAAGGGCCCCTTAACGCCTGACAAGAATCTAATTTTTATGTTACCTAAAAGGAGCGCAGTCTTCATCAGAACCACATACTCTTGGCTCCACTCCTGGGTCAAGGATGCTCAAACCGGGGCCATCAGCCCTCTGTGCTTTAGATGGCTGTTCCAGAGAGCAGCTTGTCCCTGAGGCTAGCCTAAGGGAGCTCAGGCTTGCCTCTCCTTGACAGTAGCACTCACAGGGACTCTTAGGTGTGGTGTCTGGGACAATGGCATGTTTTCCTTTGGGAAAGGCCTGAGGCAGTGGTAGGGTGGCTAGCCAGGGAGCCAGGCGAGTTTTTATTATCCTGTCGAAAAGGATAATTTTTTTTTGTTGTAGCTATGTATTTAACTGTGATGGCTGGGATCAAAGGGCTGGGAGAGGCAGTGCAGTGACACATTTCCCCTGGAATTTAATTTAAGCATTTCTCAACACAGAGAAATTGAATTCCCTAGTGAATACCCAATTGCCCACCACTTAGGTTTTAGAATCAACATTTTCCTATACTCGATTTATTACATGCATCCACCAATCCATTCTTAAGACCATCAAGGTGAAAACTTAAGCTGATGAGGTGGGCTGATGGGTAAAGGAGATTGTCCTCACGCCTGAGACCCTGAGTTCCATTCCTAGGATGCGCATGGTAGAAAGGGAGAGCCAGCTCCTACAAGTTATCCCCTGACTGCCACTCGCACACTGCGTCACATTGCAACACGCAAGCATGCATACACACATCACACACACACACACACACACACACACACACACACCACACACACACAGGATAAACAACTGTAATAACAAAATCTTAGGAGCTGGACTCGGGAGGCAGAGGCAGGCGGATCTCTGTGAGTTCGAGACCAGCCTGGTCTACAAGAGCTAGTTCCAGGACAGGCTCCAAAGCCACAGAGAAACCCTGTCTCGAAAAACCAAAAAAAAAAAAAAAAAAAAAAAAAAAAGAAACAAAATCTTAGGAGCTGGAGAGATGGCTCACGTCTTAAGAGTACTGTTCTAACAAAGGACTGAGTTTGATCTCCAGCGCCCCAACCAGACAGCCCTCAAGTGCCCGAAAGTCCAGCTCCAGGGAATCCAAAGCTCATGGACTCTATAGACACCTTCACTTATGTTCACTCCACGTAAATAATTAAAAATAAAAAATTTAATGTGAAAACATACAAACATACCAATCTTGGGTATTAATTTGACATTGAGGAATTACTTTTATCATTTTGGCCTGATGGCAATGTCTCTGGGGCATTTTCGTAATTGCCAGTTGATGTTGGAGGGTCCAGCCCAAGTGGGCGGTACTAGCCCAGGTCAGACATTGCTGGGTGGTATAGGAAAGGCAGCTGAGTCTAAGCTGAGGTGCAAACCACCTCCAGTCCACGATTACCACTTCAGTTCCTGCTTCTAAGTTCAGTCCTGGCTTCCCTTGATGATGGACTATAACCTTCAAACTAACACAAACCCTTTTCTCCCCAACTCGCCTTTGGTCTTGGTGGTTCTCATAGCAATAGAGAAACAAATTAGGACAGAAATTGGTAACGAGAGGGGTATTTAAGAAGTGTTTGGAACCTTGGGCTGGAAAAGCCAGTGCATGCTCAGAGCTTTAATGGGCCGTCCTGTGAGAGCTTGGAAGTTAAATCTACTGACAGAAATGTGGCAAATGGAAGATTGTATCAGCGTGTACCGGCATGTACCGGCGGTCGGAGGGGTTTGGAAATAACCAAAATAGTCCTTTTATAATAAATCAGTTTTAATAAAAGGGGAAATAAGGGAACTTACAGAACCAAGGGTTCAGTGGAGCAGAAGGTAACGAGGGGGATAGCAAACGGGCTCCTTCCGGCGCCCCGATCCTTTTTAAGGGTATCCTACTCCCCTGGGGCAGCCACGCCCCTGAACACAGGGATTGGGCCAGCTGCCCCAACAGAAGATGACTTGTGGAGTTTCAGAGGGCAGTTGAGAGTCCCTCAAAGATGCTGTCAGGGCTGTTTATATGAATCAAGAATCAGTGCTTTATGCTCAGTTGCAGCTGAAGAATCAGCTGTGATTCACAGAAGCCCAGAATCACTGAAGTGAAACCTTTGCTTTGTCCAAATGGGACTGATCAGCTGTGATTAAGAAGAGCCCCGCATCACTGAGGTAAAGTCCTCTGAGAAGCCTTTCCTCAGGGTCAGCACACAGAAGCTGTGGTCCACTGGGAGGGAACAAGGCTGAGCAGGAAGCTGGCAGCAGAGCTTGGCAAATAACGTGTAAGTGTCTCCCACCTGGGATTGGTTCTGAAGGCATGAAAGGGTCACAGACAGCGGCTGAGGCTTGGCACTATGTGGCAGGTTAGGAGTCTCCCTGAAGGGAGCCCAGAAGAGGGGCACCTGCAAGGGTACAACCCCAGTTGCTGCTGCAGAAACCCTGGTATTGAAGGTATTATAAGGAGATCTTGGCCCCATATGGTAGTGTTAGTGTTCCTAAGGAGAGGCTGGAAAGCCACCAGTTGCAGTGGAGATCCTAGAATATTTGAGATTTTTCTTCTTTTCTATCGTACTACAACCCAGTCAATGGATCCCTGCACCAAAACAAAACATATGGGATGTCATGACCTTGGAATCAGAATGGTGGCCAAATAAAATTCATTTCTTTAGCTTTCAGCATTTTGTTATGACAATGTAAGACAGACCAACACATTGGTTCATTAAAAACATTATCCTGCCATATTGTTACACTAAATAAAATTAATACATTTTTGGTCATTTAGCATGTCCACCTTAAAATTTTCCAGAATTTGTGGTTTTTCATAAGACTGTGACAAATTGCCTGACACAGGCTAGTTATGAAGTAAGGATGGATTTATCTTGACTCAGAGTTCTGAGGGATGACAGTGGCTGGAATCTATGTTATGGTAATATAATCCTTTTTATTTATGCCCCCAAATAATCAAAGGAACTTTCACTAGCCCTCATGTTTTAAAGATCACCAGCTCCTCTCAATAACACTGTCATGGGGACCAAGTATTTACACAGGTTCAACCAGTGGACAAGATCACATTCCTTACCAACATTACATCGTGGCTTATCACACATATCAGAACCAGAAAATTGATATTATCACAGTGTGTGTGTGTGTGTGTGTGTGTGTGTGTGTGTGTATGTGTGTGTGTGGATTTATATACTTTATTATGAAAGAAATTCCTGGAATCGCAACCATATTCAAAACTTCAAATTATTTTATCACCGTTAAGAGATGTCAACATTTTATCAAATTGATTATAAAAATTTTTGTGTCCAATAAGTCCCTTTATTCTCCTGCTTCTGGTGTTGTTTTTAACCATTTCCTATGCATGTTTGAGATCCACACAAAATGATGCCATTTGGCTTTAACAAGTAAGTACAATTTAGACTCTCACAGGCCAGTGACTCTCCCCTGTAGTTGACCCTCTTCTGTTTTCCCCCTTGTTCACTGGTCCGTGGAGTCCCAAATGTACTTATTTTATTTCCTTTCTATTTGAGATCCTTTTAAGTTAATTTATTGGTACAAGCCCTGCAGGCATAAAATTTAGTTTTCCTTCATCTGTCTGCCATCCCTGCAGGAAAATGTCACCAGGTACAAAATTCTGGGTAGATGGTATTTTATTTCAGCATGTGAAAAACAATACTCACATGGTTTCTAATGACGAACCCACTGTCATTAGAACTGTTCTTCCTCCGAGCTCCCCCCATTCTCCCCTTCACGCTTTTCTCTCCCCATCTTCCCTTGGCCCCGTCTCGCCCCACCCTCAAGTCCCCAATTTTTGCCTGGCGATCGTGTCTATTTCCAATATCCAGGAGGATTACTATATCTTTTTTTGGGGTTCACCTTCTTATTATCTTCTCAAGGATCCCGAATTATAGGCTCAATATCATTTAATTATGGCTAGAAACCGATTATGAGTGAGTACATCCCATGTTCATCTTTTTGGGTCTGGGTTACCTCACTCAGAATAGTGTTTTCTATTTCCACCCATTTGCATGCAAAATTCAAGAAGACATTGTTTTTTACCGCTGAGTAGTATTCTAGCATGTATATATTCCACAGTTTTTTCATCCATTCTTCCACTGAAGGGCATCTAGGTTGTTTCCAGGATCTGTCTATTACAAATAATGCTGCTATGAACATAGTTGAGCAGATGCTTTTGTAGTATGATTGGGCATCTCTTGAGTAAATTCCCAATAGTGGAATTACTGGGTCCTGGGGTAGGTTGATCCCGAGTTTCCTGAGAAACCGCCACACTGCTTTCCAAAGTGGTTGCACAAGTGTGCATTCCCACCAGCAATGGATGAGTGTACCCCTTACCCCACAACCTCTCCAGCAAAGGTTATTATTGGTGTTTTGGATTTTAGCCAATCTGACATATCTCAAAGTTGTTTTGATTTGCATTTCCCTGATAGCTAAGGAGGTTGAGCATGACCTTAAGTGTCTTTTGGCCATTTGAACTTCTTCTGTTGAGAATTCTCTGTTCAGTTCAGCGCCCCATTTTTTAATTGGGTTAATTAGGAGCTCGGAGGAATGGGATTCTTGGGATACAGGAAGGGTGGATATGGGAGCAGGGAAGCATATATCTTAATTTAGGGAGCCATCTGAGGGTTGTCAAGATGGCTTGACCCAAGAGGGGTTCCCAGGTTTCCAGGGAGACGCCCCCAGCTAGTTCCTTGGGCAGCTGAGGAGAGGAAGCCTGAAAGGCCAGTTCCTATAGCCATACTGATAAATTTCTTGCATATCACCATAGAACCTCCACCTGGCGATAGATGAAGAAAATGACTGAGCCCCACATTGGAGCACCGGACTGAGTTCCCAAGGTCCTGATGAGGAGCAGAAGGAGAGAGAACATGAGAAAGAAAGTCAGGACCATGAGGGGTGCATTCACCCATGGAGACGGTGGGACAGAACTAACGGGAGATCACCAACTCCAGTTGGATTGGGACTGATGGAACATGAGACCAAACCAGACTCTCTGAATGTGGCCGACCGTGGAGGCTGACTGAGAAGCCAAGGACAAAGGCGCTGCTGAGCTTTGACTCTTCTGCATGGACAGGCTCTGTGGGAGCCTTCTCAGCTTGGTTGATCACCTTCCTGGACCTGGACCTGGGGGGAGTTGGGAGGATCTTGGTCTTAACATAGAGTAGGGAACCCCGATGGCTCCTTGGCCTGAAGAGGGAGGAAGGGGGGTTATGGGTGGAGGGGAGGGGAGGGAAGGGGAAGGAAGAGGGGAGGAGATGGAAATTTTTAAATATAAAAAAATAAACCAAAAAAAAAGAAAATATTTGTTTCTTGGTTAAAAAAAAAAGAACTGTTCTTCCTTACTATATATAAAATGGACTTTCTTGGGCTGGGGAAACCACTCAGTGGGTTAAAGCATTTGCCATTCAGACTCAAGGACATGAATTCTGATTTTCAGAACCCAATCCTTATATGTTGACAAAGTTCTCTGGAATCTTATGACACTATAAAACTTTCACCTGTTCACAGCTATTGATACTTAAGGTCTTGGGGATAAAAGCAAAAAATTAATATACACACACATAGACAAATCTTTTTGTTTTCAATAATCCCATCCCTCCATTTCTCCCATCCCTATCTAACCCAACCTCCCATTTCCCCCATATCCACCCCTCCTCCATTTCCCTTCAGAAATGAGCAAGCCTTCCAGGGATATCCACTGCACAGGCATAATAAGACTGGATAAAATTATGTACAACCCTCATATCAAGGCTGGAAAAGGCAAGCCAGTAGGAAGAAAAGGGTCTCATGAGCAGACAAAAGAGTCAGAGACACCCCTGCTTCCACTGTTATGGGTTCCCACAGAAATATTGAACCAACAACCATAGCATATATGCAGAGGGTCTAGCACAGCCGCTGCAGGCTGTGTGATTACCACCGCTTCCCTCTGTGAGTCCCTATGTGCCCTGCTTAGTTGAAGTCTGCTGCTTGTGTTCTCCTAGTGTCCCCACCCCCTGTGGCTCCTACATTTCTTCCTTAATGTTTTTAGGTTAGCTGTACCCTCTTCAGGTTTAAGTCATTAAAAGTGTGTCTTCTAGTGTTTTGTTATGGTCAGGGGAATGGCTTTCTTTTATGTGCTGGTCCCTGGTCTGTTACGCAGATATAATTTTAAACATAAATTTGTGTGTAGAATTTTAAGCCTCATTACACTTTTGGCAGGGGGATTTTTAGGAATCGCTTCAAAGTTGTCGAGAGTATGTTTCCTTTAGCATCAAAATATTTCCTAAAGGAATAAATTCCTTCCTAGAATTATTCCATATGTATTTCTCAGCATTGCTTTGCTTAGAAAGATGAATAGTTACTGAAACAGAGCTTTTCTTCAGTCAATATTATTTACTGGGTAAAGTCTGCTAATGGAGAAAGTGCCTGGCTTCTCCATACACAGGTTACTGTAACACAGTTTCTTCTGCAGCCAGTCCAGTCAGATTAAAGTACACAGCATGAGAGAAACTGGAAAGTGGCAATCCCTTACTTAGGACAAACTTCACACACAACATTATGTGTGTGCATGTGTGTGTGGGGTCATTTTAACAAATCTTGTAGTGTCTCAGTTTTTACCTGTAAATGAGAATTAAAAATACCAGTTTGCTATTTCCAACATTTTCCTTTTTTCACAAATCAAAGTTCAGTTTGCACTATAGATGTAGGTGATATTTCTGACACTAGCTACTGTCTATTTAGTTCAATACATCCTTGAACATTGCTAGCTTTGGAGTTGATATTCATCTAAAAATTTGGAATATGTATAAAACTATTTCAGAATTAATTTCTAGGATCGACTAAGTTCACATTTTATCAGTAATAAACAAAACTATTATTTCTTCCTAGCCACTCTGAGTTTGAGTCCGATGAGGTGGTTTATGCCTATAATTCCAGCACTTAGGAAGCAGAGGTAGAAAATTACAGTGTGTTCTACATAGCAAGTTCTAATCCAACCAGCACTACATATATGCTTGAAAATGAAGCAATGCAGAAAATCCCAAACCAAACACAGCAACAAACAAACACAAATTAACACCACCCAAACCCCCAACTCTTGACTCTTTAGTCCTCTTAGGTATAGATACAGTACATCTGTGGCTATATGGGTTCCAGCAGAAAGAGAGGAGCCCTGACATGAACCGTGTGCCAGGCAGACATGGATTAAAATAGCTCCAATTAGTAAATCAATTTCACATTTAGGAAGCACGCTGGAGCATGTGCCTCTTTTCAGACATACACGAAAACAAAAGCAACTGCTCTCAAAGAAAGGACAATGACAAAGCCCCTAGAATTTTGAAATAGTTAGCATAAAGGTTCGAGTTGTAAATATTTGTTTCTAGAGAAACAGATGAAGTCAAACTCATTTCAGATTTCAAAGGCAGAGGGTTCCTGGTAGTTAGGCAGTGCTGACCATACTGCTGTGTTAAAATGTCGCCCCAGCTACACTCCCAGGGTGGGGAGGGACTATCCCTTCAACTCTAGACTGGATCTTAGATGCGGTAGGGGACTCTCGAAGAATCCATGCATAGTTTCACTCCTATTTATACTCTTCAGAATTTGAAACTAGAGATGTGCCAATGCCAAGTATTACATGGCTTCAGCTGTGCATACTGGAGGCCTCTCATGAGCTGATGAACTTGGGACTGAACACTAACAAGAGATGTCTAGAGTTTATGTGTGTAACATTGATGTACTTCCTGGTGTTATACACAGAGAAGTTATCTCCAGAGTTGTCCTTTTAGCCACCAAGAAACCAGGGGCAAGCCTGTGCTCGTTCCATCTGGCAGATCTCACTGTCTTCTACAGTCGGTACTTGTTTTTTACCCTGTCTGGCTGACACTGGGCTCCCTGCAATGTGGGAAACCATCTTAGCAAGCACACAGCCAGAAACGTGGGTCCACAGCTGACCCTGCATCTCAGATGGGCTTTGATGCACGTGCGACTCTGGCCTAGGAAGGTGTCTTTGGTACAGAACAGAAACATCTCCCTTTAAAGTCTCTTGTTGACAAAAGGATATCACATACACTGTGTAATTCTTCTCTTTCTCTTTGAAAATCAGTTGACCAACAAACTGAGCAGCCAGTGCCTGCCCATCCTCTTGGAGGTTAGAGCTCCTTGCTTTCTACTGAGTCTCTTCTCCCTTGGCGAGAGATTCTGTTGCGAATGAGAAATTCTGGGGAGGGAATCTTTTATATAGCTCTAGCCACATCCAAACCACATCCAAAATATGCTGTGAGATTGTCAACTACAGACTGCATTTTCCTTTTATTTTAATGAGGATATGGAGAAGTATATGCTTCCCCCACGGTGACAAACTTAGCTGCTTTGGGTAAAAGAGAAATATGGGTTTTCCAACATGGTCTGTTAATATGAAGACAGCATGGGTTTTCTTTTCATTTTTACCATGTATTTTGGATGACACATTTCAAATGAACCTGCTGAAAACTTATAGGGCAAATTATAGCAATCCAGCAAATAAATGAAGATGGGGCCATAGACATGGCTTTTATGAAGTGTCAAGCACTCTCTGAAGAACTGGGTAGAAGAGGTTAGGCAGGGAAAGGAGGACCTAAAGCAGTGGTTCTCAACGTGTGGGTCGCGACCTCAATGGTTTGTGTATCAGATGTATACATTTTATAGTTATGAAGTAGCAACATAATAATTTTATGGCTGGTGGTCATTACGACATGAGGAACTGTATTAAAGGGTCGCAACATTAGGGAGGTTGAAAACCACTGTTCTAGAGACTCGTTCTCAGAGTCAGGAACTTTTTAGTTCAGAGGGGGCGGGGCTCTGCTAGGAGGAAATAACTCCAAGCCATCAGCCCCGCGGCTTTCTCTCTTAACTTGCTTTCTTCTTTTTTTTTTTTCATAGTGAGATTTGAAGAGTGGCCTGGTCAACACTTGGGGTGGGTGGACTTCTCTGTTACCTGATGCCAAGAGGTTGGTGTTGAGGACAAGCTTCTGCTGGTGCCCTCTATGGTATGTGGCGTATCTACAAAGCTGGAGTGTGTGTTTGGGGCTCTGTCCTCTTGGGTGTCCTTTCAGTAATCCCCTCATCACAGCCACCTCTTGAGGCTTTCGCCCCGCCACAGGGATATGATGGGCAGCCTGTCAAGGAGATTGTGAGTGCATTAGTGGGATTAACAGAGAAGGCTAATATTGTCGTGGTTCCAGAGTTCAGCTGCAGTGGCAGGCTGTTCGCCTGCCAGACTGGGCAGGCATAGGCATCAGGATTGATGTCACACCTGGGACTGGCCCTATCATGGTCAGAGGCATAACAGCCCCATTGTGTTGAACTTGTGTTTATGTATTTTTCTTCCATAACAGAGTTTATTATATAATTTTAGTCTGAAGATGATAAGTGTTCTTTCCATTCTCATTGATTAAGTAGCTGACATACATTAGTAGTCCCCAAAGCTAGATTCCTATCTCGATGGTTGTACAAATATGGCTAGTTTTGTTTCTTTTTGCTAATTTTGAAAATGAATGGATCAGAAAGCATGTGAGTATAAATATCCAATCCTTTCATCTGATATTACATTGAGGCCATCTTGATGTATTCCCATGTAGCATGCATATTTAATAAAACTGTATTAATACGAGGCATTTGTGTTTAAAATATTGTATTATAAACATTTTTATTTTTATTTCAGTACAGTTATATATATATATGCATATATACATACATATATATATATATATATAAAAAAAACTATGTGTGTGTGTTTGAGACAGTGTTTTTCTGTGTAACAGCTTTGACTGTCCTGAAGCTCACTTTATAGACCAAATTGGCTTGAACTCAGAGACCTACCTGCCTCTGTCTCCCATGTGCTCGGATTGAAGTCATGCACCATCCTGTCACTCCCAGCTTTAATTTTTTTCAATCACCAGAGGAATGTTTATGTGCCTGTGTTTACATTATTACATTATTGATAAACAATAAACTGCCACAAAATTTGGCAAAATTTGAGGGCACTTCTAGTGGTTTAACACCTGCGATCTTTCTTTCGACGTGTTTCTCTTTGTCCTCACACCAGGAGAGGTGCCCTAAGTTATTGGGTCTTCGGCATCCTCCTCTGTGATCTGCTGGAGAGAATGCTCTGAAGAGAACACACGATCAGGTTAGGTCCAGCCAACAGTCTTTGCCTCAGTGTAAGCTGCAGCTGTGGTAGATAAACCCACATGATCAGGGAAGTGAAAGCTATCACAGAGATCGTTCCCGGAACTCCACGTGGCATAAAAAGAGGGACAAGACATCATAGAACTTATCCTGTATTTTTTCATAGCATAATGCTGTCATTTCCTGGACAGTTTTAATATATTAAAATCTGAGTTTGTTTCAAGATTTTTATTAGTAGTATAAGAAATGTTCTTGGAAGGGTATGTAATTGGTATTAATTTAACAGATGAAAACAATGTGGTAGATTATTCTTTATTTTTAATAAATTTCAACATAAATTTTTATAATTTAATGGTGATTTGAATTTTGTATGAATGGCTCCCAGTTTTCTATTTTGTATGTATATTTTTCTAGTTGATATACCATGTATCTACAGTCCTAAGAACATGTGCTCTTTTTGCATTATTTTGTCCAAAATATTTGTGAAAACAACATAAGGCAAGCAAGATTTATTTTGGCTCATGGTTTCAGAGGGTACAGTAAATGCTCACTGGGCCCCATCTTCTGGTCCTGTATTAAGGCAGCATCCCGTGATGGCAAGATTCTCTGGAGGAAGAGCTTCTGTAGTTTGTGACAGTCAGGAAGCCCAGAAAAAGACAGGAAGGGTCCAGGGAAGGAAAGACACATCTTTCAAAGATAGTTCCAGCAACCTATTTCCTCCAGCCATGCCCCAGTTATATAGATGTAGCCAGAAGTACTTTATCAATCTAATAGGTATTTAACAGTCGAGGATTGATTTGATAATCAAAATTAATTGTCACAAAAATAATGCTATTCTGTTTTTCTACAAATATCTCATCTGCACACTTATTGATATACAAATGCTTTATATACACACATACAGTTGTGCTTTTGTTGCTTCCAAAACCTCAAGGATTTAGAAGTATTGATTTATGTTTCTCAGGGTTTTTAAAACATGGATCCATTATTTGTATTTAAGCAAAATGTACATAGAAGTTACCTTGGTATTGTGATGGTTAATTATGATTGTCAAATTGACAGGATTTAGAATGATCATGGGAAGAAACCTCTGGGCATTTCTATGATTGATCATCTAGTTTAGGTGATTGAAGTGTAAAGATCTACCTTAAACATGAATGGTTTGGAATCCTGAACTGAATGAAAAGGAAGAAGTGAGTTGAGCACAGACATTCATTGATTTTTGCCTCCGGAGTGTGGATGCATAATGACTAGCTGTATCCTTCTCCTGCTGTCATATCCTCCCTGTGTGATGGAGTGGAACACTGGACCTCAGAGCCAAAATAAACCTCGCCTCCCTCAGGTTGGTTAGCATGGGTCTTCCCACATTAAAGTATCTGATCAATAAAACAAGTCACAGAAGTGCCCACCATCTTGCTTTAAAGTTGATTTCAGTTAGAGTCAAGCTGACAACCAGGATTAGCTGTCACAGTTCCCAAAACGATTCTTTAGAGACAACACTTGTGCGATCTTAGACAGCAACTGGAGTCATCTTCCTTGGCTTCATTCATTCCTTCACTCTGCAATTACTTCTGCAGTACTTATGTGTCAGAGAATGTTCTAAGTCCTGGGGGTTATGACACTATAATGAAAACTTCTGGAAATTTGTGTCAAATTCTGTGACAAAATACCTATCTGAAGCAGCTCAGGGAAGGTGGAGTTCATTTTGGTTTAAAGTCTATGGGGCCGGGTAGTGGTGGCACACACCTTTAATCCCAGATTCTGCGGCAGAGGTAGGCAGATCTCTGTGAGTCTGAGGACATGAGGTCTTGGTCTACAGAGCAAGTTCCAGGACAGGCTCCATAACTACTGTAAAACCCTGTCTCAAAAAAAAAAAAAAAGTCTGAGGGGAAGCCCATCATGAAAGGGGAGGACAATATAGCAGGAGTATAGAGTAATTGGTTCTCTTCCATCCATACTCAGGAGGCCGAGAGTAATGCATGCCAGTGGCTCATTTTCTGCTTTTTAAGCAATCCAATGTTCTAGTCCATGGCATGGTGCTGTTCACACTCAGGGAGGCTCTTTGTATCTGAACTAACCTAACATAGATAACTTATTGCAGGCAGGCCAGGAGGCTAACCCGAGCTAGGCAGCTCTTCCCAGGTGTGCTCGCAGGCTGTGTCCTAGGTAATAACCTATCCTGTGAAGTTAGCAATCAATTGCCACCACAACTGTGTTTTAAGACTTCTCGGCTTCATTATGTATAAAATAGGGAATGTGAAAGTGTAGGCTTACTTGAGCTATAGCAAGAGAAATCCTGGCCATGTGGTGTGCTCAGTACAGCTTAAGCACTACAAAACCTGCAGGAAGTGTTTCCTATAGCGTAGAGGTCATTAAAAATGCGACAGGCTGACTGTTGGCTCCCATGGCAATGCAATGATCCAGCATATCTAGGTGTCTTAGTTACTTTTCTATTACTGTGAAGAGGCACCACGAGCAAGGTAACTTTTAAAAAAAAGAGCATTTAATTGGGGGCCTGCTTACAGTTTGAAAGGGCAAGTCCAAGGACATCATGGCAGGCGGCATGACAACAGGCAGGCAGGCGTGACTCTGCAACAGTAGCTAAAAGCCTATATATTATATGTTGGAGGCAGAGAGTGTGAGACAGGGCATGGCCTGGGCTTTTGAGACCCCAAGGTCCACACCCTAGTGTGGTTCTCAGCCCATGGGTTGTGACCCCTTGGGGTTGAATGACCCTTTTACAGGGGTCACCTAATACCACCAGAAAATACAAATATTTAAGTTATAATCCATAACAGTAGCAAACTTATGAAGTAGCAGAAAACACATATTTTTACATTACAGTCCGCAACAGTAGTGCAATTACAGTTATGAAGTATCAACAAAAATCATTTTATGGTCGGGAGTCACCAAAACCTGAACTGTATTAAAGAGTCTCAGCATTAAGAAGTTTGCAAACCATTGCCCTAGTGACACACCTCTTCCAGCAAGGCCACACCTTCTAATACTCCCCAAAACAGTTACAACCAGAGACAGAGCATTCAAATATGAGCCTATGGGGACTATTCTCATGCAAACCACCCCAGTGAGGAAAAAGGCAATGGAGGAGAGGGTTGCCATCATGAAAACACATCTTTCTCAGATTGGGTATTTCAAAACAAAGCAGTAATACGGTAGCCTCATGAGGATGGTGGCAGTATCTCCCACAGGGGAGGGCCTGAAAGACATACAAGAACATCACCATCTTGTCTGACACACACTCCTCTGTTCTGCCCAGAGCTTCAGGCAAAGTGGAGAAATCCTCATTGCAGAACCAAAACCCAAAAGAGGATGATCCAAAGCAAATGAAGCCGTTTTGGTGTGTGGAGAGTATCACTATTTTAACTTTTGGATTGCCTAAATGGATATTCATACTTAATGCTGTCACAAATTCTCATATCTTAACTTTCAGTATTAGCACCGATGGAAAACATGCAATGATTCAAGAGCCATCATGACTTAAGAAATGTCATGTTTGAAATGCATCACATTTTAGAAACTAGTTTTGTTGCTGTGAAGTGGATCAGACACTACTGGACTTCACTTTGCCTTGGGACACACTTGTGAGAGCTGGATATTTTTAGAACTATAATTTTGGCTAATTTTCTCAGAGTTATTCCTGTAACATCCTTAACTGGCATTTGGTGTTCTGATAGGAAACCCTTACTGTATCAATAGAGGAACATTTTGATTCTATACTCCTTCATGAATCTTAGAGAAAAGGTATAATGTGTGGGACTAGAATGTGAGGACACCCCAGGCTTCAAGAATTCATAGGTGAATCAGAATATTCGCTATTCTTAAGAAACCAAACACCAGATTGCAACAGGATGTATATTGTTTTTTTTTTTTTTTGGTTTTTCGAGACAGAGTTTCTCTGTAGCTTTGGAGCCTGTCCTGGAACTAGCTCTTGTAGACCAGGCTGGTCTCGAACTCACAGAGATTCGCCTGCCTCTGCCTCCCGAGTGCTGGGATTAAAGGCGTGAGCCACTGCCGCCCGGCACGGGATGTATATTGTACATTCACTCACACATATACCTGCACATGCATATTAACATGCATATCTTACTTTCTATATAAACATATATTTGTATATGTGTTTGGGGGGGAAACAGTGTGCCTAAAAAAAAGAGAAACCATCACCAGAGACCCAAAGTTATGAATGTGTTAGTATGATGAGCCCTATGTCGGCATAGGGACTCATGATTTTACAAGAGCAGAAATCTGTAGAAAATCAAAGGAATGATGCTTAAAGTTCATTTTGTTGTTCCAGTGGTGAGGCTACCTTCTTAAGTGGGGCTCCCTGTAGAGTGGTATATTATTTGTGTTTTAATAAAGAAAGCTTTCCTGAAGATCAGAAAAGCAGAACAGTCATCCATTAGCTCTTACTTCTACCTCAGACCAAAATGGCTGTCCTACCTCTGTTAAATCCTCAGACTGATCCTGAAACCTGTCTCCTCCCATCTAATATTCCTCTCTAGTACTGGGATTAAAGGCATGTACTACCACCACCTGGCATCTATGGCTAACTAGTGTGATTGCTGGAATTAAAGGTGTGTGGTCCACTCTCTGGCTTGTATGGCTGACTAGTGTGGCTACTTTGCACTCTGATCTTCAGGCAGGCTTTATTTCTTATAATACAAATGAAATATCACTATATTCCCATCTCTGATTTATAGCCTACTTAGAGAGATTGTCATAGTCTTATGTTTTAAAGAGAGTACAACCTTATATATGTCATGGAGGTATGACTAGGATCCAGTTAGAGTTCACTGTTCAGAGCTGTCGGAGATGAGGAACAGGAGGGAGAGGGCTCAGGGTCCCAGCATAAAGAAGGGAATCCTTAGACGGGAACACCGGGTCTGGAAGGATATTGTCCAAAGACCTGGCCACAACCTTGTCCAAGTGGGGAGATCAAAGCACTTCTGCTAGATTTAAGATGAGGCCCACATCCTTGAGAGCCAGGTGCTCCTGTGGCCAAGGACCCTGTTGCTTGTCTGGCTGCCTCTCAGATACATAGCTGAGAATAGACATGTGGGACTGATTAGGAAACTGAGATGCTTGGGAAAAATGTAGACATCAGAGACATGAAAACAAAAACACATTCAAGTGTTTATATGTGGAATGTGCCTATCACAGAGATTTATGTGCCCAAAAGACCTCATGTTGAGCTACCTGTACATCTTCCTGGGGAGAGGACTTGTCTTCAGAGGCCCCCCCTCTCTCACACTTCTTAATGGTTTTCCTTGTATATACCTAATGGTTATCACGTTTCCCTCTATGGGACAGAGCATTAGAGGCTCCCTTAACTGAGGCCTGCACAACACTCCCTGAATGCAGGCTTGGGGAGTGTGTGTGTGTGTGTGTGTGTACGAGCATGTGTTTGCACAGATGTAAAACACAGGAATGAAGGATCTGTCATGTGCTTATTAGGCTTCACAAGATTCCCTGAAAGCAGGCTGTGTGTGTGTGACTCTGTGTGTGTGTGTGTGTGTGTGTGTGTGTGTATGTGTGTGTGTGTGTGTGTTTATTTTCATAGATATAAAACACAGAGATGAAGGACTTGGCTTAAACTTTGGTAAGTTACATCATTTCTCTAGAGCCAGGTGAATTGACCTTTTCCAACACAGGAACAGAAAAATTAGAGTAAACCTCAGTATCGTATTGAATTTGTCTCACATGTTATTACCATTGCCATATTTTTGGCATGTGATAATGAAATATGGATGTAGAGGAAACTCAGAATATGTTTTGCATGGGGGGGGGCGGGGCATAAACACATGCATTGCTGTCCACAGTGCTGAACTATCATTGCACCTGACTTGGCTTTGGGTTTTAACCCCACAGCCCCCGTTCAGGACTTTTAATCCTTCTCCCAGAAAATTCTAAGACAGGGATGATGGATAAAGTGACCAGGATGCCAGAGAATCAACTAACAATAGAGTCTGGACACACTGAGAAAAGACTAGGGAGAAAGAAAGTATCTTTCAGTATATTTTAGGTATTTGTGTTATCCAAACCCCAAAACACATGACTGAATAAAAGGCAAAGGTTAAATGCATTACACGATAGAGAGATGGTCAAGTGTTCTTGTGGAACACAAACTTGGAGGCTTAGAAGAGCCCAGAGGAACAGGAATTGTTTAAGATATCTATCAGTATTAGTTGTGTTAAGGTCATGTTATGTGTAAGAAATATTTCTAAACCTTGGTATAATAAAGCATTTATTCTTTTAGTTTGTCATAGAACAGGTAAAACCTTATGCTACAATGTATGGGCAATTCCATGCAGTATTGAAAGCTTCAACATTTCTCGATATAGGATTTTAAAAACTTTTGATTGTGTTGTATATGTATGGTGAGGAGGGAGAAGGAGAGAGAACAGGAATGGATATACCACCGTAAACATAACATGTAGAAGTCAAAGGACAGCCACAGCTTTCAGTCCTCAGCTTCATGCTTGTCCAGAAAGGTCTCTTCAGTTGTTTGCAGATGCACAGGCCATTCGAGCTGGCTCACAAGCTTGCAAGAATTCCATTTCCATATTCTCCTCCTATATCACTGCAGAATGTTGGGATTATACATGCAGGCCCATGTGTCCAGCATTTACCTGAGTTTTGAGGATTCGAATTCAGGTCCTCAGGCTTTTATAGCAAGTGCTTTACCCATCAGTCCATCTCCTCAATTTCAAGGTGTGTGTGTGTGTGTGCATGTATTTGTACGTGTGTACATCTGTGTGTGCACGTGTATGTACACATGTATGTATATATGTTTGTGTGTATATATGTGTATGTGTGTGCATGTATGTATGTTTAATTTACACACTTTGGATGAAAGGTGTCTTTATCACATCCTTCTTTTGTACTTTGGTGATAACTTCTAGAATATGTCTTTGGGTCTTCTTATCCTCCTTTTATACTAGGATGTCTTCCAACTGGTCTGTTCATCTATAGATCTCTCAGCCTGTCCATCTATTCATCTGTCCATCAATCCAACTGACCAATTAGACATTTAAAAGCATACACTGCATGTTATTGGTGCTGGTGCTCTGTTGGTATTTTTCACTAGGGTGTGTTATTTGGTCTACTTTCTGTCATGACAAGCTCTGCTAGTCTGTGTGTTCTGTATCAATTCCCTGACTCAGTGTTTGCCCAGTCTTTAGTATAGGGCAGATATGTTTGTTGATACAGGGGAAACAGAAGTAAATGTTACCATCAAGTATGTGGATTATCAAAATAGCCTTGTGGTTTGCTTCCAGCTTTTTCCATTGATCTTTCATAGCTCAATATCAATAAAGCTAGAGTTTCTTACAGACCATGAAATCATTATTTTTTCACTGAGGCAGTGAATTTCGTTCTTCCTTTTATCATGATAAACTCCACCATATGATTCTTGGAATAGGTTTCCATTTCACTAAGTTGGAGAATAGTGGTAGAGGTGATGAGAAGACATACTTTGAAAGTAAAGCCCAGTGAATTTGATCAAATATAAGATAAATGAAATAAGAGAAAAATGGGCATCAGTAATACCCCCAGTGGTTGATGTCTCCCAAGTGAATAGGACTGTCAGTCTAATCAGTGAGTTGGAAGAGACTCAGAAAAGCAGATTTAGAGAAGAAAATTTCAAATCCAGTTTGGGGCAGGGTATTTTTTATATGCCTGCATAATATTTAGACAAATATTCTGGGCAAGCAGTAGAATATGAAAATAGAGTTCAGCTGGTGATGCGTATTTTGGAGTCATTTGTATACAAAGTGGATTTATTCCATGGGCCTATGGAAGTTGCCACTAAAGGCAAGATGAAAATTCCCAGCACTGAGTGCTGCACAACCTATCGTTTAGAAGTTGGGATGATGGTGAGATAGATACTCATGAAAGAAATGAAATAAGAGATAACAAAATTGAAAGCAAATCAAGGGTGTGATGTTGTGGAACAATGTTCTTCTATCATAAGGGACAGGTGAGGGCTACACCAAGATTCTGGTTAGCCAGAAAGACTTGGTAAAAGCAGTCTTCATGCAACTTTGAAATCAAAGGCCCAAGGATGTTTCAAAGAAGAAGAAGAAAAAACCCCAGCAGAAATAGAATACTAAGTAAGGAAGATATTTTTAAGGTAAAAAAAATCACCTTCCTCATTAGCAAAGAGCTGATTACAAGTAAGCAATGAGCTGTGGAGTATTATTTTCAGGTGTGTGACTTTTGTTTATGTTGCATTTGTTTAACTCTGTGAAGCTGTGATTCTTTGGCTGTCTAAAACACCTGATGGTCTAATAACGGCTGAAAGGCCAATAGCAAGGCAGGAGCAAGGATAGGCGGGGCTGGCAGACAGAGAGGATAAATAGAAGGAGAAACGAGGAGAAGGGAGGAGCAAGGGATAAAAGAACAAGGTCAGGAGGACATCAGGGACCAGCCACCCAATCAGCCATGGGGTAAGAAGGTAAGTAAGATATACAGAAACAAGAAAGATAAAAGCCCAGAGGGAAAAGGTAGACAGGATAATTAAGTAAATCTGATAAGAAACAAGTCAAGCTAAGGCCAGGCATTCATAGTTAATAGTAAGCCTCCCTGTGTGTGACTTATTTGGGATCTTGGTGGTGGCCCTTCCCCCCGAAAAAAGCCAAAAGAGTGAACCATCACGCAACAGCCATGAGTATTTGGTATGGTTACATGGCTCCCCTGTGAACTGCTTTCCAAATTCTTTGTTGGCTAAAGCAGAGCTGGGTTTTAGAATGCATCTGTCCAAACTAGCAAGGTAGGCATCGAGTCTGCAAAAAGGTGCATGCACACCCTGGCTTCTTTGGAAGCAGCTCAGTGCTTGGGTGAGGTTTCTTAACATACAATCAAGAGCTAGTAGTAATGGGTAAGGGTTATAATTCCGTGTCACGTATCCATCAATTTTTTATCATTTAACCATTGTGCTGGTTAACATTTGCCAACTTGACGCAAGCTAGCTCACCTGTAAAAAGGCACCGTATGTGATTTGCCTTTATTAGGTTGACCTGTGGGACCCTGTCTCTATTGATAATTGATGTGGGTGAACTTTAGCCCCACCCTGGGTGGTACCACGTCTGGGCAGTTGGTCTTGGGTTGTGTAAGGAAGCTGGCTGAGCAGGAGCATGGCAGGAAGACAGTGAAGCAGCATGCTTCCTTGATGGTCTCTGCTTTCGTTCCTGTCTGACTTCTCGCAGGGTTGAACCAGAAGTATGTGATGAAAAAGTCCCCTCTTATCCTAAGCTGATTTTTGGCCATCATGGTTATCACAGCAACAGGAAGCAAAGTAGAAGAACAAGTCATAAGTCTGAGAGGTTGGCACTTGAACGGGCATCTGATAGATACTGTACTTTAGAGAAAACTGCTGCCTTTTTGAAAACTGGGGAGACCCTGGCTTTTTAACAGTTTTATTTTCATGTGGACAGAATTTTAAAATCCCACCGAAGGACAAGAATGTGAAATGATTTTGCAGACAGGATGCCCCGATAAGATGAAAAGGATGCTTTCCCCAAAGACTCCTAGGTGGTCCGACACTATGCTCTTCCATTTATTCTCCCTTCTCTTTCAAGGTGGGAGACCAAGCATGGCATCTCTGGGGCCTTGTGTAGTTCTGAGAAGCTTGGTATCTTCAGCATGACTAGTCTCTCCTGACTTTCCTCCTGAGTGCCACTGGCTCCTCCTCCCTGTTGCCTGTAGAGTGGAGGGGAGGGGACTTACTTCATTCAGAAGGAAGCAAGGTGCAGTCTGAGGTCACCATTTGGTTCCTGCTGAACCTTAAACTTTAATTCTCAGAAACATTTCAGAAATGTTTCCTAAACATTTACAAGAAACAAGAGGTATTTTGATAGGCTTATAAACTTCATTCGCTTTTCACAAATACTGAAGTTACTGCTTTATTTTAGTAATAGGAATTACATGTTGTGCTGTAAAGGCAAAGGGCAGAATAGTTCAGGGGTAGCTGTGACTCTAATTAGGACTTCAGAGCACAAGGGAGTGTAGGGACAGTAACACTGTACAACCTATGGCTGAATGCTTTAAAGACTCTTGAGCTACTCGAGTTCCATTTTATTTAATAGAAGCCCTTTATGGAAAACGTAGAAAACATTGGGTTCATTAGCAACATTTGCAGGTTTCCGTGAGGAGCAGATGATCCACTGGGAAGGTCAAAGAGCAAGTATGACTGGATGCTGGGCTCCAGAATTGAGTCTTCTTGAAACCTGTGAGCTTGACAATATTCTACCCATAAGTTTTAACCTTAGTTAGAATTAAGTGCGTATGTCTTCTATTCCCAATAACCTCATGTCTCTTAGTTTCTAGGACACATACACATATTCACATGCAGTTTCAGACCCTATCTTACTGTGACTTTTTTTTACTACTGTTTGAATGCATATTATGGCTTGCATGTATTTTCCTTTGACAATGATGGTGACAATGTTGATGACAACCATTCTAAACAGAGGCCCCTTCTGTATGGGTGTCATGTTTTTCTACACTCCTCTAGATAATTGCCTTGGATTTTAAACTTCCTCCTACCACAATGCATTTAAGCTAAAGAGGTAGCTAAGATCTACAAGAAGGCTTTCTATACTTATACTATTGCAAATAATTTATGTGTAAAAATATTTTGCCTGAATGTACATATGTGTACTCCATGTGTACCTGGTATAGAGGCAGCAGAGGTCACTGGATACCTTGGAAATCAAAGTGCAGATGGTTGTAAGCTGCCCTGGGAGTGCTGGGCATTGAACCCAGATCTTCCGCTAGAGGAGCAAGTATTCTTAATTACTGAGCCATCTCTCTAGGTCCATGCAAAGTTTTTTGAGGTCAATTTTAAAAAGACTTTTTAAAAATAATCTTATAAACCAATTACTATAGAAACATGCGCGTACACACACACAAACACACAGAGGCAAAAATACCCTTAGAAGACACAAGAGACTAATAATACTACTAATAAAAAGCCCAGTGGCAGGAATGAGTTATTTCTTTTGGAATTATTGGGTAATTAGGTCCCATAGACTCCCTAAACATTATAAATTATTGTTTTTGGTTACCCTTCAGAACTTGACAGTAAGACCCTATTGCTGAAGACACCACATACATGAGTTGTAGAACATGGTGAGATCAAACTGGTATGAACCTTGTCCAAACTAGCTGGCTTTCATGTTACTGGTAAGGGTCCTGAAAGCTACTGGAGAGGAGAATAGTTGTAATAATTCCTTTCTGTGGCTTGTCCAAGCTATAATAATGACTGGCCTGGCAAGAGGCGCCCCTTTGTACAATAGTGGCACAAACAGCATGGGAGTCACCATCCACTTTCTGATTAGATTTAAGTCCTGCTTCCCAAGATGAAAACACACCTGATATCATATCAACCAGATCACAGGCCCTAGGGGAGAGCCCACTACTATTATGCTACTACATGGATGTAGTATTAAACTGACTCTTAATATCATCATTGTCCCCATTGATTAAACCATCTCAGCCCTCCTCTGAGAAGCTTTTATTGGCAGTAGATGGTGAGTAACACAGAGACTCATGCCTGGAAAAAATGCAGAGAATAAGAAACTGTAGAAGGATCAGACTTAAAAGGAGCATATGTACTTTTCTCTCTCTCCCAACGCTCAGGGGTTATTGTGAAGAGGGGATGAAAGGGGTTTAAGAACCATGAATAGTGGCTGACTAAAAAGAAACTTTGTCTTCTGAACACAACAGGGAAGCCATACGAAGCCAGGGAGTTTGTGACAGCATGGACAAAGCTCATGCAACCCAAGCTAAACCAAATAGCTGCATAGAAAGGGGATTTGTGCACACTATCCCACCCCTAGTGGTAAAGGTATTGGCAATGGTCAGTTTATGGGTGAGAAAGAAACATTTTCCTATAGGCATATAGCCCCAATCAGTTGACCACACTTCAGTGTAAAATGACCACATAACCAAGAATATTTTAGCAATATAAATTGGCCTTAAAGGAGAGCGGGGGACAGAAAATTGGGTGGTAGGGAAGGGCATGTATCTGGGAAAAGTTGGGGGAGTGAATATGATCAAAATATGTAAGAAATTCTCAAAGAACTAACAGTTAAAAACTAATTAAAAAGCTGGGTGGTGGTGGCGGCGGCACACGCTTCAATCCCAGTTCTTGGGAGGCAGAGGCAGGCAGATCTCTGTGAGTTTAAGGCCAGCCTAGTCTACAAGAGTGAGTTCCAGGTGTGGTGATTACACAGAGAAACCCTGTCTCAAGAAACAAAGTTGATTTAAAAAGTCAAGGATATAAATGAATGCTGGACTGGGGCTTCCCAGTGTGATTCTTAAGGGATTTTCAGAAGTGAGATGCTTCTAAAAATTATGAGTTAAATATATTTTTAAACTACCAGCTTTCATTTTTTTTTGTATTTTCTTCCTCCTTCTCATCCTTACTATTATTTTTTTTTGATTTTTAGAGCAAGGAAGTTGATGATGTTCAACTTCCTTAAGTAAGAGAGAAGCACTCTACCATGAGCTGCAAGCCCCAGCCTTGCATACTCTTGACTTGAATAACTCCTATGCCAAAAATTTCCCTGGAGGTGCATGGCTCTTTTGTTATGTTTTAAGCGTGAAGTACCCTAGCCCCCAAATGTTTACATCTCAGTCCCTGGCTATTGAGTTTCATTATGGAGGACTGATGGGCTCGTGAGGGCTCCTACCTACCAGTGCATTATTTCACGGTTGCATTCATACGTAATGGTAGGATTTGGAGACAATGAAAGTTAGGTAAGTTCCAGCTGGAAGAAGTGTGGGGTTGTGTGTTTATGTGTGCATCATCAAATGTATACCTTTTCTCCCATTTCCTTTCTTTCCTACCCATCCCCCTACTTTCGTATGATTTTCGTGTCCCCCAGGTATTGTGTAGATAGCCACCAACACTCTTTGTGTTTATGACTATAATGACTATGCCATATACAGCACACATAGCGCTCCTCCCCATCATCTAGCTATCGCAAGCTTTCCTTCCCCTCCACCACAATATTCTCTGGGCCTCCCAGGGGGCAATATTGATGTCCTATTTAGGACCAAGCGTGTAATACTCACTTATTCTTTCTTCTGTGACCATCTATGAGTCACTTGGGGGTTTATTTCTTGCTGAAAGTCTCTCTCTCTCTCTCTCTCTCTCTCTCTCTCTCTCTCTCTCTCTCTCGTCTTCTAGAATTTAGTGAGCTGAATAGTTCCACTCCACCTTTACCTGCTCTTCTGCTGTGATGTTCTACTGCCTCACAGGCCCAGAAGGGTGAGAGTGAGCTCAATCATGGAATGAAATCTTTGAAACCATGAGATAAAATAAATCCCCCTTCCATCACATTGTTTGTGGTAGTTTGAGTGAGGCATGTCCTCCATAGGCTCAGGTGTTCGAACTCTCGGACCCCTGGACCCCAGTAGGCAGTGGAAAATTTAGGAGGAAATAAATCACTAGGGGTAGTCCTTGAGAGTTTAAAGTCTCACCCAACTTCCACTTTGCTCTCTGCCCATATTTGACATTGAAGATGGTGTTGAATATCTCAGCTTCCTGCTCTGGCCACCACCACTTTCTCCCCTGATTAGGCTGGCCTGTAGGTATGTTTGTATGGGAGTCTCTTGATTATGTCAATTGGTGTGAAAGGAAGGATCTGCCTAAAATAGGTACCATCATTCCCTGGGTTTGGGTCCTGGACACACTCACATGCACGTGTTTCTCTCTCTCTCTCTCTCTCTCTCTCTCTCTCTCTCTCTCTCTCTCTCTCTCTCTCTCTCTCTCTCTCTTCCTCCCTCCCTCTCTCTCTCTTTCTCATGTAGGGATAGGTAAGCTGAGTATAAGCACACATGCATTCATTCTGCTTCTACTTTTGACTGTGGGTTTAGGTTCCTGCCCCCTTCACTTCACTTTCTCACAGTGATTGACTAAAACTTGAAACCGTGAGATAAGTAAATCTTTCTCCCTTAATTAAGTAAGGTGCTTTTATTCGAGCATTTTATCAAAGCACTGGGAAATAAAATGAGGACAAATCGTAATGGATAATAGCTAGTTGAAAAAAAAAACTTCTTGTTGGTAACTAGAGTTTTTTACCTAATGATATATTGTTAGACCACAACTTTCTTATGCATAAATTATTCATCTCCATTTCTGAATGCTTCCTTGGAGCTTGGCTTCTGAAGAAACCCCGTCAGTTTGTTGCCGATCTGCAACTGCTCCTTGCGACTCTAGGGCTGCTTTTCTGCTCTTTGGAGAGTCCTGTTTCTCTTTGACTTTGTTTTGGGTCAAAGAAAGTTCTTCAGAAAGACACTAGGGCAGGAGCTTCTGAGTTGTTGATTGGCTGGTGAAACAGAAATAATGACAGCCTCTACCCCAGGAGACTTTAATACAGGAAAAGAGTGGGTTCTGTTCGGGGCTTGGTGGGTAAAGCAGAGAGGGTCTAACCTTTGCATCTTGAGTGCTGTTGCTGCTTGGAATCTCCCTCCACTCCCCAAGGCTTTCCGTGCTGGACTTTATAGGATTACAGTTGAGTTCATAGCTCAAGCTCAGCCAGAAACAATCCTGTCTGTATCCCCTTGAGCCACAATGTTGTCTTACAGTGAAGAGTGGGAGCAGCAACCCTCAGGGCTGTTAGCTGCTCTAACTTTGAGTGGATAGCCTGTGAAACGTTCGGGAAGACCTGAAACCCTCCTCCCAGGGCGGATATCACCTTCTTCCTTTGGATTTTATATAGAACCTGATCCTCTTTGCCCAAATGCAGCCAAATAAACAGGCGTCTCAGAGGAACCTGATGGCTCAGCTGTGGAAGTCCCACAGCGAGGTCTGGTTTTGATGTATTGCTGAAGGATACGATCATGGTTGGAGAGCTAGATGGCTTTTGCCAGTTTGAGAGAGAGGTCATGTTTTTAATTTAACTTAATTTCCTACACCAAAGAAAATGTTCAATAGGATATTCGACTTTTGCACCTTTAATGAGACCAGATGCTCTGGGGCCTGCAGCCACGAAGAGAAAACAGATTTTCTCGTTTACACTTCTGCTTCGTGCATTTTCTAAACCGGGCACGTGCAGCTCCAAAAGGAGCAGTTCTCATTTTGCGATGCCCTTTCTCCTTTGCTGTCTACTCTTGCTTCCTTCCTCTTTCCTTCACTGCTTCCCTCCTCCCTCTGCCCTTTCCTCCCCCTTCTGCTCTTTCCTTAGTGCTGCCATCTTTTTATTCTTTGAAAGCTTCATTGTGTATACAATGCATCTTAATCATATCCATTCCCCTTACTTAGTGTTATCTTTGATTGCGTTTTTATAAGAAAATCAGTGTGCTTGGAGATTTACAGCTGTATATTTAATTTTCCCTTTATAGATCATATAATATTTGATGAGATGGAAAAGTCTAGGACATATTGTTCTGTAAACTGATAATGCCAAAGAACATAATGATTAAAACTCTGATATTGAAAGTAGATTATTTGAGTTCAAGCCCAGGTTTTGAATAGTCAAGTGGAGTGATCTGGAAAAAGTTAAACATTTTGATGAGTAGTCTGTGTTAGTTTTGAAGTTGCAGGTTGAGTTCTAGTTCTGCTGATGGCCATATGCAAATGAAGGGGAATAGTAGGTTATAGTTTATGAAATAGTAAATACCTGGTTTCTGTTCCTGTACAGACATTCACACACTCCAATTCTGATATTGAAATCTTCATTATAAAATGAGACCTGGTGAGCAGACTATGAAAGTGGAACCCTTGAAGAGGGTTTGTGGTCTTTATAAAATGCAACAGTTCTGTAGAACATTATCATAATCGTCTGGCTGCATCTCTAAAGACATCCCTCACTGTGTTGCATTCTGACTTTGGACTTCCCAGCCTTGGAACCATGAGGAATTTCCTATTGTTGGTAAATCATTTTGTGAGTGCAACCTGAACATTCAGTTAGGGCAACTCTGCAGGCGTCTCAGACATACAGACTCAACTTTACACTTGGCTGCTTTTAAAGTCTACTGTAACCCAACTATTCCTGGTTGGTAGAATAGAGAGCACTTCCATTTCTGAATTTCTCCCCCAGTATTTTACTTCAAAATTTCCACTAAATAGTGAGCGTAAAGTATCATACATTGTCGTAACTAGGGTTTTTCATGCCTAATGATATTGGACAACTTTAAATAGGCATATAGTTTTTGAATCTCTCTTAGGTAAAATTATTGCTAGTTAATTAATTTATTTTTTCTAATTCTCCTCTTACCATCCCCTACTTATTTCAGTTATTAATTGAGAAAATTGTCCTTAGAGCTTCATGCTCTGTGATTCAAAAACTGATATTTTGATGGAAATAGCTCTGTGTGGTTTTCCACATAAACTCCATGTGGTTTTCCTTTTTTCAACAGTCTGCTTCTGTGCTTTAGGGATTGGTGTTCCCTTAAGACACTGTCCTTTAGGCTAACATGCAAACATAGCATAGGGAAAGACCCTTCCCAGCAGAGCTCAAGAGAATTTTCTGACTTTACTTGATTATTTTAAAATTTAATCAACAGTTAAAATGAATATACTCCAGTTAAAATTATATATGCTCCAAAGGAATGAAGCTTAACAGGTAAGTCTTTCCTGTTTCTTCACATCAAATATATGATCATAATTGATTTTCCGAAGTTAATAAGATATAATCCATTGCTACATTCTATCTTATGAGTTTCTTCAGATCGATGATAAAAAAATAAAAAAGAAAACTATAAACAAAAAAAAACCCCTTCAAATTAAATGAAGCCAGCAGGCAGATGACCAACTAATTACTACTTCCACCACCAACAAAACCTAAACTCATTCTTTCACAATTAATGTTTTACTTTACTGTTTGGGTCAGGCACTATCATAAAACTTACTAAAATTTTGTGTACAATTGTCTTGTCTCTTCTCTTTTAAAATATATATATTTTTCTTTTTCCCTTCCTCCCTTTCTGCCTCCATCCCTTCCTTCTTTCTCTCTTAAAAGAGCAATGATTTCTTGATTGCAGGGAATAATAGAACATCAAAAGTCTTGGGTATGTCAATGGATTAAATAATGTTCTGACATCTTCCAGGGGTCAACTTTCAAGATTCAGACATCTCTTTACAGTACTTTGACCCTGGAGGGTTTCATCCTGCCTTAGAGAAGCCTATAAGACATACAAAGTATCTTTCCTCAGCTATCTTCAGATGTCAGAACAAAGTTAGCGGTCAGATCAAGAAAGCTATATTAAATCCTCAGAAGAAAGATTTTTTTTTTAGAGGGTTGACTAGGATAGAGGTAGAGTAAGCAAGGTTTATGAGTCTGTTGGTTGAATATGATGAGCCAAATGTTTGAGGAATACAGGTTTGTATCATTACCTTCCCTATTTATTTTAGTATTGGAAATTGAACCAGGGTTCTTGTGCATGCCAGGCAAGTTCCCTACCACTTAGCTACCCTCATTGCCTTCTTTAGTTTTATGGTATAAATTTTCTTGGCATGCTATTGAACACTTTCAAGGCTTCAAATAGATGTTGGTGCCCAATTGCCCTCTTTAACCAAAGAAGCTGGCTTACCTCTTGATTAATTACTTGTCTGTTTGTGTAAAAGTACCTGATGAATGCAACTGGAAGAAGGGAGGGTTTATCGTGACCTATAGTGGCAGGTGGTGCAGTCCACCGCATGGAAGGTATGGTGACAGGATCAGGATTGGCTGCTCACAGTGCACCCACAGTGGGGAAGCAGAATGATAGGAGAATGCTGCTACTCAACTCACCTCCTCTTTATTCAGCTCAGGATCACAGCCCTTGAATGGTGCCACCCCTATTTAGGGTACGGATCCCCACTTCAGTTAACCGAGTATATAGTTTATCCCTCACAAATATGACCAGAGATTTTTTTCCCACTGTGATACTAAATGACATCAGATTGACAAAGTTAACCAACATACATTTATGCTACACATTTTTGCCTTCAGTTAAAATGCCATCTAAGCGCCAAGCTTTAACATTTAAAAGAGAAATAAGTAGAAGTAAAATTAAAGCATAGGTAGGTGATTCTATCTATCAATCTACTATCTGTCAATCATTATCTATCTGACTATCATCTATCAATCATCTGGCTACCATCCATCATCTATCATTTATCAATCAGTCATTCTATCTATCATCTATATCTGTCTATCATCTTTATTCATCTATCATCTATCATTTATCTATCTATCCACAAAACCTTGATTGGTTAGTGCTCCCCACTGTGGAGTCATTACATAAAATGCATAAAGGATAACAAGAGTTTATCCTTAAATTGATTGGAGGTATTTGCATGATATCCAAGATGAACAAGATATAAGCATTAAAAACTTACATATGTGAATCCTCCATTATTTAACTCTTGCCAAATCATGTATCAACTTCTTCATTCTCTACTTCACCATCTACCGGCTCTTCCACCCTAATCCCACCATCTCTAGTCCACTCATGTTCTCAAGTGCTTATGACTCTGTCACATGGTACTGTGCAGTCTATCCCCACTCCTTAGCTCTCCTGATATTCCTGAAGAAAAAGTAAGGCACATGGTTTCGGATATCTTATTGACTAGAAATTTTGCTTCTTTTTGTCTATGTACTAGAGAGTACCTAGCAGCTAGGTGATTGCTTCTGGTCTTAAAGTGAGCAACACCTGGAGAGTTTTAGCACGCATAGTCGCCAGGACCCTGTTCTTAGTGAATATGGAGGAGGGTTGGAGAAATTTTATTTATAACAATATGCTAATGTGGTTAGTTTTTGACCTTTAATTTGCTTACCATTCTTATCAATGGCACTTCAAAAATCAGTAGAATTTATTTACATGCTTGTTAGAACATGCAGTTGTCTTGTGGTTCCTAGTTAAATAATATATTATTAAGAAAATTTCAAATCACTGGTTATTTCTCAATAAGTTATTGACTCTCTCCGGGCCAACTGTTGGCCTCATTCTTACTCACTGGTAGTCAGTTCACGTGATGGGCAGGAGGCATATGTTGACTGAAAAGAGAGAGAAGGAAGACCATGATCCGTGGGTGAAAGCTCACAGCATGGAGGCTTCACCCTTGGCACCCTTATGCCACATTTTATCCAAACTCGGGAGAGTGCTCCCTCTCACTTCCTGTTGCAATCCACTTGCAGCCTGGGGACCACCCTGTCTTAGGCTGAGAAGTGAGAAATTCTGAAGGCAACTGAACACTGTAAATTTCCGCAGCAGTTCCACAGAAAGCTGTTGGGCACAGATGTTTCTGTAATTGTGATATGCTGGGAACATTCTCTAGGCTCCCAGCGCAGAGGGCCTGCGTCTCATTCTCCACCTGGGTGCCTCAGTAGGCGAATCGCCGCTACAGCAAGGCTGTAATGGGAACCACGTGGCAACATGTGGCTGCCTTAAAAGAACTGAGCAAGATTCATGTCGCAGATCTGGTCCCTCCTTCTGTCTTTCTCCAGCTAGTTCCCATCGGAGTTGGCTTTGGTGATGGCAGACCCCTCGGCTCATTCCAAAGGTGGGGGTGGAAGAGGCTGGGGTTTGTTCATGGCTCTTTGTTGAGATGGGAGTAGACTCTCATGTTTTATTCTGGGTGGAGCTATAGAGGCTTTCCAGCTGCTCATGGATGAGTTTTAAGAGAAGCAACAGGAAAAGGCTTTGGGGCTATGAAAGGCTATGACTATTCCAACTGACCTCCATGCAAGGTAGGTCATGGCATTGATTTAAAAATTGGCAGAAGGATTTTGAAACTGTGACATAGTCCCTGTAAATGGATAGTTTTCTTTTAGGGTATAATATTGCTGCTTTAGCTGGAGATAGCCTCACTTGCTTCAAGGCTCTTCCTGTCCATGGTAACACGAGGGGAGCTATGAATAGCACAGGGGAAACATCTGCCACTTTTGAAAAGCTGATGAATAGCTCAGTGAACCTGGAACACTTTTCACAACTGTTTCCTGCTAGAGGACTTTAACGTGGCAGCCAGTATTAGCCGGGGACACAAGGAGGACAAAGGCTGATGGATGCAGAAGCACAGAAGTGGGTATAGGACACAGTGTGGCATTAGACACGGACGTTATTCTGGGGTTAGTTTGCAGCCCAGAAGACTCTGAGTGAGTTCCTCCTGCTTACTACTGTCAGTGGTGCCACGGAGCAAACACTCTTCCATTTTGTTTCGTGAGGTATTTGTTTAATGTAAATTCTAGAAAGACTTGTATTTATGAGCCTTCATATAGCCTTTATGTCTCACTTCTCTGTGTTTATCACTATCTCCATTGTGAGAAATGCAGGTTGAGGGTAACTAGTAGTTATTTACAAATTTATCAAGGATCCAGGTGAAGTACTCACTTTGTAGTTACTAAGTGTGTATTTGTGTGAATTGTACTCACAATGTAACTACCTTGTAGAATACATTGCACACTAAAATAGTCAGATCTTCCTTCTGAGTTCACATAATAATAATGTGTATTATTATTGTGACTATTATAGTCTGTATTATTAATATTATTATTATCACATTGCATTCACTGTCTAGAAGCAGAAACAACAAAACCAACAAACAAAATTAAAATCTATGATTAACTAACTCAACTTTCAAACAAACAGGCAAAAAGAACAACAAAAGAATAGTTTTCGGCCTAGAGATTAATCTACATAATACCCTGTAGTCACTAAGATAGCGCTTTTGAAAAATTTCTATTAAAAATCTAAAAGGAGTACTTTCCATAACCTAGTTATTTTTGTATTTCTGTGAAAAGGCACCATGGCCAAGACAACTTATAAAGGAAGACATTTAATTGGGGCTTGCTTATTGTTTTGGAGGGTTAGCTCATGATCGTCATTGTAGGAAGCATTGCAGGAGGCAGGTAGTTATGACCCTCAAGCAGGAACTGAGAACTTACATCTAATCTACAAGCAGGAGGCAGAGAGTGAAATTGGGTCTGGCCTCAGCTATTGAAATCTCAAAGCTCATCCCAGGTGACGCGCCCTATCCAATAAGACCACACCTCCTAATCCTTCCCAATAGAGTTCCACCAACTAGATATCAAGGATTCAATTATTTGAGCCCATGTAGCTCATTTTCATTAGATCTACCATACTTATGAAATAATGGGTAGGATTAAAAGCAAAGAAAACCTTCTGTGGGCAAAAGGGGCAAATCCAGATATACTGTTATAAATAATGAGAAAGTCCAATAAATTTGCTGGATCTCAGATTAACTTAAATATATTCAGTGTTATTTGTGGAAGGAGTGGCCAATGGTCAGGTAAAAAAAGTTATAAAATGTAGATGAAAAGCTTTCGAATTTCTAAAAAATACTCCACATCTCTGAGTTAACTTAAACAATTATATAAAAGATTTATACAAAATCTTTAAATTGTATTAAAGTATGAAGATGTTTGTAGCAGCTCTGTTCCTAATAGCCAGAACTTGAAAACAACCTAGATGCCCCTCAACTGAAAAATGGATAAAGAAAATGTGGTACATTTACACAAAAGAGTATTAGCTCTTAAAAAGAATGACATCAGAAAATTTGAAGGCAAATGGATGGAACTAGAAAAAAAATCATACTAAGTGAGGTATCACAGACCTAGAAAGACAAACATGGTGTGTACTCACTCGTAGGTGGATATTAGCTGTAAAATAAAGAATAACTATGCTGCAATCCACAGACCCAGAGAGACCAGGTTAACAAGAAGGGTTCAAGTGGGGGATGCCTGAGTCTCCCTGGGGAGGGGATATAGAAGAGATTTCATGAGAAAACTGTGGGCGGGTGGGGATGGGAACATGAGAGATCAGGTTGCAGGGGCTGGAGAGAGTACTGTAAGAGACTACTGAAAAGGGGGTATATTTCTGGGTCAGGTAAAATCCTGGCTCAAGGAATCTCCCAGGAATCTACACGGATGACCTCAATTAAGACTTCTAGCAATAGTGGTGGATATATAGCCTGAACTGGACATCTCCTGTGACCAGATTGTTGCTTATCTCAATTGTCATCAGAGATGCTTCATCCAGCAATTGATGAAGGCAGATGCAGACTCAAAGCCAAACATTAGGCAGAGCTTGGGGAATCCTGTGGAAGAGGGGAAGAAAATCTGTAAGAGTCAGAGGGGTCGAGGGTACCACAAGAAAACCCACAGAATCAACTAACCTGGGCTTGAAGAGGCTCAAAGACACTGAACTGACAACCAGGGAACCTGCATGGGACTGACCTAGGCACTCTGCATATATGTTACCATTAGGTAGCTTGGTTCCCCTGTGCGACTCCTAACACTGGGAGCAGGGGCTGTCTCTGACTCTTTTACTGGCTTTGGGTACCCTTCTCCTCATACTGGGTCACCTTTCCCAACCTTAATACATGGAGAGGTGCTTAGTCTAACTGCAACTTGATATCCATGAGAAATCTACGCTTTTCTAAACAGAAACGGAGGAGGAGTGGATGGGGGTAGGAACAGAGGAGGGCTGGGTGGTGGTGGGGAGACTGGAAGGAGAGCAGGGAGGGGAAACTGTGCCTGGGATGCAAAAAAATCTCCTTCTGGAGGCCTGGACAAGACTCACAGGTCCAGTTGCACAAACAGGAAACTAGGGTTCAGACAGCCCCTAGAAAGAGGCTGTTGATCACACATGATTACAGTCTAGAAGCAGATCCCCTCCAAGAAAAATTAACAAAAACAGATTTAAAATCTATGATTACCTAACTCAACCTTCAAACAAGCAAACAAAAACAGCAACAGAAGAATAGTTTTCTGCCTAGAGATTAAGACAGAGTGTTCGTATTTGATCTTTTGATAAATTTTATTTATTTATATGTTTGTGTAGTGTATGTGTCTTTTATTCTCTCCTGAGACAGGGTTTCTCTGTGTAGCCCTGGCTGACCTAGAACTCATTCTGTATACCAGGCTGTCTTTGAACTCCGAGATCTGTGTGCCTCTTCCTCCCAAGTGCTAGGATTAAAGGTGTCCAGCACACTTGCCTGATTGTGTATGTGTCTGTATGCACCTGTGTGTACATGTGTGTCCAGTTGCATGCATGAACCTGGGGCTCCTGCTTCCTACGCTAGACTATAAGCCAGAACTATATCTGTGCTCTAAGGTTCATCACACAATGCTTACATAAGTTTGTGGGAAACCTAAGATATGATATGGTAGAATTGGTTTTGTAGAAAATGTTGGAGGCACCGTAGTTCAAATGAGAATGAGATTCCCTAGCTGCCACTTAATTTGGAGTTCTAAATGTGGATTGACACCTTTGGTTTGATAAAACACTGGATAATTCTGGATAGAGGGAATTCCAACAAAAAGAAAATGGACCTACTGATGATTAGGATATGTGAGAGACTTCAGTAGCTAAGAAAAGTCACACATGAGCATGCCAATGGACTCCATTGTGAATATTCTATAGATGGCTATCCCACAGGCAGAATCACTACAGTGCAGAAACAGTCCAGCCTTAACCTCCCAGTCATTTACTTAGTTGTGCTTAGAAAGCTGTTGGGAGCTTTCTGCTTGATGTTAGGAGATCCCTGGCCAGTGGTGTTGCCTTACATTGCTTAAGCCCTGCCGTAGCAGAGTCAGGGAATCAACTGGAAGAGCACCTCTGGAGGAATCATCTTACTCTTCTCGAAGCAAAAGGCTTCACCTTGAAGGGACCTCTCTTGTGCTCTTTAGTCTACTTGCTATCTCCTTATTTATCATTCCCATTAAAGACAACATAGATGACGGACTGTATAATCATAATCAATTCCAACTCCAGGTCAATCTCTAAATTAATCTTTGCTTCAGCTTATAAAGGTCTCCATTAGGAATGGGTGTGAACTCTTTGCTAAACCATGCCAGCAGCGACCACTTCGCCATCATTACACTGCTTGATAGTGGGCATCAGGCAGTAAGGAAAAGAAAGGAATTCTGGGATTCCACAAATTCTGGGAGAAAGTATCAATTGGAATTGAAAGGTATTTTCATTTGCATGCTGTGGGAAAAGCTACAGGACTTTCTTCCTCTCTTAAAAGCATCTATTTTTGCCTCTTATCGTGACCCTTTTTGGGTCAGGAATTAGGTAGAGGAGTTGAAGTGTGCCCACAAATCATCTAAATTAAGTGGTAGTAAGTAGCCTGGGTTACTGTTCAAGAGGGGAAGACGATAGGAATCTTGTGAGTGAATGAGGACAGATAGCTTTTTCAAGAAGTAACTAGAAATCCCAGGATTCTGGTCTCAAAGGGGGAAGAGGCACTAATATTTTTTGAGAGTATGAAGACTATAATGTCGTGTGTGTGTGTGCATACGCGTACACACGCGAGTACATGCACATTTGTGTGCATACATGGTGTGTTTGGGTATGTGTGCATGCAGAAGAAAAAGGCTGAAGTTACGTGTCTTTTTTACCAGTTTTTCCAATATATTTTGTTTGAGTTAAATCTCTCACTGAATCTAGGCATACTAGTTATACTTAGCTGGCCAGCAAGTCCCTAGGATCCTTATGTCTTCACCTCACCAGCACCAAAATTATAGGCATGTGTTAGTGTACTTGGCTTCTTATGTGGACACTGGAGGTCTAAGAGCAGGTATAAGGCTTGTGTGGTAGGTACTTTACTGACTGAGCCCTCTCTCCAGAACCTGGGATCTCCTCCATGACTTCAGTCCTGCTATAATGCATTTTTTAAATTTGTAATTGATGGGGAAGGTCCCAACCCATTGTGAGTGGTGCCAACCCTGGGCTGGAGGGCCTGGGCTTTATAAGAATGCAGACTGAGCAAGCCATGGGAAGCAAGTCAGTAAGCAGCACTCCTCCGCGGCCTCTGCATCAGCTCCTGCTTCCAGGTTTCCACCGTGCTTGAGTTTCTGTCTTGACTTCCTTCAATGATGAATGGCAATACAGAAGTGTAAGCCAAATAAGCCCTTGCCTTCCCAGTTACATTTTGGTCATGGTGTTTCTTAGCAGCAATAGAAACCCTGACTAAGACAAGCCTCTAACTTCTTCAGTTCTCAATTTGGTCTATCTCAGTCTCCATGGAGACAGAAAGAATCTTGCTGTTGCCTTCTTTTCCCTCCTCACCCCATTCCTTAGGTTTCTGAGAGTCTAGCCTCATGGCAGAGGTACTGGCTGGAGCCATGTCTATTGCCACAACTCTGTGGACTTTCAAGGTCCCTGACACCACTAAAAAGCATGTGATTGGCTATCCATCAGCACCATTTAAGTGCTTGGTGGTGGGGCCTCTTAAAGGAGCTGCAAGGATTTTGCAGCGAAAGCTGAGTCAGGAAGCCTCTCTTAAATGAGATGTGCTTGTCTCTAGCAAACAGAGCCCATCTGAGAAAGTGCTGCTATCAATAAGCTGTGCTTAACTCTGTTCTTTTGTGTCTAGAATTCCTTCTTAAACTCTCTCAGGTTTTAGGTGGATGCAGCTGTCACCATTTGTTGACTTAGATTTCTGACCTGTCCGTCCCAGAGCCATTCAATTCCAAATAAAGACACAGAGGTCTACTAAATTATAAACTGATTGGCCTATTAGCTCAGGCTTCTTGTTAACTGTCATAACTTATATTAGCCCATAATTCTTGTCTGTGTTAGCCATGTTGCTTGGTACCTGTTATCAGTGAGGCATTCTCATTTTTCTTCCTCTGCATCTGGGTGAAAGCCCAGACTGACTCTTTCCTCTTCCCAGAATTCTCCTGTTTTCATTGTCCCACCTCTACTTCCTGCCTGGCTACTGGCCATTCAGCCTTTTATTAAAATAATACAAATGACAGGATAAAAGACCATTATCCCACAGCAGTTATACTTTGCCATTTAAGGAAATAATAAATAGTTTGTAAGATTAAATACTACCCATATCCAATAGACTAGATCTGAGGGCACTCTGTCTTCCAGATTTTTAAAAATAGGACCCAATCCCTTAGTTCTTGTAAGTAAAATCTTCTGTGGAAGGAAATTTAACATTTGCTGATCCTCATCAGCCCCTCTTCCCTATCTTGATCATGACTCCTTGCTATTTCAGTTTCTACGTTAGTAAACACTTTGGAGTTCTATCCCCTGTTAACCTTCTAAAGTGCTCTTGAAAGAGGTTAGTCATGTGGGTTAGAGCAACAGGATTTAATCCATTTTTACAAGCTTTTTTTTTTGACACAGTTTAGAAAAGGTAACATTAAGTGTTGGATTGTTTTTTTCATGACTGGGGTCTTCATAGTGCTTATAACCTCAATCGTACTCCTAACATCTGGGAATTTCCACAAAAGACATTTGAAATAAAATTAATCCATCATTTTGGGTTAATGGAGGTAGCCAAGACCTAAGGGATAATTTTTGTTTAATATTAAACTTCACATTTTCCCGTTCTTCCAGGAAAGGCTTTTTATATATCAATACAAAGCAACTACAAAAAGTGAGTCTGAGACAGCTAGCACAACCATAATCTTCACTTGTCAGTCCTTAACAAACAGCAGGACTTTTGCTATTACTGCCTTTTCTATTGGCCCTCATAGGTACCATTGTTTGAATTTGCATTTCTGGCAGTATACACAGTATTCTCTTAGTTTGGCTATGATAGCCATTAAATTTGTTGTCCTTATTCCTTTAAGAAGTTAGTGGTACAAGAATTTTTTTTCTGCAGTAAACCAAGTGATGGGCCAATTTAATGACTACTCAGGCCATGTTTCAGGGAATCCTGGTATTTTTTGTGTATGTTTCATCTACCCATAGTCAGGGGAGACCTTTGCTTTCTCTATAACTCTCTTTCTCTGGGTAGGAGAGCTTGTACTACATTCTTCACGTAGACTCTGACTGTCTCAGCTCATGGTTTTGGTTAGGCCATGCCAGATGTGCCTAGACATTCTGTTAGCACACTTTGGGTCCATTCCACTTTTGGAACCAATCACCAGGGGCTATTTATTGATGATCTCCTAAACTTTTGGTCTCTCAGGTCACTGTTGCTTAAAGCCTTCCAAAGGCTCTTTTGAGCTCCGTGAACTAAGTCTAACTTTAGAATTATATTCAGTAAACTTTCAGCTTAGTGTTCATCTACATCCATGTCCTTTCCTTGATGTTGGATGTGCTCAAGCCCCACTGAACCACTGTTCCTCCCCAAATAGGCCATATGTGATGGATAGACTCATAGTTTCTCTCTGCCAGGAACACTCTTTGTGGAATTAGCTTGATAATCTTCACAACTCTGTCAATCATACTATTATTTCCATTTTATAGCTAAGAAAACTAAAGCTAAAAAGGAGTAAAAATGCTTGTCTTGTGTTCCCACACTGGTAGGACTCGAGATAGGATTCAAACTCTAAGCCAGGACTCTTCATTACCATCCTATTGTGGATTATCTTTCCTTTTTTTGTCAAATGGGCTCTTCTTTGTTCCGCACAGTGCAGATCCACTGTCTGTTCTATTTCCTTTGATTATTCTCCTTCACACTACAAGCTACCCTGGGAAATGAGCCACTCTGTGAGCGCTAGATTAAATTCAGTAACACGCCTTAACTATTCTTGGAATTCATTTTATGGAGTTCTGTGGTTTGCTTGAAAAAAATTCAAGTTCTGAAACTCCAATTCTCTATTATCAGTATTTAGAGTTAAGGCTTCCATGAAGTTAATCAATGTTGAGGTCATACGAGCTTAACTCTGACCCAGTAGAGTTTTAGAATTTGGATCCTTTCTAACAAAAAACACTAGATTTTCCTTTGTCTTATCATGTAAGCACCCAGTAAGGTGATGACTTTCTATAAGTCATGAAGAGATCCAACTGAGAAACCAGTATTGTGGGACCTTGAGCCAGAACTTACAACTCGCTAAACTACCAAAATATCAAAGAAACAAAAAACAAAAATCACCCCAAAAACAACAACAACAAAAACGCAAAAAACAAAACAAAGCCAAAAAACCCATCCCCCCCCCAAGAAAAACAAAACAATACCCCCCAAATCCACCATCACCAACACCATCAAAAAACAAACAAAGAAAATCGATGTTTGATTCATTTAGTGGTCTAGTGTATGGTGTTTTGTTTGGGATTGGCAAAACCTCATTCTTTGATGAATGGGTCTTCCAGAATATGGCCGTCTATACAAACTAGTAGCAATCTATTTTAGTGCCCCTGCATTCCGAATGCCTGGCGTGGTGCCCCACTGAATGCCTGGCATGCAGAAGGCTCTTCAGAGGGTTCTCTAGGAATACTTTACTGTACTGCCACCACCTATGCCCCAGAGTTCCACACCTAAAAACCTAAAGCAATCTCTTCTCTACTCCCTTGTTCACTTGTGCCCTGGGTTCTCTGGGACATTCTGGATATGGAGGTGGCTCTGCATACTTTGCACTGGCTGCTGTTTTACTAGGTTTTTTTTTTTTTTTTTTTTTTCTGAGTGCTCAGCAGTCTGCTGTCTCCTCAGGCTCTCATAAAGTAGCTCCCTCCCCATGCTCAGAGACAGCAGCCACCCAGACTGACTCCTTGGATTGAATTTATGGCAAGGATTCATCAGATTAGGAGGGTTTGGACCTAGTCCTCCTCCCATTTCGTGTACAGATTGTAGTGCAATGGTAACCTAGTCTTCTTTTTCAATGGGTGTAGCAGAACAGCCTTATTGTCGCCGTAGCTGCTGAGGGAAGCCATGTGGTCATGCTTGGCATTTTCTGACCCGAGGAGTCACTTAACAAACATTTTGATTTAACATGCAAAACTACAAACACCAAGGAGTTCAACATAAGTAAAGTTTTTCAGGTCTCACTTGCTTTCAAGGCTACCTCTGTGTAAGATGGGAGCTGCCAAACAGTACCAACTTCTATCTGCTGGCTGTTTATCAGGATGAAGACAGATAGGGGGTTTGGTTCACACCCTGGTTTTCTCTTCTGATATTGAACTAGTCCCATCCTGCTCTGAAAAGCACTCAATTTTCTGCTGCTGGAAAGCCAGATTTCACAGTGGCTCTTCGAAAATCTCTCCTTATCAGATTTTTATACTTCACAGAAAGCTTTATAACAAGTTGAAAGTTTTATTTTTTATTTTTTGCATCCACTGGCCTTTGTTTTGTCACCTTGGGTCACAAGCAAATAACAAGCATTTCCCCCATCTTTTTTCACAGAGACTTTTCTTCATGTTTATAGATAGCAGTGGGTTTAATCCATGAAACATTCTTCAAGGGACTGCTTTTCTGTGCACAGTGGTTCCTGGGTGAGATGAACACAGAGTAACCGAATGAGATTTGTGAAGCTTTGTACTGCAAAACATTGAGAAATTTCTTTATCAGAGAACACAGTCTGCCAGTTATAAGGGACTGTCCTGCATGGACATCATTCTGTTCCTCTCATTGAGCCACTTACAGATCACTTAGAGGTCTTCCAGTTTTCACCCGGATCGACTTGCCTGGATCTTTTTCAGTTATAGCCCCTTAGACAGGGAAAGCTTTCCGTCAGCTATCTTCATTTTAATCAGTTGAGGGCATTTGTCTGTTTTGAAACCCTTAAGCATAGTCTGAGCACATCAGAATGATTTAGGGCAGAAACTTCCAGTGGAGAGTCTGAGCTGCCATTGGTTCAGCTCTGAGAAAGAGTCATTGCAAACATCTTGGTTTGATGAATGCTTATTCTGGAGACCTTTGGAATGGATTAGGGGAAAGAGAAACTACCTCTTGGCTATATTCATCCAGGATTACATGAAAGGCTCATCTATCTCCTGTGATGAATGTCTTTACAGGAGTGACTGCATCTTCAGATATAGCTGAGTGCTTGTTCTAGCATCTCAGTGACTATGCAACAAAACATGTCTACCGTTAAGTGACTGCACCCTCAGATATAGTTGAGTGTTTGGCCTAGCATCTGGCTATGTAACAAAGCATGTCTACTGTGTTTCTGTTTATTGGATGTGCTTGGTGCATAAGAGTCGAAATGGAGAGTGCTTAAAACCTGTCCTTCTAAAGGCTGAGAGATGTACTCATCAATAAGAGGTGAAGTTTGAGTTACCTTTTTTGGAAGCAGGGGTGCTCCTCAGCCCAGAGTGTTTGTTACCTGTGTCCCAGTGAAAGGACATTGTATTTCCAGCAGGGTGGGATACTTCTTAGACCACAGCAGTGATGTACAGCCAGAGGAGAGGAACTTGAGGCCTTTTCTGCAAAGACTAGACCCATAGAGCTATTGGAAGCCCCAAGAAGAAATGGTTTTGCAAGACTCAGCTTCATTTGAACCCCAATGTCTCCAGAGACTTGAACATCAGGTTTTGAGGGGATGAAGGTCTTATGGGCATGAGATTTATGCGTGATTGGACTCTGTTGGAGATCACAAAGGTGTACCTGTTGTCTGCTCAACAAAATAAGCGCTGATACTTATTTGATAAAAGTATCAGACTCATCAAACATGTCAAAGTTAAACAATAGAGAAAAAAAACAGAGGGTGAGACTTTCCAGAGAGAAGGCAGACAAGCTCGGAGGGAGGAAGGTGCCAATTCTGCCTCCAAGGAGAAAACTGACCTGGTCACTGGGCCTTAAAAGTGCTTTCCTGGTGACTCAGGATCAGCTACGAACTGTAACAGCTTGCCCTGACTCCACTCTAGCTATTTCCTTCCTGGTGCTCCAGAGAGTGGCAGAGCCAGACATTGGCTCCAGTTCTCTTGCCCCTCAGGCCATAGTTGTCCCTCATCACAGATGTGATCTTGCTTTCTATGGTTCCTGGCAGATATGCCAGCTCTGGGAAGACATTCTCAATCACCTAGGCTAAAGAAAGCCCACTGGACTCTAGTTTATAATGACAAAACAAAGCAACTTCAATTTTTAGTGTTTTCTTTCCTTCCATGTATCTTATCCACTGCCTTTTCCGATTTGTCCCAGAATTCCTCTAACTCATTTTTTTTTGTGGCGCTTTGTAAATTTAACTTGAGGTTGAATTTATTACAGTATTTGGAAGCTACCTTAATTTTATAATTACGATTAAATGATTCATTCAGCCTTCTGTTTCTCGATGGATAATCTGGCACTCGGACAGATCTCCGCTATTAAGTGGTATTTATTTAATTATGATTTGCTGTAGAGCTGTTTAAGAGAAGGTCACTAGGTTAAAACCATTGTGCTGGTGCTCAGAGCCGAGGGTGTTTGTGCTGACTTACATTTGGGTGTGCTTTCCCTGACGCTGAGCTAACACAGCCATGTTTATATTACACACACTCTCAGCACTGCTGACCTCCTCCTCCTTCTTCTTTTTTTTTTTTTTAAATCCCTCCAAGAAAGAGAAAGATGCAACTCAGACAAATGACTCTATTTGATGTGATAGGTCAGGTCAAGATGGTCTGATGGCAAATACTTTCCACTTGATTTAACTGTAGTGGTTTCCGATCCTTTCTCCTTTCCCTTGCTCCCAAATTAACACTGAAGAAGCAGCCAGTAACTTCAGAAGATCCGGAGTCTTTATAGCCCTTCCCAAGTCTTTCAGGCTGGATGGAGTCTCAAGGGGATAAATGAATGGATGTCTTGGACACTAAAAACACCCCGAGAGTCCCCGCTTTGTTTATGAATGAGTAGGAGGTTGGAAATCTGTGTAGAACCTGCTTGACATGTTGAAAAAAGACAGAATTTGATGGCAGTAAATATGAATGTGAAAGCTAGAGCAAGGCTCAGCATAAAATCCCCACTGGAGACTCCCTTCAACTGACTTGTCCAGAGTTTCTCGCCTTCCCATTCAGAGCTGGCTTGGCTTTGCATTGTCTGGGCAAACGTGAGGAATGCCAGTCTTTTTGCCAAGGGGGAACTGAGCAAGGTCGATGGCATCTGTCTCAGCAGGACACCTTGATGGCACCCTTATCTAGAGCCCTATTGGGGCTACCCATGCCTGTTTGTTTATTTGTTCTCCTCCTGTTTGGAGACTTTCCCTGATTAATTACTTTCTAGCAATAGAGCCTAACTAATGTCTTGTCTGATTAACCAGTAATTTAGCCCTTGGTCCCAGAGGGTGGGCAGGCCATCCTTCCCAGGGGAATATAGGAGGAGGTCATTGGCTAGGGGCCTCTGGGATGCCAGTTCTGGGCTGGTTTATTTACTTTTAAGTCTTGTTTGCTATTCCTGCTGCAGTGACTGGAGACAGCTCTCCCCCCCCCCCCCCCCCAGTCCCATCCACTCTAATCAGCCTGCTGAAACAGCAGTGGACACAAGATTTAAGAAATGTTTTCTTTGAAAACTTCTGGTTCGACAGACACTTTGAGCTCACATTTCCCTCTGTTTCTATTGCACACCCTTTCCTGGGACTTCTGGGAGAACTTTCTTGAGTCTCTCAGGAGAGCAGCTGTTCTGTGACTTGGGGAATCGTGGAAGAAGGGGGCTGATGGACTGGAGGTTGAAGGGGAGGTTTTGCCCAGGCAGCCCTGCATCTTCAGAATCTCCAGAGCATGCCAATGTTAACACATCTGAGGAGGTATTCAGTATCAAAGTCTCTAATATTTGGCTCCATAAACACGATACCGGTTGCAAAAACAAAGCTAAGGAGCTCGTGCTGATCACTTCAATAAGAGCTGTTTAATTATGAACGTTTGGGAAATGAAGTTACCAACAGGACCAGGAGTGCGCTGGTGTCCAAGCGTTTCTGCCCTTGGCTTCCTGCTGCCAAGCCAGATTGTCCAGTCAGCTGAAAAGTCTGACCTTGAGCAGGCCTTGCCCTCAGCCCCACAGGAAACTACTGCCTTCCCAACAATCCCCTCTCACCGCAATGGCAGTGTTCAGGAACTGATTAGCTTCAGACCCATCAACCTCTATCGGTACCATTCCCAGGCCATTCGAGAGCTAGTTTTGGTGGTGTCCAGAGCTCCTGGGAGACCGGCATGTGGGAAACCAATTACTGTTGGAGGGTAGTCTGTTGACCCTTTTCCTCTAGAAGCCAGGGGTCCAGGGCTGAGTGATGCAGAGCTCAGTTGTGAACAGAGAGACACTGGGTGTGACCATAGCACTCTAGTGTTTTAGGAGAGCAGAAGCGAATTCTTCTGAACAACTTGTGGAGAAACAGAATTTTATGAATGTTTCTGAATTACTCTTCCCGTACTTGTGTGTTTAGGTATTTACATCAAATGTGGTAGGTCGAGTTAGCCATACAAAATGCTAACAAAACTTGTACTTGATTTTGGGAACAAAACAAGAAGACTATAAGGGCATACACAATAAGATTTCTGTCGTGGAAATATATGTATGTATGCATATATATAGTATACTGTATGTGTTGCATATGATAACCAGTTCGTAGCTATGTTGTTTTATCATTTTATGACTGTTTTGTTTTATTTTTATTAAAACCCTTGAATATACACATATTCATCAGCAGATAGGGATAACATTCCTGCCCAAACTTGATAGTTGGGTTTTATAAGCTAGGGAAAAGCCCATGAACTACCAATGGACATATGGCTATTAAACCTGTGCATGGAAACCTATGCAACATCGTTTTGCTTATTTTTGGAAAGCAAGACTTGTGCAGCTGCTCCGTGGCGTAATGAGGATGGTAATGAGACTAGACATGATGACTGAGAGTATGCCAGGTACCATACAGGGCCTTGGGAAATAGCTCACGGGGGAACAGTGATTGCGGTGTAGCCAAGAGTGCTTGGGTTTGGATGCCCAGTACCCCAAAGGAAGCCAGGCATAGCCATTTGTGCCTGTGATCCCAAGGGCAAGGGGTGAAGACAAGCTGATCCCAGGAGCTCCCAGGCCAGTCTGCACAACCCAAATTGTGAGTTTCACGTTCCGTGAAAGACCTGGACTCAAAAGTTAAAGTGGAATATGCTATATGACACCCGGTTTTCTCCAGTAGATGTCTCACATGCGTGTACACCATCAGAAATGTTTATATACCTCTTCATACACATGCACAGCATACACATTAAAGCAAAAAGGCAACACACACTATAGCAAGAAAGCCATTTTTAATGTATTTTAAATGTAATTTCATCAAGGTTAGGAAGATGGTTTTGCTATTGCCTATAACTAGCTGATCCTTTATTTTATGACTTAAGTAATGAATTCAGCTCACCAAACAAGTAATAGAATTTTTGAGTCACTGGGACTACCCTTGACTGAGAATGCTGTACAAAAACAGAGGAAGAACCATAGACTGTGGATTCATCTCTACCTCAAACTTGTTTGCTTCTAGACCATGATCATCCCCGAAATTAGTTTTAATGTCCTATATTATAAAGAAGAAATGAGAAACATTTTGTGAAGCCTCAGTTTTTCAGGTTAGTCTAAAAGGATGCTAGGTATAAGTAGGCATTTCGTCCACCAGAAGAGATAAATATTACAATCAGATAGACATTGCAATTATGTTTTGGATCATAAGTGTGCTCCAAAGAGCAATATGGCAGAGACTTTGTTTTTGGCATGGCACATCATAGGGAAATAGTAAAAATTAATATAAAAAAATCAGGGTAGATATAGTAGCAAGACAGCATGCAATTGTGTTCAGAACTCCGAAGTGAGGGTGGTATTTTAGCCCCTTTTCTTTTCCCACCAAAGAGATGAGCCCCTTTGCTGTACCCCATGTTCTCACCATGATGTACCACAAACACTAATGCAATTGAGCAAAATGACCAAGGATAGCGAGAGATGGAACATAATTTTCTCCTCACTATAGAAGACTTATAGTGAGAGGAAGCAGGCTACCCAAAGAACTTCTGGGAGTCACAAGTGGCTGGAGAGATTAAAGGCTAAAAGGAGGAGAACCTCAGGTTTGTGGAAGATGAAGAAGGGATGGAAAGGGGAGGAGAGTTGGAGGGAGGGTTTCCTGGAGCTAAGCTTTAGGCCTTAGGGCATCTGCCTGGGGAACATATGCCTAAAACTTTTTTTGTCTGACTTATATAAAAATTCAGGTTCACTTAATTTTTATGCATGGTAAGCAAAGTTAAAACAACACCTTAAATTCCTCTGGGTGTGGATTTGTTTTCTCTCCAAATGATTGGAGTTACCGAGGGAAGCTTAGACAGAATGAAGGTTATTTGAGGTTCACTAGACCCAGTGGGAAAAGCCCACTTAATCCAACAAGCTACTGGGACCTGGGGAGAGGCAGTGGAGTATTATTACCTATCCTAATGGGTAGAGGACCTCACTTTGTGCCTAGGAGCTGGCCTGTGCCAATTTTGACTGCAAATACCAGCTCTAACTTGTGGGGTCAGGAAAGCTGACCAGGCTTAAAATCCAGATACCTTGTTCTTGATCCAAACTCTCTTAACGCTTATGTTTCCTGATCTGATTCATTAGCTTCCCTTAGTTTGTTCTCTTATTTATTGAATGAGTAATACGATGCTACTATGATGAGTAATGCCAATGCCCCAAGACCTTAGACAGAACAAACTCACAAGCTTAACACCATGTGAGAAAATTTTGCAAATATTGAAAAATGCTACAAAGCAACGGTCTTCGTTTTACACAGTTTAGTCATATTTAAATCCCTCCTGACTCCATACATGGTGCAGAACAATGATAGGCTTGATTGTTGTATCTTTATGCATCCTGTCCTTACATAAAAGAGGCTTGAGGGAAGACAGAAAGAGGAAGGAGTTTGTCCACAAAGTTACATGGCATATTCGTGCCATGGTTCAAAGTACCATGGCATGGAGGGCTGGCTCCCATAGCTCATCTTTTTTCTTCTCATGCAACTGTCTTTAATGGCCAAGACACATAATTAGTAAAGTGGAATTCTTGTAATGGCTCATTGGGGAGAGGAAACAGGCCACTGAAGGTCAGGTAGGGATGCTAGAGAATACAGGTATCAGGCCAGCCTGCCTGCCTTGGTACCAATCCTTATAGGGATGCACTCCATCTGCTGAACTCACTTGTGGTGCAAGGTTTGGAGGACTGCACACCACACTGGGCTTTCAATGGTTAGTTTATATGGACAGACCTCATCTCTGTTTCGGGGAGGGGAATGTGACAATGTGGCTATAGCATTGCAGAAAACTGTTGGAGTCCACAGGTGCCCGGGGAGGTGAAGCAGTGAAGAGGAGAGACTATAGAGTCTGCGAGAGATGGGAAGGGCCAAAGTAAGATAGTGTTAATGGTTTGGGGGAGGATTCAGGATTGGAGTTCAGGTCTTAGAGCATTTAGTTTATCTGACTTGTTTGAAATTCAAGTTCTTGTAACTTTTTTGGTCCCTCAGGAAAGACCAGCCATCAGTAAAGGTTCTAAGCAGGAAGAGTATCAGGGACAGAGAATATTGTTTTCTACATCAGGAAGGGCTCCAGAGAGCCAAAATTGGGGCAATTTCCTGCCCTTTGATCCAGGTTTGGTCTTCCTTAATGAACTGTGTTTATTGGTCTAGAGGTAGAGGAACCTGGGAGAATAGAGTTGATAAATGAGATGGAATGAAGTCTCATGCGATAGTCAATTTTATTCAGAGCAACGGACATTTTATATGCTGAGGGTTAAGAGAAATCACATGAGAACAGTTCTCATGAGTTTGAGCTGAATACAATCACAAGGGTAAGCTACATATGACAAAAACATATGTCTTTCTATAGAGACAACTGAGTAACAACAGCGAGCAAAAATGAGTGATCTGAAGTAAACTCACTCCTCTCAGCTATACCCAAGAGGAGCATGAAACACATTGTGGAAGCAATTCTATGTTTCAAAGAAACTGAGGTCACAAGACTCTTGTCTTTTTTTCTTGGAGTTTTTTTTCCACAGGTACTCACAATTCCCTTCACAGGACTCCATTCTTGGACCATTGATGTGGGAGAGTCTTGTTTGTGTTGATTTCATTTGTTAACAAAGAAACTGCACTGGCCCATTTAATAGGCCAGCCCTTAGGTGGGTGGAGTAGAGAGAACAGGAAGAAGGAAGTGAGGTAGATGGCTCAGGCAATCGTCATGCCTCTCCGCTCTGAGTCAGACACGATGAAGCTCCGGCCCAAGATGGACGTATGCTAGAATCTTCCCGGTAAGGCACCACTTCATGGTGCTACACAGATTATTAGATATGGGTTAATCAAGATGTGAGAGTAAGCCAGTAAGAGGCTAGAGCTAATGGGCCAAGCAGTGTTTAAATGAATATAGTTTGTGTGTTGTTATTTCGGGGCAGAAGCTAGACAGGCGGCCTGGAGCAGGGCTGCGGGAACGCGGCCCGCAGCTCCACACTACAGACCATGTCCCCACAGATTTGTAGGTACAGAGAATCCTGATCCAGGCATTGTACATGTGTCATAAAGGCAATTAGTAACTGGTAGAGAGGAGGATCTACATTTCAAAATCTATATTCTATTTGATTGATTTTTCTGCATTTAATGTGTATCCTTGCATAGGATTTGTGCTTAATTTGTACTTTATTTTCTACTTTCTCTTGGCTTTTACTCATGTAAACTTTAGTCTTCAAAATACTTTCACGGGACAGACTGACTTAATATTTATATGTGTAGTAGATGTAGCTCCTATAGTTAGTCTTTTTCAGAGAAGGATAGAGAACATATGGAAGTATGTTCCATAAGAATGGGAGTTAGTCCTGGCATCTGGGTTCAGAGCTTGTAATCTAGTTACTAAATTGTACAACTGAGGCAGTTGTAATCTAGTTACTAAATTGTACAGCTGAGGCAGGCAACATGCAAACGTGTAGCAGGTGCAGACTCCCTGATTCTAATCCTGGACCTGCTCTTGTTGACGTACCTTAGAAAAGGGACTTTCTTCACTTCAGTCTCTTCATCTAATGCAAGAGAAAAATTATTTTTGACTCTAGGTTAATTCTGAGGATTAAATTATCACATGCAAAGAAAATGTATGGTGCCTCACTTACGTTGTAATGTGTAATTTGGACATCAGCCTGTTTGTAGTTGGCTGTAAGTATGAGCACTCTGACTATATAATGTGGGTTTGGATGTATGCTGTGTCATGTTTGAACTATTGAAAAACTATAAATTTATGTGGCATGAGTCTAAAAAAATTCTCTTCCCCTCCATGGTGTCTTTAAGTTTACCTGGTGGCAACTTTATCATAATTACCGGGAAAAGTTTTATGTCTCTCTTAATTAAAATATTCTGATCAATTTATGTTTTATAAATATGTCTATGTTGATTCTTTGAGAATTATTTTGGTCATATTCACTTCCTATTGTCTCCCAACTCCTCCCAGATACTCCTAATACCCACCCAACTTCCATATCAGTTTAAAAAATAGTTCAGTGAGTCCGACTTGTGTTGCCCATATACTAGTAGATGTGAGGTCAACCTAACAAGGGCGTGCACTTAAAAAAAAACTGACTTTACCTCCCCAAGAAGCTATGAGCTCTCAATAACTTCACAGCCATGGGTAGGTGGGGAGTCCACGAGCCCAGCGCCCTCTATGCTACAATATTTATTATTGTCTGCAAGTCATATACAGACAGCTGCTATGAGATCATAAGTATAGTCCTATAATGTACAGAAAACACTTCTTTTCTGGCCCTTTCCACCCTCTGGCCCTTATAATCTTTCTTTTCCTACATTTGTCTATGATGGTCCCCAAGCCTTGGGGAAGGGACGTGTTATAGATGTTGCATTGTGCTGAGCATGCTGAAGACACTTATTTTTTATACTTTGGCCAATTATAAGTTTCTGTCTTAATTGCTGTCTCCTGCACAAAGAAGCTTATCTGATAAAGTCTAAGATGTGAATTTAGAGGACAGTTTGAGACTACATAATTGAAAAGTAATACTAGTAGTTTCACTCCTAATGCCTATGAGCTCCTGTGGGTTCTTGGTCATATTTTTAGCATCAGACATGCATTTCCTCCTGTGGAGGGGACCCTAAATCAAATTAGAAAGCAGCTAGTTACCCTTTAATATTTGCACCATCTTTGCACCCATGGCTGCATCTTGCCATATCAGTTATTATTGTGTTTTATAGGGTTTATAGATGGGTGAGACCATTGTTGATGACTTTCCTCCAGTATTCTGTGTAGCACTTTTGATATGAAAACTAGCCAGGAAGCTTCCTGGGCAATATCAACTTAATTTCTTCATATCCTGTGACCAACGTGTGTGGCATATTCAACAACATGGTCTTAACCTCAAATTCTGCTAGGCATCCAAGAGCAATGCAATAGTCTGTATTATCTTCATTTTCTCTGGACCCCTCTGACCAAGAACTCAAAGGGAGATATTCCTGACTTGGCATTGGGCCTTTTATTTGGCAACCTCCGGCTTCTGGAAGAAGCATTGCCCTCCACGTAGAATAGACCCAATCTAACTCTTTTATATGTGTATGTTTAGAAAGTTTACAAGGCAATAGATTTACATAGGACTTTTAAAAATAATTGTTAGTATTGGTTATCTTTCCCCACTCCCTCAGCTGCCCTACCTTTGTATACCTTCCCCCCACCCCACTTAAACCTCCCTCTTTAGTACTCTCCTTCTCCCCACCATCTCATCTGTGTCTTCTCCTCCATTAAGATCTTTGTTCTCCCTCCATACTAATTATACCTTTCCAGTTTGCTTCTATAAGGACTCCAATCTGGGATGCTGAGCATATTGTCTGAGATGTTATTTTATTCTAGGTCTTTGCAATCTCAGATCTTTTCATGCTCTCAGTAGGTGATAGACGGCAAATTTGATTTTCAAAATCTTTCTTTTGCATGCACAGCTTGGGCTAGCACCTTCTTTTATTATATAATATTGGGAAGAATCACATTTTAATCCATGATGCCTCTACATCTGAGGAGAAGGTAAGAATGTTGGAGTCTTCCTTGTCTATCTGGAAGTATCAGTATGGGGGGGTCATGAAAGTGATAACTGGGAGGAGAAAAAGTATTGAAAAAACTAATACCCTAGAGAAATATTACCATTAATACTGTTCTTTAAAGTATGGATCAGAAAATCTGAATTCATTAAACAAACAAGGATTTCTGTCTTTTAAAATAAACTTGTTGAATCTTAAATGGATGTTGATTGATGTTTTGGTCACTGAGACAATTCTCTAGCTGGCAGTGACTTCCAAGATCAAGGGTCAAACCACATGACTTTTTATTTAACCAAAAAATTACTTTTATTAATACTCAAGTGTCTCCATGTTTTCTAAAATGGTGTCCTCTAGTGACTCAGGACAAGTTACTCACTGACACAGGTCGGGAATATTTCACTTTGTCTTTTGGTATGAAGTTTTAGAACCCCCAAAGAGGAAATCTATTTTTTTTCTGCTTGCAAAGGAATTCAAGACCTCTATGAGAACCAAGAACTAATGAAACCAGTGATATACAAAAATGATGGTTGCTTTTAGTATTCCACTAGCCAGTATCTGATGAAAGATGTTTAGGAAGTACATACAAACAGTTAGAATTTTTGGTTTGAGAGTATCTAGTCTCTGTTTGGTAGTAGGATTCATCCCAAAGTACTTATGTCCATTCCCATGATTGTGCTAGAATAGAGAAAAACCATGGAATTATGAATAGTTACATTTTATATATTAATTTGGCATCTAACAAGTAAGCAACAAAATATATTTAAATGGGCAGAGAGTTGAATGTATGACTCCAATTCCTATGCTGTTTTAGAAAAGAGACTTATTTATTTTTGTTTTATGATTATATGTGAACATGTACTTTGTGTGTGCCTAGTGAACTCATAGGCCTGAAGAGGGAGAGAGCATTGGGTGCCAGGATTGAAGTTATAGTTGGTTTTAAGCTGCTTTGTAGATGCTGGGAACCAAACTCAGGTCCTCTCTAAGAGCAGTAAATACTTTTAATTACAAATTTTCTCTCCAGCACTCCATTGTAAGTCCATTTGAAGTTTCAAATTATGACCTAAAGCTATTTCATAGTACGGAGTATTGCTACTTCTACTTCTCCCAAACCCACCATCTCTTAGGACAAGACTGCACAGGTAAGAAGTTTGAGCCTTCCTTAACCTTTTTGGATTGTAATTCCAGACACAAAACCATATCTGGTGTTTCCTTTTCTTTGCATATAATATCCTGGAAAAGTTGACTATGTGTGCACATGTGTGCATATGTGTTTATGCATAGGGAACAAGAAGGAATGGGGTGTGGGTGTTACTCTTATTTAATGTTGGCACAGAGGACTTATTGTGTGGGCCCCCTAGTGTGTTCCTGTCTTCCATTTGGTTTTTGGACAAATATTTATGGTTTTCCATTTTCCAGGAATTCTACTAGTTTCGGAGTCTATGCAGTTAATTAAATCCTGGTTCCTCCAGGTGCTTATATTGGGATCTCTTCCATTTGGAATACAGAGCATAACATTTTAAAATTATTCATTATTATACAAAGTTATTCCTTATTTGATACCCAAACAATGAGATAATCCATGTTTAAATACTTTTTTTTAAAAAACAATTTCATTTGGAAGTGCTTTCCCCATATAACATTCCTGCACATGGTGGTCTTAGTTTTATAGGAAAGGGGTTTTTATGCAGATTTTCTTTGTATGTTTGGAGTCACTGATGAAGTGGCAAGGTTGGGTGATTTAGTGGGTGGCAGAGAGATATACACAACATCTCTAGAAGGTGCCAGAATCAATATGAACAAGATGTTCACGATCACAAGTTTCAACATTTGGATTCATAAAAGCACTGTGATTATGTGTAGGACCAAAAGGCACTGTTTTTTAATTTAATTATAATATCGTGGATTGAGCCATTGGCAGCAGAGCTTATCATACCATTCTCTTGCAAGGTAAAATAAAATGTGGTTCCTTTCACTTCATTCTACAGTTAGGTTGTCTGCTGTCTGGGGTAGATTAACTCTGCTGATAAACGTCTAGGGCTAACAAGTCTTTAGTGGCAGTTCTGATTCTTAATTAGATCTCAGTCACTCTCACATGAAGGCAGTGGGGTTTCATCTTCATCAGTGGATGCCTCAACTGTGGGCCAACAATGCTCACGGAAAGAATCATCAGAAGACAAGGAAGAGAGGGAAGAGAGGGATCCTTTCCAAAGAAGGGATTCATTGTACTTTGTGCATTGACTTTATCTGTATAAATTTGTCGTTCATTTCTCAGACTTTTGTGAAATGAACAGTGTAAAGACTGGTAGAGTGTAGCTTGCTCTGATAATGCCCAGGGGTCATACTGGCAACTTATTTCTTTGTAGAGAAGTTTTACTGAAATATATGGATCATATAATATACTACCCACTCAAGTTTATAATCCAGTTAGTCTTACTATGTTCTTAGGGCTGTATAATCCATACCATAATTATCTTAGAATATTTTTAATCATGTCAACAAGAAATTTCTAAACCATTAGTGATTAGTCCCCACCCCATTCTTCTCTACTTTCCCTCTTGTCTCCTTGCCTCTTCTTGTCTCCTCTTCATGTTTCTGGCTCCAAGAAATTGATCAACCACTTTCATCTTTATATTTTTGTCTTCTGACATCTTCCATCAGAGGTGGTGACCAAGTCTAGCCTCAAGTGACGACTCTGTTTTTAAAATATAAGCTAGTAACATTGCCATTTATTACTGTTAAATACCATGCACAGTAGGTACACAATTTTCTGTGCCATGCCTCATGACTGATAAGCAGTTGACTTGTGTGGCTTTTTTTTTAAAAAAAAATAAAAGTATCATCATGAATATGTGACTAACACATTGTATTATGACCTTACAATAACTAAGCCATCACTTGGCAATGGGAATATTTTAGCTGCATTATAATCTTGTGTGGATGCCATTGCATCTGTGTTCTAGCATTGCCCAAGACATTGCTGTATAGCACGTGTCATGCTTGCTATATCAGTTCACACTGACTAAGGCATACCCCTAATGCAGATTCATTTTCTGGAGACAGGGATTAGATCCGTCCTTCTCTACAGATCCCTTGTGTAAAGTAAAAGTTTGTTGGGCTAACATGATATGCATACATTTGTATAGAAGAATTTTTGGACAAAAGGCTTACTGCATAAACTGAAAAACAACAATAATTTGACATCGGAACAGAGATGTGGACCCAGTCTTCCTATAGGTGGGCTTGTGACCCTGTCTAGTAGTGTGTTCACATAGTCTTTTCAGAAAAATCAAAACTGACTAAAAAATAAAGAGTCATGGAATAGAATTTTACTCACAGTAATTATTTCAGAAAAGCCCCAACACTGTGGGCAATGGCCATGGCATGGCCTGGTGAAGGTCAGTTCTTAATCAGTCTCACATAAGATGTGTTAAACCAGCATGGCATAGTTATGGCTTTGTTATTCATCAGTAAGCAGTACTATGAGATGATATTTTCTATTAGATAGTCTTTATCAGCAGGACGTGCTTTGCATTCTCTTGATTTTTTTCTCTATTAGTGTATATTAATTGTGCAACATTGTGGGTTTCAATGTAATATTTCATATATGTACATACCACATATCAACATGTTACTACCTAATTACATTCTTCCATCTCACACCTCCTGTTTGTATGCTACATCTCCTCAAACACTCCATATTCTTTAATTTTCTCTTCACCTAGTTGTCCTTTCTCTATTTCTTCCTCCCCATTTTCCTGCTCTTCCTCCTTCTATATCCCTTTCACACTAGAGAGAAAGCATGAAGTGTTTATCTTTCTCAGTCTGCCTTATTTAACTTAACATGATTTCCCAGTTACATCTCCCCCAGATGTCCCAATTTCACTCATTATAACTAAATAAATCTCCATTGTCTATGTATACCACCCTTTCTTTGTACATTCATCTGTTGATGGATGTCTAGGCTGAGTCTCTAACTTAGTTATTGTGACTAGTACCTGGGTACTAGGTCTTGATTCTTCCCATGATGCTGCTGGTGGTGTGGTTCTTCCACTACGGGTACTGGCTGACTCTCCATCAGGGTATGCTGCTGATATTTGTCAGTTTGGGCTTAGATATCCTGGTTGAATCAAAGCTCTCAGAAAGCAGACTTTTAGAGTGTACTTTCCCAAACGTGACCCAAGCTTGTAAGACACCCTTACGTATGGTTTTTCTTAATATCTTGAACTTTTCACAGTGAACTTCTTGGATAAAATGACATTACTCCAACCAAACCAGCTTCTTGCCAAGATCTTCCATAAAATACTTAATAGAACTGCCGTGTAAACATTAACCATATGTGGTTTTTCTGTTGAAGTATTCATGGAAGGGCTCATTTTTCTAGAAAGGTAGGACATAGGTTGGCAATTTATTGGCTGCACTTAATTGAAGTGAGCAAAGAGAATAATAAACAAGTATTGGGAATTTGCAAAAGGATTCATGTACTTACTGGCTCTGTAGGAGGAAGGAGGGGCAGGTAAGGAGTTGTAGTGATGTGTTCTTTTTCAATGCAATACTGAGGCCATTTTTCAGTTATTCTTTCTATTTTGAAAGGATACTGCCTATTAGACAGTTAGGATTTAAGAAAGTAACTCCCAAAGACCCCATTTCTAACTTAAGCAAAGCTATAGTTGGAAGAACTACCACCTCTTTCTTTCTTCTTCTCAGGTGCTTGTGTGTATGAAAAAGGGTAGTGGAAAGAATAGGACCCAATTCTGATCTGATACAGATCAGCCAAACCCATTCCCAAGCAGATGCCCGAGACCGAAGGGCACCCAGAAGCAAATCTGGATATACCAGTAACATGATGCACACTTGGGGGCTGCTTTTTTTGGTTCTTTGAGACAGGGTTTCTCTGCAGCTTTTAGAGCCTGTCCTGGAGCTAGCTCTTGTAGACCAGGCTGGTCTCGAACTCACAGAGATCCGCCTGCCTCTGCCTCCCGAGTGTTGGGATTAAAGGCATGCGCCACCACCGCCCGGCTTGGGGGATGCTTTGGGGCTCACTTCTGACATGGACTGAAGGCTTAGGAAGCTGCTGCACCCCCTCAGAACCTCAGAATCACCAGTACCCTAATCAGAATGTAAAAATCTCTGAATTTGACAGTTGATATTAAGTGTTGTGTGTGGATCATTTGTACCTCTGTGTGTGTTAGCCTGAGATGTCCATGCATTGATTAGCATCTGTTAACCACCTGTGCACAGAGCATCAAGTGAAACATTGTGGGGCCACGCTTCCAAAGTGATCGATCTGGAATATGGAAACACAAAACACCATAGAGGAATCCCCTGCATTTCTGACAATAGAGGGATGGGTCAGTGGAGGCAGCATTTTTCAGGGAAGACTTCAGAGGAGTTAATGTAGGGATGATGAAGACATGCAGCAGAAGGTGGATCTTACTTCCTTAAGCAGCTGGAGCTAGGACAGCAGCATGGTGGGGCTGGGCTTCTTACCTAAGGTCATCACCTTGAATTTGTAGATGAGTGTTTACCTCCCTGTGGAGCAGACAGATGGCTTCTATATATCTCTTATGACCCCAATTGTTAGTTATTATATGCTTCTGCAGGCTTAGAGAATCTACAGTTCAGGGTCTATTCTCTCTGTTTACCTTGAGCAGCCATGTTTGATCTATCTAGATTTTCCCTGGACCATTTTGGAGACAAGAGGGAATTTCTTAATGGGGTTAGAGACTGTATTTTTAAAAAGTAAGATATTAAGAAAATAAGACAACCACTGCAAGATTTGAAATTTGACAGAAGCAGACAACATTCTCCATCGCTATGATGAAACTTTGCCCAATTTCTTGGACCTTTAAATACCACAGATAAGCTTAGCTTTCTGGCTGTCGGGGAAAGGGTGCACATAGAGATCTGTGGAGGCTCAAAGTGACACCCGGACAGAGGCTGCCAGGGATTGGGGTTTCAAGTCCAAATCCCCCCTTTCTACTAATTAGCTTGATGTTAACCCTCTGCTGTAAGATTTGGCTTCAGTAAATCCAGTTGTACTAATAAATTTAGCCTCGAACTCATTCTTACGGTGTGATAGTTTCATAGGTAAGTTCACCTCTCTAAATTCCCGCTCCCTTCTTTGTAATGTCGGAAGAAATGTCGTCTAGAACCCAAGAGGGTTTGTAGGTCTCACACTTAGTTTTATTGGCTGCATTTTATCTTAAGAATAATCAGAAAGACATGTCTTAATACCTTTAGTTTTCACAGAGGAATATCCAATGAGTGTTTCAGACTCACAGAGAGGAATGTGAAGCCGCATTAAGAATGATTCATTAATTGGACATGAACATAGGGCAGTTCATCCACCTAGGACAAGGAGAGAGGTATGGTAAAGATCAAATCAATGGATCAAAAAATCTTATAGTTCTTTGAGTCCTTCTAGGTTGCCAAATGGCAATGGGATGAAAGGACAGATACTAGGTATCTAATACCACAAAGATTGCTATACATACATTTTGTGGAAACCCCATCAGATTCTAGCCATATCTGATTTCTATACTAGCCATATTTCTTACTTTATTTTAATTATTTAACAAATTCATACATGTGTACTATCTTAGGGTATCTATTGCTGTGAAGAGATACCATGACCACAACAACTCTTATATATAAGGGATACATTTAACTTGGGTGGCTTATATTTTTAGAGGTTTAGTCCATTATCATCATGGTGTGCTGTGGTGGTGTGCAGGAAGACGTGGTGCTGGAGAAGGAGCTGAGAGTCCTACATCTTGACCTGCAAGAAACAAAGTGAACTGAGACACTGGGTGTAGCTTAAGCATAAGAGACCTCAAAGTCTGCCCCCACAGTGACACACTTCCCCCAACAAGGCCACACCTACTCCAAAAAGCCACACCTTCTAATAGTGCCACTCCCAGTGAACTTATTGGGCCAATTACATACAAACTACCACATATACAATGTGCTGTGACATTCAGTACCCTATACCTTGTCTTTCCCCATCTTACTCCTGTTGTTCCCCAATCTCTTCCTCTTTCATGCCTTCTTTTGTGCAGGTGGCCACAGCTGCTGTGTGTTCATGATTGTAATGGCCATGAAATCCAGAAGATACAATTTTGTAGCATTCTTCTCTGTTTTTTTTCCTCTCAAATTCTCTCCACTTCCTCTTCCACAAAATTCTACCAGCCTTGGAGACAATAGTGTAGGTATCTCAGTTTTGACTCAGAACCCAGTAGTAGCTTATTCTCAGCACTTAGACATGTTATGAGTCTCTGCATTAACTCTTTCATACAATGAAGCTTCTCAGACAAAGGCTGAGAGTGGCACCAGCCCATTGGCATAATGATAAATATCTAGGAAGCAAATTGGATACATGTGCATGTATTAAAATATAAATAGTGTATTCTGCTCTAGGGCCTGTGATCCCCTCATCACAGTCACAGGCTTTTGACTGTGTTACATCATCAGGGTGTGTTCCACTCCATGAAACAGGCTTTATTAAATATTTGTAAAAAACACTGTTCAGTGAATCTAATTTTTCTATTTGCTTTTATTCAGATGCTAGAGACACATCTCTTTTAGCTTTGATGTCTCTTGAGGGTTACTTCTGGTGCCTACGGCTTCTGGAAATCTTTTCCAAGGCCAAGGATCTAGGTCTGATTGACTGGAGAAGAATTTAATAAAGAAAGTGAATTTAGAGGAGGGGAGTTTAAAGTAACAAATAAGGGTTATGTATCCAGGACTTGGGAACCATAGAAAGCCATAATGTCTATGAGTGAGACAAGGGAGCTGTGACTTATGGACTTAATTGACAGCACAGGAACTAGAACTCAGGTGGCAAAGACAAACCCAGAAGAAAGAAGGTGTGAGAATTGAAGTTTAACAGAGGCACAATATACAATTCAACCTCTTTCTCTTTGTCCTTTTCTTTTCATCTGATGCCTCCCATGGATCATAGTAAAATAGACCCACAGCCAGACCAGAGAGCTGGGTAGATGACAAGGGCTATGGGAAAAAGAATAACTACCACAATGATTATATACTAATACACCTGGAAAATATATCAATAAAATTCAGCAGTCAGTGTTTTTGTAGAGTACCAGACATCCAAATAAACACAGTCCTGCAAAAATAAAGGAAGAAAGAAAAAGAGAAAGAAAAGAAATAAGCTGACAAAAACCAGGAACCAAGAGTTTTCTGCCCCCTAGTTGAGGTCATAAAAGAGAGTGACTGCCAAGTCTTGTCCAGACAAGGTGGAGCAGTCGTTCAAAAACCCTGCTTCATTAAAAAGTCTGTCAGATATTCTAGGCCTGTAGACCAAAGATGGACACCCCGATGTTGCGGTGGAACTTCCGGTGACTGTCCAGGCAGCCAGCTCTTTCTGTCATTTCAGAAGTTGCTTGCTCACGCTTCCTGCTTACTCAATAATATTTCACTCTTGGCTCTTTGAGGGCATTGAAGACTAGATAGTTATAATAATAGTTTTCCTTATTCACCAGACACAAAAAGCAATTTATGGTAGAAAGTAAATTAGGTAAATGACTTTGACTCACAAGATAGGATAGATATGGAATATTTTCTCTGAATTTGTCAAATGCAAATGGACTAGACATTGTTGATGAATTTATTTCCTGTACATATTATATATACTTATTATATATAGTTTTTTCTTATATTAGTTATAGCTTTCTTTTTTTATTTTAGACAAAAAGGGAAATATCATGACATTTTATTTATGTTTTAATAAGTTTGCCTGAAGATCAGAGGATAAAACTAAGCCACTAGAGGCTAGGCAGTGGTGTCACACACTTTTAATCCCAGGTTTTGGGAGACAGATGCAGATGGAGTTCTCTGAGTTCAAGGCCACCTTGGGCTGCACAAGATCAATGCAGAAACTGATCCAGGTGGTGGCTCATACTTTTAATCCTAGTACTAAGGAGTTATACCCCTCTAATCCAGCGCTAGAGGGGAATAAGAGACTAAAGAAGACAGAGGCTCAGGGCTCAGTATGCAGTCGCCCAGCTTTGGTAAAAGTAAGACTTCTCTAGTGGCTTGACTGTTTTGCTTTTCTGATCTTCAGCTTGAACCCCAATATTTGTCTCAGGGTATTTATTATTCATGCTACGCAGAATCTCAGTTCTTTTCCATTGTATCTGTGATAAACTCCAGTGAAAGCTAATATGGGGAGTGTTAATATGGAACGAAATATGGAAAGAAAGGCCTGGTTTCATTGTTTCTATGCCTAACTTGTGGTCTAGGAAGACCTGCCTGAGAAAGCTAAGAAATTTCATCTTTCTGAGTGGGAGCTCTGGGCATTTGTCATTTATTGAAATTGAATACTCTTAGGTATCTTCCATTGCCTGGCACATATGAGTTCCTCTAGAAATATAATTAAACAGAATACTTCAAAGAAAAGCTAAGTTGTAAATAGCAAAGTGTCATTTAAGCCACTTTCTCCTTTTGCAGGTTGAGCAACTACACAGTGCTCCATAGTAAGGGTGAAGAGAGAGGCAGGAGTATGTTACTGGTTGCAAAGCTGGCTGGCCATTGCCAAATGACTCAGTGAGGTCATCAGGGCACCCACACTACTCTTGGGATGCTTTCACTGGCAGGTGGATGTTTTCTGAATAGAAACTGCCAAACATCATTCTGCTATTCTCAAGAGTCCCCGAGTCTCTCTCATTCTTTCTGGATGCTCCAAGAAGAATGGGACATTTCTCTCATCTCTTGGAGTTGAGGTGGCAAACTTCTGCGGCTCTTGCTTAGTGACTCAGGCTGCTTCAACACTTGCAACTTCACCACGAAGCCAAACGCTCTCTCCTTGCACTAATGGAAAAGGAGTTGGCTTTTTGTGGGAACCAACCACAAACTAGTCATTGTTTTGAGCAATTTACATTGACTAATTGAGTTCTCAGGCACACCCTATGAGATAGATACTCTTATTATGTCTGCTTTTCCTCACGAGGAACCTAAGCTAAGGCTTGCTCAAATTCATCGTGTTAGTAATTAGATATGCTGAAATTTCAATTTTAGTATTTTATTGCTCAGCCCTCTTTCTTGACCATGGAGCCCTGGGTGCCTCTTTTTGCAGTATTCCCTCAGCCTTTTGTCATATTACCATATCAATAAAGACTATTTTTTTCTCTTCTGGGTTTCCTCTAATACTTAGCTCTAATTAACTCCTGTCTATTTCACAAAAAAGGGACTAGTCTTGGCATTAAAGTGACTGATTATTCTCTCTGCTGTGTCATCTTCAGCCTCTAATTGTGGCCTCAGACTTGACAGATGAATCGGCTTTCACCAGCCCCTTAACTGGACAGCTTAATGCAGAGAACAAATTGCAACCTTGAACCTCACAGTTCAAAGTGTACTAATTCGGTTGGACCAGTAAACATTACACCATGTTCTGAGGCATGGTAGAACCTAGCCAAGATTTCCCAGGAAGACCATCATTTAGCTATTGTTAAAATGTGGGAAAGCACAATATCTATAGCAAAATTGATTTTTTTTGTCCTCACATGGCACTGACAGAAGAACGCAGTACTTTCTCATCTATCTTAGCTGAGAAACAGAAATTTAGCAAAGGGCTTGCATCAACTGAAAAGCCAGGAGCTCCGAGTTTGTTAGCTTGGCTCTGTTCACAATTACTTGTATGGTCTTGGTAGTGCCCCCGCCCCCATCCCCACCCCCATCTGAAGCTTGTAGACTGACTTGGATTCCTGAATTCTTATCAACTTTAAGATTCTATAACTTATTGGGATGAAAACAAATTGGCCCTAATTAAGGTGTTTGCTAGATGGAAGTTCCAAGACAGATTTAAATCAAGAAATTAAAGATAAGAATAGAATTAAAAATAACAAATAGCAGCAGGAAAGATGCCCTGAGTACCAAGACTGAGGAGTCACTAATGATAGCAACCTTGGTGGGGGCAGAGAGAGAGGGTGAGAGGAAGAGAGAGAGGGAGGGAGGAAGAAAGAGAGGGGGGAAGAGAGAGAGAAAGAGAGGGAGGAAGAGAGAGAAAGAATAAGAAATGGAGAGAAGGAGGAAGAGATGGAGGGAGGAAGAAGGAGAGAGGAAGGGAGGGGAGAGAAAGTGAGGGCAGGAGGAAGAGAGAGAGTGAGGTAGGAAGAGCGAGGAAGAAGGAGGGAGAGAGGGAGGAAGGGAGACTTACAGAGAAAAAGAGAGGAAGGGAAGAACAGAGAAAGGAAGGGAAGAAAAGAGGAAGGAAGGAAGAGAGTGGAGGAAGAAGGAAGAAAGGAAAAGGGAGAGGATTGACTGGGGCGGGGAAGGAGGAAGGAGAGGGAGGAAGAGGGAATATAGCACCAGTGTGAATGACCCTGAGGACCTAAACCTCCCAGTGAGCCCCGTGTATTTGTTTCCACCACCTCTCAGGGGTTGATTTCACGAAAGGCTGAAACCATTGCTTGTGATCCAGTCACCTTTCAGAGGCTCTGCTCCCGAATACTGCTGCATGGGGTGGGGGGCGTGGGGCGGGGTGAATCTTCAGCACACGAGCTTTTGGAGAATGTTTCAGATCTAAGCCATTGTAGCCTGGATCTCAGTTTGGCAACACCTGGCAACTAGTGTTTGCCTAGTAACATCCTGGTGTTCAGGGCTCTGAGGAAATTCAGTGGTTTATTCCAATATCCCGGTGGTTCATGTTTCTCAGGAGATGAAGTCAATGCAGAATGTTCCAGAAAGCACATGGCTCATGTGTCACAGTGACTAACTGATGGAAGTTCTGAGAGCAGAGTACCTGAGGGTGCCAGCGCATTATCTTCACTGTGGGCTTGGGGATGGACTCTCAGTATCTCAGTCTCAGGTATTTTTTGTGAATTAAAAATTATCATTATGCATGTTTTTTGTGTGTGATATTTGTGCATGTGTGATGTATGTATATAGGTGTGGCCAGATGTTCATGGGGATCAGAGGACAACTTTTGGAACAATTCAGGTTGTTAGGTTTGAGGCAAAGTCTTACATGTCCTGGGTCACCATGAAGCACTCCTCCTTTTTGGAATTAATTTTTAAGGTTATCGTATAAGACAATGGGTTTCATTATGATTTTCATATACATCATTATACCTTGTTCTCATCTACTCTTTTCCACTGCCTTCCACTGCCCCCCCCCCCACCTGCTTGTCTTGTTCCTCTCTACCCCAATTTGTTTTGGAGAAGGTACTACAGGCTGCTAAGAATAATGCATATTCATATCTGTTGAATGTAATATTCTGTAGTTATTTCTGAAGTCTGGCTTACTAATGATGTTCTTAGAATCTGAATTTTACTTGTTGATTTTAATTGAATGAAATATCTCAAGATAAAAATGGGGTATTGATAAACTATAATTATCAGGGATTGTATGACTTTTGTATCTACTGGTGATTTGGATACAAAATTATGAAAGTGAACACCCTAAAATTTGGTGGCTATATATTTAAAATTAATATATATTCCTGATGATTTTTGCTTATTAATTTGTAGTAGTCTCATTTATCTCTTTGGCTTACTGTGGCATGACATCTACTATATAGTTATAGTAGCTATAACAGGTTGTCTTCATGCCCAATTTTCTTGATAGCTTGAATTCTGTTCTTTTGTTTGTTGTATTACTTGACTGGTAGAATTATTATTGTTCTATATTCTCCTATGCCCCAAACATTATTAGAGGGGTTGCTGGTTTACTGTTTCACACATTGCCCTAGTTGACACGTCAACTTGACACAAGCTAGAGTCATTAGAGAGAAGAGAGCCTGAACTGAGAAAATGCCTCCCTGAAATCTAGCCACAAGCAAGCATTTTCTTGATTAGTGATTGACGTGGGAAGCCCCAGTCCTTTGTGGTTCTAGTTTCTGTAAGAAAGCAGCCTGAGCAAGCTAGTAAGCAGCAGCCCTCCATGGCGTCTGCATCAGCTCCTGCCTCTAGGCTCCTGCTTTTCTTCAGGTCCTTTTCTCACTGCTTTTGATGATGGAAAAAGTGAGTGACACAAGCCTTTTCCTTCCCAAGTTGCTTTTGGTCATGGTGTTTTATCACAGCAATGATAACGCTAACTAAGACAGATACGATGAATTCTCCTGTGGTTCTTTCTTGTTCATCATTTTTATCTAATAAAATGTATTACTTTCCATGCTCTTCCAGTAGAGACTCCATGTATGGTATTCCTTTAAGTGTTTTCTGAAGTCCTGGCTTGGTTATTCCATTCCTTAGCTTGTACTTTGATTCAAATGTTCCATTTCCCTATCAATTTGAGAAGACAGCTTTGCTGGATTTAGTCATCATGGTTGTAGCTGGTGGCTTCCATGGGATGAATGCATGGTTCCATCCTTTCCAGGCCTTCTGAGTTTCTGATGGGAGATCCGATGCTATCTATTCTCACCTATTTGTCTTTGTAGATGAACTGGCCATTTTCCTTTACAGATTTGATATTGTTTGTTTTCCATCTTCGATACCTTGACCACAGTACTCTGTGGAGAGTCTTCTTCATTTGGACTTCACAGCTAGGCAAACCTTCCCATTATGTATCATGCAAGTCCCGGGACTCAGACAGATGATTTTTTTTTCCTGAGGAAATGAGATTTTGAAGCAGCTTTAGCTCTTTTGAGCACAGCAGGAACCTTTCATCAAATTTAGCTGTGGGAACCCTTTCCCTGGACCACATTGCTACTGAAAATGTCATCAATCAATCAACAAATAGTTCTCAGGACAGCAACTTGAGAATTAAATGAGGTCATGGATGTGGCAAGTTAGAAGGCAATATGGTACAGAGTAAGGGCATGGGCTTTGGAGACATTCATAAATATGTTTGAAGCCTAGTACTACTTCTTGCGAGCCATGTAAGCTTGACAGAATCAGTTAAGTTCACCAGTTTCTGCTGTTCTGTCTGCATACTAGGGCAAGTAACTACCTCCTCATAGGGGAAACCCCCAAATTGTCTGTACCGTCTTCAGTATATAAAAAATTAAAAAGTACACTTTGCATGGTGGTACATGGCTTTGATCTCATCACCAAGAAGACTGAGGCAGGCAGAAATCTTTGCATTCAAGACCATCCTGGTTTGGACAATGAGCTCCAGGCCCTGTTAAGGCTTTGTATTGAGAACCTGTTTGTTCATTTTTTTGCCTTTTTAAAATAAAAAAATGATGAATTATATTGTGATTAATTATTGCCCAGTCTCAGCTAATCATTTGTAAGGCTTTGGTATGGCACATGGCGGTGGGAGAGTATGCAGAGGCATGGCTCCCTCTCTCCTTGCTGAAGCAAGACAGACTCACAATGAGGTGAAATAAAGGTATAGAAGTGGCTGGACAAGCACTGTACTGAGCTCCTGGAGTTCAGCTAAAGAGAGGGAGGAGGATCATATGAGCAAGGAGAGTCAAGATCATGATGGGGTAAATCACAGGATCAGCTGACCCGAGTTAGTGGGAGTTCATGGACTCTGGACTGACAACTGGGGAACCTGCATGGGATCAAACTAGGCCCTTTGAGTATGGATGACATTTACATGTCTTGATCTGTTGGTGGAAGGTCTTGGCAACAGGACCATGACTTCTCCTGGGTATATGAATGGGATTTTGGAGACCATTCTCTATGGTGGGATACCTTGCTCAGCCTTGATATAGGGGGGAGGGGCTTGGTCCTGCCTTAACTTGATATGCCAGACTTAGTTGACCCTCTAAGGGAGGCCTTACACCATCTGAGGAATGGATGGGGGTTAGCATGGTGGGATGGAGGAGGCCCAGAGAAGGTGAGGGAGGGGGAACTGGGGTTGGTATGCAAAATGAAAACAAAAAAAAATTAAAGAAAAAGAAAAAAAATGTTGGCTGGAGGTTTCTGGGCTTGGCAAAAGCACTGATGAGGGTGGCATGCATTGGGTGGAGGAGAGCACGCTGTAATTAGTAGAATTTTAGGTGTGTGGACTCACAGAAGGAAGATGTGCACCTTACATAAGGCAGCATAAAGGCCACTATGGCCAGTCTGGACAAGAAGCGAGAGGAAAAAAGTTATTTAAAACCAAATAACAAACTTATTTTGCTACCTAGTACAGAACAGTTTAAGTGTTTTCAGTAGGAGGCTGATAAGACTGGGAGCTAGAACTGTTAACATTTCTTCATTATCAAATTCCCATGGAATTGTTGGCACAGAGCTGATGTTTCTGGATACTCAGTGGTGATATATGAAATAATAGATAGATGTTTATGAAGGACTAGTCTGGCCATGGTGTGTGTAATGCTGACAGCTAAATGAATGGAGATTCTTACACCAGATTCTAAATAAATGCCCTTGGTCAATGGAAACAAAGAATGCTGTGCAATTAATGAGGCAAATGTGGGCAGGCTGGGTTTCTATTTAGATTTGGGTATCCACATTGATTTAGGATAATTGGAAATAGTTATCCCCTTTCATTGATAGTTTCACCTTGTGCTTTTGGAAATATGAAATGTATACATGCCTGTAGAAAAATATATAATTTATTCCTTTTCTTTGTCCTGACACTTGCAGAGTATATGTGTGTGTGTGTATACACACACATATGTATATCCTCCATTATTGAGAATGCAGATTTGAATATGTATGCATGTGCAAACACACACACACACATATATCATCCGTTATTGAGAATGCAGACTTGAGTATGTATGCGTGTTTGCACACGCATACATAAACACACAAATCACAAAACTGCATACTTCACAAAAATGTCATAATATACATAACAAATGAATTAGTAATAACCTATATAGTAGCCTTAATAAATTGTGTTTTGGTATAATTTTCATAAAATAAAGTTTATTTTATGAAATATATTATTTTAGTGCTTATTGAGATTTTAAAACATTTAATTCTATATCATTTTAAAATAATATAGAATGATAGGAGTGGAATCATGCTAATTATTAATCCACACACCTTCAAATATCTGATTTTTTGACAAAGAAACAAAAAATATCAAATGGAAAAAAGAGCATATTTAACATGGTGCTGGCATAACTGGATATCAACATGTGGAAGAATGAAAATAGATCCATATCTATCACCATGCACAAAACTCAAGTCCAAATAGATCAAAGACCTCAACGTAAAGCCAGCCACACTGAACCTCATAGAAGAGAAAGTGTGAAGTACATTTGAACACATTGCCACAGGAGACCACACTGAGAGAAACAATAAATATGACCTCCTTAAACTGAAAAGCTTCTCTAAAGCAAAGGACATGGTCAACAAGACAAAACGGCAGGATGGGAAAAGATCTTCACTAACCCCATATCAGACAGAGGTCTGTTCTCCAAAATAAACAAAGAAATCAAGAAATTGATCATCAAAAGAACAAAGAATCCAATAAAAAAATGGAGTAAAGACCTAAACAGAGAACTCTCAACAGAGGAATCTAAAATGGCTGAAAGACACTTAAGGAAATGCTCAACATCCTTAGTCATCAAAGATATGCAAATCAAAACAACTCTGAGATTTCATCTTACACCTGTAAGAATGGCCAAGATAAAAAACACTGATAAGAACTTAAGCTGGAGAGGTTGTGGGGTAAAGGGAACACTCTGGTAGGAGTGCAAGCTGCTACAGCCCCTTTGGATGTCAGTATGGTCATTTTTCAGAAAATCAGGCTCAATGTTTTTTACTTTCATGTAATATTATCCTTTTTATTACTTTATAAATAATACTAATCAAAATTTCCACTTTCTGCCCTCCTCCTACTTCCCTCCTGCTCCCCCTCCTGAGGGCAAGGTACCCTGCCCTATGGGAAGTCCAAGGCCCTCCCCACTACATCCAGGCTTAGGAAGGTATGCATCCAAATAGAATAGGATCCCAAAAAAGCCAGTACATACAGTAGAGACAAATCCCAGCGCCATTATGATTGGCTTCTCAGTCTGCCCCAATTGTCAGCCACATTCAGAGGGTCCAGTTTGATCCCATGCTGGTTCAGTCCCAGTCCATCTGGATTTGGTGAGCTCCCATTAGCTCAGGCACACTGTCTCAGTGGGTGGACCAACCCCTGGTGGCCCTGACTTCCTTGCTCATAGTCTCTCTTCCCCTTCTCTTTAACTGGACCTTGGGAGCTCAGTCCAGTGCTCTAATGAGGGTCTCTGTCTCTATCTCCATCTGTCACCAGACAAAGGTTCTATGGTGATATTCAATATAGTCATCAATCTGACTAAGGGACAAGGTCGGGTCAGGCACCCTCTCCTCCACTGCCCAGGGTCCTAGCTGGGGTCATCCCCGTGGACTCCTGGGAATCCCTCCAGAGCCAAGCCTCTTGCTAACCCCAAAATGGCTCCCTCAATTAAGATATCTCCTTCCCTGCTCCCATATCCGTCCTTCCTCCATCTCGACCATCCCACTTCCCCAAGCTCTCCCCAACCCTCCCCTTCTCCCCTCTCTCCCCCTCTACCCTTCCTAATCAAAATTTGAAATTCAAAAGTACTTCAGTTTAACTAAAGAAAAACCTTTCTGAGTGAGAACATAATGCTACAAGTAGAAAATTCCTTCCTATGCAGTCGTCTTTGTGTGGAGACCCCCTTATGATAATTTGTATATAGCCAAATAGTCTTAATTAGTCTTAGTTTGAAAGAATCCAAAATCCCAAACATTCCAGAAGAGGAATATTCAAATTGTATTCGTCTGTATTTTTTTCAGGTATTTAGTAATGTGTGATGGCCATTTTGTCCATCCCACTTAGCTTTTCTCACGGATTGCATGGCTTCCTGTTACAGGTATTGAACTATTTCTCTGTAGCTGGATGCAGAGGTTCCTTTCATCTTTTACAGTGAAGATGGAGCAGCGAAGAGCCATTGCCCACCTGAGACATTTTTCATCTTACTATTTTTTTCTAGACTGGATTCCTAGAAGTAGAATCAGTAAGATGAAAAGTAATAGGGGCTTAAATATTGTCTTCTGGAAAGTTCATGACAATTCAAGACCTATAGTTTAAAGACCACACCTTCTTTCCACCATTTAAAAAAGTTGTAGACATTATCACATTTTAAAATATTTGCCAATCTGATGGGTTAAAAGTGATACTGTTAAGTTTCTTTAATTTATATTTCCCAAACTGCTAGAATGGTTGAATATTTATTATTTTTATTGCTCATTTCTGTTTCCTCTGGGAATGGCCTTTCCCCACATATCACTGACCTTTTTTTAACCTGTTTTTTGTCATATTATTTGTGTATTGAAACTCCTTTTAATAAAATGTTTTATTTTTCACAGAAGTTTTATTATTTTAAGTGTATGAATTTTTGGCTTCATATATGTCCCTGCAGGTCTCATGTGCAGTGCCTGTAGAAGCCAGAAGAGGTCATTGAATTATCTGGAGTTACAAATGATTATAAGCCCCCATGTAGATGCTGGGAATTGAACCTGAGTCCCTGGAAAGGACAGACACCCAATGCACTTAGCTCCTTAGTTGTCTCCCTAGCCTTGGAATTCCTTGTATAGCAGGTCATTATTTACCCCCATGAGATGTTCAAGTGAATAGGTTATTGTACGTAGGCGTCACCAGGGGATTTAGTTAAGATGGGGAATATGGTACAGTGGGTTGGGGATAGGACTGAGGATCTGCGTTTTCTAAGAAACTTTCAGGGTCTTCTAGTGCTGCTGGTCCATAGACAGTACTTTGAGTGATGAGTCTCAGTTTCTGAGTCTCACCTGGCAGAATTCCACCACACTCATGAACAATATGCAGTATGCTTTTCTTCTGTTAAGTAAGATAATAAGATAGTAGGAAATACTTTATAAGTTGTCTTCATTAGATATTCTGAAAGTACAGATGTTAAATTGAATGATTCTGAAGCTAAACTATAGTGGTTCAGATATTTTGGTAATGTATGTATATGTTCCCATCATCATCATACCCATATACATACAGAGACAAAATATAATTACTCAGTACTTGTGGTAATTGAATGTCCTAGTTGGCTGCCTATTGTTAACTAAATATTGTTACCTGTAAGCAGGCAATGTTCCTTATCCTTCTTTTTAAATTTTAATTTATTCTTTTAATTTCATTTTTCATTTGATCTATAGTTCTCCAGCCTACTCTACACTCCTCCCCATTTCCCCCTCCATGCCCACCCACATCCACTCCTCCCAACAGATAATGGATCCCATGGGAAGTCAACAAATTCTGGCACATTAAGTTGGGGCAGAACCAAGCCCCTCCACCTTGCATTCAGACTAAGCATAGCATCCCACCATAGGGAACAGGCCCCCATGAGCTAGCTCATGTATCAGGGATAGATCCTCGTCCTACTGCCAGGTTCCTCACATATAGTCCAAGCTTCACCACTGCCTCCCACATATGGAGGTCCTAGATCAATTTCATGGAGGCTCCACAGTTGTCAGTCTAGAGTTCCTGAGTTTCCATGAGCTTGATTCAGCTGTGTCTGTGATGTTTCTATCATGATCTTGACTTCCATTGCTCATATATTCCATCCTCCCTCTCTTTGATTGGATTTCCAGAACTTGGCCTGGTGCTTGGTTGTGGATCTCTTTATCTGGTTCTGTCAGTTGCTTGATGAAGGCTCTATGATGATAGTTGGGGTATTTACCAATCTGATTACAGGGGAAGGCCAGTTAGAGCTCCCTCTCCACTATTGCTAGGAGCCTTAGCTGGGATCATTCTTGTGAATTCTTGGGAATTTCCCTAGCATCAAGTTTCTTCCTAACCCCATATTGGCTCTCTCTTTCATTGGTATCCCATTCTGTCCCTCCTCCATATTCCCTGCCCCCTACCATCCCATTTTCTCATGTTCTCATCTCCCATCCCCTTCCCCTTACTGACCCCCAAGCTTGTCCCCAGTTTACCAAGGAGATGTCATCTAATTACCCTTCCCTGGATGATCATCCATGTGTCCTTCTTAGGGTCTTCCTTGTTACCTAGCTTCTCTGGAGCTGTGTATTATAGTCTGGTTATCCTTTACACCTAATATCTGCTTATGAGTGAGTACGTACTGTGTTTGCCTTTCTGAGTCTGGGTTACCTCATTTCAAGATGATCTTTTTATAGCTGAGTAATGCTCCATTGTGTAAATGTACTACATTTTCTTTATTCATTCTTCAGGTGAGGGGCATCTATGTTGTTTCCAGGTTCTAGCTATTATGAGTAATGTTGCTATGAGCAAGTGTCCTTGTGGTATGATTATCCTTTGAATGTATGCCCAGGAATGGTAACGCTGGGTCTTGGGGTAGATTGATTCCCAATTTTGTGAGAAACTGCAGTACTGATTTCCAAAGTGGTTGTACAAGTTTGCACTTTCACGGCAGTGGAGGAGTATTCATCTTATTCTACATCCTCTCCAACATAAGCTTTCTTTTTTAGTACTTTTGATCTTATCCATCCTAAAATGTGTAAGATGGTATCTCAGAGTTGTTTTGATTTACCCAGCCTTCTTTGTATTCAGATAATTAAGTTCTGAGCAATGGGTCATGATTAGAAATCTCATGGGCAGTTTTTTGTTGATATTTTGAGAATATATTTTTTATTTGTTATTTGATAATTTCATTGCATGGACATGTTATATTTTTTATTATATCCACTCTCTATTCCTTGTTCCAGTTCCTCCTAAGTCTTGACCCATCATGTCTCTCTCCCAACTTACTTTGCTTTTTTATAACCTACTGAGTCTAAATAGGGCTGTCCATATGCTTAAACATATAAGACCATTCTCTACAGCATGGGCAACATACCCAGGACCACATACATACCTGAGATAAATGGGCTCTTCCAGCCATGCCAATAGCTCCTCAGTTAGGAGTGGGCCCTTGTAGGCTCCTCACATATTTATGCTGGAATTTTAATTGGTTTGATCTTGTGAAGGTGTCCTATAGGCAGTGACTAATACTGTGATTTCACAAATGCAACAACCCAGTCATCTCCAGAAGATGCTGTTTCACAGCATCCTTCCCAAACTTGGGTTTTTAAAGTATTTTTTTGCCCACTTTGGTCTTTCTATGGTTTTCTGTGCACTGGTTAAATAAAGAGGGCTTCATGGCCCTAGAAGAGAACTTAACATGTGGAGAGATTCTCTATATCCAAAGTAGAAGACTTGCTTGTAAATCTCTCTCACTTATTTTAGAATTTAGGTGAACAAATTATTAATGCAAATTATATTTTTGGCTTGCTAATTAAGTAAAGTTTCTTTAACAACAAAGCACTCTCTAGTTCATGTAGATCATTGGGTAACTCATTAACTAATAGCTAACATAAACTTCACAGTTCTCAACTAATCTCTTGTTTATATATGACAGTTAAGTAGAAGAAAGAGAGGAGTAACAACCATACCCGATAGGAACATGGTTGGAGAGCCCTAGCTTGAGAAACAGTATTCAACATACAGCAACATCTCAAGGAGTTTCTGTCTTTCCATTAACAATTATCATTAAACTTAGAAATCATACTGCATTAGTCAAAGTGCTAAGAATAGGACCCTGAGTACTCATCACTAAACAGAGCAGCTATGCTAAGCATTTCCCCGCTAAAACTCAGAGAACATCATGGAAGGGAAGGAAGAAAGAATATAAAATCCCAAGGTTGGGGAAGGCTATTGGGATAATAGGCTTTTGGACATGGGGTGGTCATTGTGCTTATGAATCACAGAAGCCATGATTGCCTGCAGAAGACATTCACAAGATCAAGCCAGCCAAAATTTAAGTGTAAACACAGCAGATGATCTCCAGGCCTTAGAAGCTATCGGTAGTGAGTGGTAGCTTAGAATGTCTTACTTAGCTTCCAACTATTAACTTGAAAAAAAAAATATTGTCAGTTAAGGAACCTTAACTGATAATTTTCTGCTTCTAAACTGGTTTGTGGACATGACTGTGGGAACATTTTCTTGATTAATGTTTAACATGGGAGGGCCCAGCCCACATAGGCAGTACCATGCTTAGGCAGGTGATCCTGGGCTGTATAAAATGTGGGTAGGCATTGAGAAAGGGAGCAAGTCAATAATTAGCATTTGTCCATAGTTTCTGTGTCAGTTTTAATACCAGGGTTCTTGCCTTAGCTTCCTTGGATGATGGACTATAACCCATAAGCCAAACAAACCCTTTCCTTCTTAAGTTGGTTTTGGTCACAGTGCTTAGTGTAGCAATGGAAAACAAACAGTATTTATTGAAGATGCGGCCATTGGTAGTTTCCCAGACTTCAGTACCCTGTACCCATGCACAAACTTGCAGCACTAAATGCACTTAGGGCTTACTTAGTGAATTATTTAAAAAAAATGAAATGAAGTTGGGAATGGAGTATAGTCATGAAGGCCATGGTTTAAATTGGAGGGGAGAGACGGAAGTACATAAGATCATATTTTATTGTATACGGATACTAAATTGTCAAAAGAAATTTAAAAGAGTTACAAATGATAATTTTAAAAATTAATTTTAAATAGTCACATGGTACCTGAAGAAAAGAAAAAGAAATAACACAGTGAGAATTAGTTAAGAATGCCATACCTGGCCTTTCCATTTAATTCCCTTCTTTCTGCCTTGGCCTGGAACAAGATGGCTATTCTTCTGAGAAGGAAAACCAAGTGAAAGTCACGCAATGTTTCCATTGATGTTTTTGGCAGTGATGATGAAAATTCTAGACTGAAATGATATTGTATGAAGTCTGGACTAATTGCCATGCTAAAGTAGAATGGATTTCCTCTCTCCTTGCTGTCTGGATCAATTCTTGGAGGAGTGAGAGAATTTGTTCTTTCTGTTGAAGCAGCACATTGTAGTGATAACATGAAAGAGAGCAGTCTGGCTCACCAGGCTTTTCCAACTTACTGCTAATATGAGCTTCAGGAGGGCTTTTGCAAAATAAATAGAGCTTATTGAGGGTTGTCAAGAAAAGTTCCAGATTCCATTGAGCAAAAGTGGAATGTTTAATACTCTACTGTAAAAATAAAATAAAAATAAAGAACCCTCCTTGGAATTCTGAATCCCACCTGTTAAATTATTTGTCCTTCAATAGAAGGAGGAATGAAAGGCGTATGTTTAACATCATTTTGGACCAATTTTCGGTGGCAGGAAACCAAGGTAAATACATTTTTCCTGATGTAATTGTTGATATTAGTTCAGCTCATGTGATGCCGTGTGATGCAGGCATAGCTGAGTGAACCATTCACTTGAACCTGTCCTCAGCTGGACTGGGAATGATAATGGAAAAGCCTAAAGACTATAAATGCCTACTGTCTGGGAACCCTTGATATTTTAGGGAATCCAGCCTTAAGCATTACTCTGTGAGTGATTCCTTTGGAATCTTGGCCTTGATTCTCATTTGTACCCATACATGTTTAGAGATATTTATGTTATTTCCTCACCTGGTTGTGTTTAGATTTTAAAAAAGTATTTATTTACTTTGAATGTATTCTAAATTGTAATAGAGTTACATTACTTCTCCCCATCTTTCCACCCTCCTGCCTTTCCCATGTTCCCCTTCAAGTTGGTAACCTTTCATTGGTTTTTATCTTTACATATCCATATATTCATGTATATGCATGAATTTATAAATACAATCTCTTGAGTCCATTGTTATTGTTTGTGGGTATATATCATGTTGAAGTTGACCACTCTGTATTAGTAACTCAATAAGCCTGAGAGAGGCTAATTCCACTTTTACTAACAGTCATTAGCTGTCATTTTCTGCTGTGGTTCCATAGATTTAGTTTGGTGATAAGTAATTAAATATGATACTGAACCATATTGGGTGATTTCAGTTGTTAAAGCAATGGTCAAAAGTGTCTAGGAATTGGTTTACAGAGCTTTTGGGCAATCCTGATGCAGTCCTGTTTCTTAAATATTTTACTATCAGCATTTTTTCCTCATTTTGCTATGGTGTCATTTTTGTATCAGTAATAAGTAAATTATTGTGTTCCATTCCACAGTTGAAGCAATAAACAGGAAGACTGAAAGTTGGGAAATGATTAGAACGTCGATGGAAGAAATAAATGGAATCGAGGTAAACAGACATTTCATTTGTTCTGTAAAAGACTTCTGTTCTTTCTCTCCAGTTCCACACAGACACACATGGTTGTTTATAAACACTAAATATTTCCTTTTAGTTTTCCACTTTATCATTGATTTTCTTCTCTCTCTTGCCTTTTCTCCCTACCTCTGTGCTTATCTCTATATATGTTCATAAACTAGTGTCCATTCTTTCCCCAAAGTCTCCACATTTCCACATTTGCATATTTACATAATATATACTTTCTCTCTTCATGTCATTTGTTTAAACCCCTTTTCTTTGTGCTTCTACTTTAACAGTACTCCCCAGGAACATATGTGGGTTTTGTTCTGATGCTAGCTCTCCAGACACATCTAGCCCATGATATAGTTATAGTTTATTCCTTCATTTGTTTATCCTACAAACATATTTTTGGACAATGTAATGCCCAAATGGCTCAAGAATTCTGGCTACATTAGGTAACTGGATCGAGACCCAGACCTCTGTGAACCACAAGTACATGTACTTAATGGCATAAGAAATGATTCATGGGAGTCAGCATTCAGAGGCATCTGGCTAGCTTCTAGGGCTCAGAGACTGTTCACATCTCTAGACTTAATACATTGCTGCAAGAATATGTTCTAAGTCCTTACCTCAGGCTTAGGATGGGGAAGGAATCTGGTGTGGACAGGTGGAGTCAGGGCATAAGGAATAGTACCAGCCCCCCAGAATGGCGCAGGACTAATAGGGCTCACAGTTTAAGTGGTCCTTGACAATGGTGGCAATGGAAGGACTCAGAAGGAAAATGACTTGTAGAAGGAACGGCATGCTGTGTTCCTGCCGACCCGTTCCCAGCCGCCTGGCTAGCTTATGCCCCGAAATAATTACACGGAAACTGTATTCTTTTAAACACTGCCTGGCCCGTTAGTTTCAGCCTCTTATGGGCTATTATCATATCTTGCTTTAACCCATATTTAGTAATCTGTGTAGCACCATGAGGTAGTGTCTTACTGGGAAGGATCTTAGCCTGCGTCCATCTCGGAGAGGAGAGCTATGGCATCTGCATGAAGGGTCTGCCTGACTCTGCTTTCTTTCTCCCACAATTCTGTTCTGTCTACTCTGCCTACCTATGTTCTGACATCACAGGCCAAGCAGTCTTCTTTGTTAATTAACCAGTGAAACAACAGATATACTGATGACCCTCCTCCATCAATGACCTCCAAAATGACAGAGAGGTATCTCTATTTTGTAGAATTAATATTTGGCCCAATATTACTTTTTTTCCACAACTTGGAATTTTGAAACTAACTTGGCAGTTAGGTGTACTTGCTTTTCCTTGGTACAGATGCTTTTAACCCTCCAAGGCGGTATAAGTGGCTGCCACTGGGAAGACCTATGACTCAAATTTTGTCTTTTCTGCTCCTGTCTTCTACTCTCCTTACTTTACTGTGACTTGCTAAACTATGCAGAAGCAACTTGGAGAATGAAGCAGCTAGTTTGTTTCTGAGCTGCTGAAGAATTCCTCAAATTAGTGGTTCTCAACACGTGTGTTGCGACCCCTATGATGCTTAAATGACCTTTGCACAGGGTCACCCAAGACCATCAGAAAACACAGGTATTTACACTATGATTCCTAACAGTAGCAAAACTACAGTTAAGAAGTAACAATGAAATAATTTTATGGTTGGGGGTCACCACAACACGAGGAACTGTATTAACAGGTCAACGCATTAGGAACTTTGAGAACCACTGACTGAAATGTTTAGGAACCCAGTATCCAGTCATAGGTGAGTCATTTTTTCCTGCTTTTGGTCTGGATCACACATATGTGTGTTGGAGATCCCGAGGACCTTGAAAAGAGTTGTTTCCAAATTCCAGCCTACCCCTGAATCCTACCACTAGCAAAAACATCTGTTGAGCCAAGTATTGGCTGCCACAGCTTTCTGTTTAGCTCACAGGTATTTACCTGCAGGAGAGGAAGGCAATAAGGTGGAAGTCACAAGCAATATTTCAATAGTATTTTATCTGGATTAGTTGGGTTTGGAATTATTATTCTCTGACACCACAGGAAAAAAAGAACCTCTTAGGTGCTATATATTTATGAGTTTATGTAAGAGGTCTTTGGATCAATAGTTGAATGAGTTGGGTTCACATATTAGAGAGCAAGAAGCTAAAATAAGCACAGATAAGAAACGGAAGAGTAGAGAAAGTGGAGCAGGTGAGGGGAGGGTGGGCATTACTTAAAAATAATACCTTTCTCAAAGGAATGTGTTTTTTTTTTAAATGAGGGAATCCTACACATATTCACATAGACCAACACTTTGGGACGAAAACATTCCTGAGTATGTGCAGGTAAGGAGTATGTTACTGCATATTCCTAGTTTAAAGTTCAAAAAGGAAGGACGGGAGACACATGTTGGGGAGTGCTTAGCTCTAGGTCATGGTACTCCTTTATTTCTGCAAGACTAAATGATGGTTGGGAACACTTGGACAGGCTCAGTTTGTGCCCTAAAGATGGTACCCAGGAACATATCTGAGCATGCTCAGTTCCTAACAAAGTTGTAGCCTAAAACAAAAATGGCAACAAAAAACCAAAAAGATGCTTTCAGGCTGCCTTAATATGAGAGTTTGCACCCAAAGTTGGGCGTATTTAGTCATTAACAGACCTATAATGTAATTTAGGGGAGCACAGCTATGGCCATACTACAGAGGATGATTTTGCCACTAGATTCTTGTGCTTCTGGAAAGGAGACAGGGACCAGAGCCCCCGAACAGAGCTTACACCACAAAAGCACTGAGGAGCTTTCCTGGGCTTCGAGGTTCTTCCAGAGATAAACTCTGAAGCACCTTCCTCTTTTTTATATTATAAGTATTCTCCCATGCGAAGGTTTAACACAAAGTCTCAGAAACAACAGAAAAGACCAAGACAACTACTAAGAAATAAAATTGAAGTAGGCACAGTGGGGCAAGCCTGTGATTCTAGTGCTTCTGTGCTGGAAGCAGGAGTTCAAAGCTAGCCTCATTCACGTATTTGAAAACAAACACAGAAAGATAGATGGACACAGTTCAGTTATTGACCTTATGCAACTAACTAAACTCGTCCTTGTCTAAGTTTATGCAGCAGCCAGATGCAGATAAAACTAGCAATTAGATTCATAAAAAATAAAATAACACAAGCATAAGACTTAGAGTAATATCTGTCACCAAGTAAAAAATATGGACATATCTGTTTTAATTATTATCAATAAGGGTTTTTGGACACTTTAAAATAGATCTGTTTATTTTTATGAAAGTTATTCATTCACATCAAAATTAGGAAGGGGCTACAGAGATTTTCCTTCCATCCATCCCTGCTTTTACATGTACAGATTTTCAACCACACCTGTATATGACACAAATGTGGCCTCACCTAGCTGTCATTGTAGGTTGTATGCTTATGTCTGAAGAATAAAGAAGAGGAGAATTGGAACCAGAGGGTAGGATGAGCAGTGATATGCACACTGTGTAAAAAAAACATTTTGGCTCACACACTGAGCAGCAGTTTCCCAAGGATGGCCATTTATTCAATGGCAGCCTTGTATGCGTAGTTTAATGCCCTTGAACAGATTAGAAAGCATATCTATAGAATGAAATTAATGCATCCAGTCTTCCCGAAGTACATGAGTAAGCATGAACATGTCCTGATCATCATTTGTCCCTAACCACCTTCTCCCCAAAGTCCTTCCCAACATAATATATCCTGAGGGGCAACATGTAGGCCAAAGTAACTTGATAGTAAGTGGCTGTTTTCCAAGGGATTATGGGTTTCTCAAAGTCTCTTCACAAATTCCTTGGTTGTGTGATTAGTAAGGCAAATTGAGTGGGGCATTACAATACTCAGGTGGTAACTTGTATGGGAAAATGTCTCCTTTCTCCTGCAAAGATTAATTAGGCATTATTTGTTTGGATTTACGAACATTGGGGAAAATCTATGGTCATATGTGTGATGTTAAAGGAACAGAGGAACAGATCTCTCTCTCTCTCTCTCTCTCTCTCTCTCTCTCTCTCTCCTCATCCTCCCTCGCTCTCTCTCTCTCTCTCTCTCTCTCTCTCTCTCTCTCTCTCTCTCTCTCTGTGTGTGTGTGTGTGTGTGGTTATGACCTGGAGACCATAAAGGAGGGTGAGTGAGCACTGGCAACATTTGAAGAAATGCAGGTTATTTTTAATTAATGCCCCATGACATACAGCTGACCACACCAGTTCCACAAGTCTGAGGATGTCTGCAAGCATCAGTGTCTGCCTTCTCTGAATTACTCTGCTCTTGAGTCACAGGCAACAGTGGCTGATGGAGATTTATGGACGACAATCAGGAAAACAGGTGTCACATCAGTCACTGGGAAATTGAGGTCGAAGTGGAAAGCCTGATCCAAGGTGGATACCACCTAAGGTATACCCACTGGCCATAAGCAGGAGAGCAGAGATTTACTCTCTGTGATGCTGTTAACTGGTCTGTCTAGCTTGGAAGCAGATCAATGCTTCTGAGTTTGATGACTTGGCAATGGATACACTGGATCTTCAGTGCAATACATCTTCATTGTCCCTTTTATAGATGAGGGGCTACCAGGCACAGACAGGCTACAGCAGAATTTTAAGGTTCAGAGTCCCACTACTGTTAGTTCTAGGGAGGCATCTTCATCTTTCAGTTTTAGGTTTTTGAGAACATGAAGTACAAAAAGGTAGTGAAATTTGATGTCACATAGGCTCAAGAATTTCTATGAGGGAGCAGGTCAAAGGGCATAGAGGAGCTGAATGAAGAATATAATTATGTGAAATCAAGCCACATTGGAATTACTGGAATAACATTGGTCTGATTATAAAGATTTAACTAGGCTTACATCTCAATAAACTTGAGATGCATTTAGAATTAGGTTGGTAAAAATGTTTAAAAAGTACACTTAACTGGGTTTAAAAGGCCTTACCCATGCTTTTAAGTGTCTTTAAAACATAGGTTAAGTGTATACCATTCCAGCTACTTTGCGGTAACATTTACTTCTCATGTGGCTATTGCAAGATACATTTAAGATTAAATTTTGGATGAATTATCAGGAATTTAGAACAGGGGAAGCTGGATGAAGTGGTATGCAATGAAAGCAGGGTTCAGTTTGGTGCATACATATTCAAGGATATAAGGTCAGGATTGGCACATGAATTAATTCACAAGAACTCACTGACATCTATGAAATACAAAGCTTAGGGAAAGGATGTGAATGGTATAGGATACATTACAACTTCATAGAACATGTGAGCAACAAGAGTATAATATAACTATACCTAGACTGTATGTAGACAAGGTTATAGCCGTTTGGTTAGTCTTGAGGATTGGATGAAGGAGGTAAGAAGACATGGAACATGCTTGGGCAGGTGAATACCATGACCAAAGTTGTGGTTTGAGTGCAGTTATATATGTGGTTATTTGAACAGGTAATAGGGGACTATTATATACTGAATGAGAAATGTGGTCCAAGATTTAGAAGCCATGGCCAGTAACTGTGTGTAAGGAAGGAATTCTCAAATGGAAGACATGGACTATTTGATATGATGATGATGGAGCCAGTCAGGTGTCTAATGCAAGTGGAACTTGGATTTTGGCTGGGGCTTCAGATCTTTGGCAGCACTCTCGGGGAGAATGCATCTGGAGAAGTTCAGCTGATGTATAGTCTTGGTCTTGACAAAGGTGGTTGTAAAGTGAAAGTTTCAGAGTTCACTGTGTAAAGGTAATGCCTGAATGTAGGAACTGGAAGAAAAGGGGGAAATGAAGGCATAGAACTGGTTTCTGGACCCCGAGACATTAATCCCCTGGCCTGAAAGTGGCACATGAGGTTTGTTTTTTCTTTGCTCTAGCAACAGGGAACCTGAGCGTATCCTGAGTAACTCAGGATAAAGATGGAATAGCTGAGTTTCCTTATAAAATTTATATCATTACCACAAGAAATCAATGACTTGAGTTCCCCGAGTTGGCTCTGTGTTGACAGATTATCTTTAAATCACAATAAAAATGAACTTACTGGCTATTTCCAGTTTTTACTTTCTTTTTTTCCTCTGGTTCTGTCTTAAATACACGTTTGGCTTTGATTTACTGTAGAAATTTCCTGTGCAGTTTGGGGTGGAGAGGTAGAGGGTCAGGTTTGGGGATTTGAAACCCAAACAAATCTTTCATTACTTCCTACAATACTTTCAACTTAATTTAGGGGTCAGAGGATAGTCTGTGAAAATATCAGACACAACCCAGACATTTATTTCTGAAGAGATACAAAGAAGCTCACATCTGGATGGCTGCATGAGTTTATTCTGGAGTTGTCAAAGCATTCTGTTGACTGTTAGCAAGTCTGTGAGTCACTATCTTAAATAATTATGTGAAAAGTGAGCACATTTAACTTTGTAGAGTAAGTTATAGAATATGAATACAGAGTACAAAAATCAGAAGCCCAGATCAAGCAATAAACCTTTAACAAAATAAGAGTCTACTTTCTAAGCCACTTTAACTGACAAAACCAGCAAACTTGGCTACTCAATTATATGCAGACTTCTAGAGGATATTTCCCCTTCTTCCTCTCTCTTCCCTTTCTTTTCACCTATCCCTCTCTTTAGCTCTCGCTTCTTCTGATATATTGTTTTCTCCCTAGTTAATGCCCTCATATGGTAGGGGAAGTAACGTGGAAAAACGGAAGGGTTATAGATTGCAAACTGAAGATTGCTTGTATTTCAAAAATTAATTAAACAAATTACTTGGTTGGCCTGCCTTGAATTGTTGTTTGCCATTTTCTGTGATAGTCATGCATTCTGTATGGGAAGAACAGTTTCTACAAAATTGAGAGCGCTAATTTCAGATACCAAAACATTAAATAACAAAAGGAACAATGCTAACCAATCCCTTGTTAGGGAAAAGCATAAAGCATTGCCAGTTTGGACAGGTATTCTTCCAAACTAGATTTGACTCCTGCATTCAAAGAGCTCAAACACTTAATGGGTGAGCCTACCAATGATAACAATGTTTGTTTGTTATAACTGCCTCTAAAGCAAATTGAAATTTAAAAAAATGATGAGCAGAGAAAAGAGGTGTGCAGACTGTGGGGATGGTATAAATCTGAGTAGAGGATCAAGAATCTTTGATAAGAAGAGGGCATTTGAACTTCATTTAAGAGGAAAACAGTTATAAGCACAATGGTGGTAGTGGTGGAGATGATGATGAAGAAGGCAGGTGCAAACCAATGAAGCCAATGAATACTTATTACTCTATATTATTGCCATATCAAAAAGATGAAGCAGAGGAAGGCTATGGAAAAGAATATGGGAAAGAGGCTTCAGAGATGACTCAGTGGTCAAGAGCTCTTGCTGCTCTTGTAAAGGACCCAGCTTCTGTTCCCAGAAACTACATAGTGGTTCACAATTGCCAGTAACTTCAGTTCTAGGGGATCTGATGACATTTATGATCTCTACCAATCTCTTCATACATGTGGCACACATAAACTCATGCAACCGGGCACACACACAAATAATAAATATACTATAAAAAGGACACAAGAAAATTTTCTTGTGTCAATAAGTGCATAATAATAATTTGCCATGTTTAAAATCAAGTGTATGGAATATTTTGTATATATTGGTTTCAATAATATTTGAAGATGAATAATGGCCACATTAGCTAAAAAGCACCAAATAATCTCATGATTTTATGCATGTCACACCTTGTACATGTGTGTGGGATGAGGACTACATGTATCCTAAGATGGACATGCTTATTATGTATACATCTAGCCTTCAGGAGCCTGGAAAGATGCTCTTTGTCATTGAGTAGTCTGCAAAGAATTTCCCTCCTGCTGCTTAAGAAGGAAAGACCTTGACCTTCATCTATGAATAGCTCTAGGAAAGACGACAGCCATTTTCAAGGAAGATGGCCGCCATTTTCAAGGAAGTGTGGCTAGGTGCCTGACTTGATATGTGCTGCCTTTAATCCCAGCAGTTAGGAGGCAAAGGAAGGCAGATATCTGTGAGTTCAAAGCCAGTTTGGTCTAAAGACTAAGTTCTAGGACAGCCAGAACTACACAGTGAGTCTCTGTTTCCCTCTGTTTCTCTATCTGTCTCAATCACACACACACAGAGAGAGAGAGAGAGAGAGAGAGAGAGAGAGAGAGAGAGAGAGAGAGAGAGAGAGAGAGAGAGAGAGAGAGAGAGAGAGGAGGAGGGAGGGAGAGGGGGAGCGAGGAGGAGAAAGAAGAGGGAGAGTAGAGAGAAGAGGAGGGAGAGGAGAGAGAGAGAGAGAGAGAGAGAGAGAGAGAGAGAGAGAGAGAGAGAGAGAGAGAGAGAGAGAGAGAGAGAGAGAGAGAGAGAGAGACAAAGCAACAAAGGCAAAGAATGAACTGGATCATACCTTATCAGAAGATGTAGTTTTCTTTTCTATCTTAATGTTTCCTAAAAGCTCTGGGATTCTTTTGGTTTTAAGTAAGAATTCTACTTGTTCCTTGAATAACCTATAAGTACATAATTTTGATGAAAAATATCTTAAAATTATTTTCAAGATCAATTGGTTCTAAAGTCTTCAACACAGTGGGAAAATCTTTTTTTTCTGAGACTAAGCTTAGTAATAAGTTTAATAATGAGCTTATTCAAAAGAAAAAAGATTCAGAGAGTTATGATAACTGTGAAAAAGAGAGGAAAACAAAAATAATGATCCCAGAAAAGGGTACTATACTTTCAAAATGAGTCTAAATATCTTAGAGATACTACTTGTGGTCTTTTTCATTAAAGAATGTATCATTTGGGAGATAGGGAGGGACTGCATGTGTGTGGTGAGAGGGTTTTAGCCACATTGATAAGGATGGAGCTTTATTTTAGCTGGGCAGACTCCAATAGAGATTAAGAAAGAACATCAAGGTTTGTCTGTAAAACAATTAGGAGCTTATGAGCAATACTCAGTTCTGGTTTTTAGTTTGATTAAACAGCAAGCAAAACTCCAGAACTACAACAACAAAGCAAACACAGCCAAACCTTAAGACACTCGTCGTTGTATTCGCACTAGAGTTTAGACACAGCAAAATCAGATATTTGATGCTTACTTCTGTGGACCACAATATACAGAATAATTTCTGGCAAATGTTGAATTCTTGCTGGTGCTCTTGGGCATTCTGGGAGCAAAGGTACCATCAAATGCAGGGAATAATCTTGTTTCTGAGTTTCCAGATATTTATAATGTTTCATTCACGATGAAGGAAATTATCTTAAAAATTCCAGAAATTTTTAGACAAGCAATTAGTATGAGAACCAATTTTTACTATTTCCTTTCAAAGTCACCTAAAAAGCGAACACACTATGCGAAAATATGCCAAACCAAACCTTTCCAATAGAGTGAACACTGAAGGGTGATGTCTGCACACCACACAGATACAATGGAAGGCTCAAACTTAGAGTAAAAACAAATACGTCCATATTGATTAGGGGAGAGGCACTTTGGGGGCAACACAAGTGCTAGCATGCTAGCCTTGCCACACAGGTATCTTCTATCTCAGTATTCTCTAAAGCCAGCAGATACAATGACAGAATTGTGTATAATAGGAAGCTTCCCCAAATCCGTCTATTGTTCTAGCTAGTGTCTGCTCTGGTAGCCCATATTTAACAAGTAAGAACTTGTTAAATAGTTTGAATGTCAATGCTGTTGATTTGGCAGGTCAGAGGTGTGCATGGAAAGTTATCATTTTTATTTAATGTTTATTGTCTCAAAAATCGCCGTTCCTTCTTTTGTGGGAACAGTTCTCATACTGAATGCACGGTTGTCATAGAAGATGGCAAACAACAAAACAAATATGTAATTTAAGGCATGTCAATCGAATAATTTGCTTATTTACTTTTTAAAAGATTATCAACAAGTCTTCATTTGCAAGGTATGGACTTTTCATCTTTTCCTATTCCCCTTCCATCTGGGAGGCTAGGTTTGGGGGAAAATATCTACACAAGAAGGAGCGGGTGAAGGAAAAAGAGAAGTGGAGAGAGGGAGGCAAGGAAAACTAGCCTGTGGAACTCTTCAGATGGCGGAGTACTCATGGATAGTTGATTATAAAGTTCTCATTGTATTATCATCTTTCAGGATGCTTACAATCCCCTTGATGTGGTTAGATTCAGATTATTGCTATTTTCAGCAATATTCTTGGGACTACAGTCATTGAGTAATACTCCCGATAACGCTGTGTAAGTCCTCCAAGTGGAGACTGGATACCACCATGAAGTTTATCTCCAAGAGCAGTTTGCAGAGCAGAGTAGGTCTTGGTGGAGGTGATGGCATCTTCCTGCGACCCTGCTAGGGGATTTTGTTGCTATCCTCTAACCTAAGCTGAAACTTTAACTATGGTTAAGCATAGACTCTTCATGTCCTGGCTCTCTATACCCGGAACGCTCATTGTCTGAATTGGTAATTGAATTCTACTGCTTCTCTTCTGATTTCTTTAATCTGTAGTTTCTTCTATTAGTTTCCATAAGTAGGATGCAGACAGATCAGGTTCTCATAAACCTAATTGAAATTCTACCTGAATATGAGACAATATCAGGTAACGTTATCTTTCTTGTTATGCGTTAGGCACTCTTCTATGTATAGGGAGCTTTGTGTATACTATGTATAGGGAACTTTGTGTATAATATGTATAGGGAGCTTTGTGTATAATATGTATAGGGAGCTTTGTGTATGACCTGCAGTCATCTTATCAGGTAGATGCCGGTATCTTAACTATTTTCTTGATGAAGAAATGAAGATGAAAATGGGTTCCAGAGAAAACGATGAAGGCATAATTTGATTCTGGATAGTTAGACTCTTAAGTCACTGCTACAGGGAATCAAGAACTAAGGAGCAGTTCCCACAAGCCTTGAAATCATGTAACCGAGTTTTCGCCAAGCACCATTTTCACCTCATCTATGTGGTTTTGTCTATCATAACCCTCCCAACTGAGCCTGAACTGCATTTTAGCCATTTTCAGCATCTGACCAAAGAAACTGGGCTAAAGGGTAAGCACAGAAGGCTCTGAGAGGCATCCATGAACATTTAAGTCGGCAAAGTAATTATTGGCTACAAGGTAAAAAGGCATATCTTCGTCACTGAAGGACTGGGCAGGACAAAATGAGTGACATTTCAGAACCATCTGCATTGATGAAGAGGCCACTAAAGACCTGACACAGTGAAATAAAGTCACCACAAGAAAAGAGCACATAAGAAAGTGTTTGATGATGCCTTGTCTCAGCTGGAAGCCCTGGTCCTGAACAGTACCGTCTTAAAGGAGCAAAGCTGGGTAGACGTCTTACCTAAGTCCTTTGTTACAAAACTGAGAATGGTTTCTGAATGCAAATGGCTGAAGACACCATAGAAAACAATGGATGATGAAAAAGGATCATGAAAAGCTTCCAGAACTTCTAGGAGAAGGAAAATAAGAGAATGAAGAAATTTAGCAATAAATGTTACAGAATAATACCATACATAAGAAAACCCCCTAAAAGAGAAAACAGTAAAGAGGCCCAGGAGCTGGGCTGATGGGCAAAGCACATGTCCTGCAAGTATGAGGATCAGGATTTGGATCTCAGAATCCATGCAGAAATCAGGAGAATTCAGAGACCAATTGTGGGAGGTAGAGACAAGCACTTCCTGGAGTGAGCTAGGTAGGTAGACTAGCTGAACTGGCAGCCTGGAGTGCTAGTTCAAGGGAGAAACCTTGTTTCTGTCTAGAAGGTGGAGAATCCTCAAAGGCGGCACATGGCCTCCTCAAAGACACATATAAATATGCACGCACATCAGATGCACATACAGATGCCAAAAGGCAAAGAGATGCAGGAAAGATCTTGCAAGTATAAATATAAATAAATATAGAAGAAAATTGTTCACTGCAGTGAGATGGTAAGAGAACAACAAAAGGAAAAATTATTAAAATAAGATATAAGATCTCAGAAACAAGGATAAATCTAATAAATTTTATCTCAAAATGAAAAACATCAATCAAAAAGAGAATATTTTAAATTAAGTAGAATATTAGTGTGTATGGTAAGAGATGCAGTGAGGAAAGGTGACATAAGAGAAATCAATCAGTGGGCATCAACGTGTAGGCAAACCTAAACCAAATAAATCAGATGGCAGACCTTGGTATCAAATAAAGTAGAAGGTAAGATTAAAACTACGTAAATAGGTCCAAAAAATTTATAGACACCCAGAAGATAATCTTATACTGATAGCTAGAGACAAACAACGAAAACATGGACTTACAGATTCACATACCACAAACAATATCCACACAGGAAGTCCTTAAATTTAGAATGATGGAGGAAAAAAGTCAATAGCGCAATCACGCTAGGCTTAACTGCGGCACTGTGAGTTTATGGAAGTCAAAGTGGAGAATGACAAAATTTGAGATGGGGGAAAAAACAAGGAAAGGCCAAAGGGATGAGGGTATAAAACAAGCTGAAATTTCACATGAGGGATCCATTTTATGTGCTTGGAGATGAGGTACTTTCTTTTCAAGTGTCCTTGGAACACTCATAAACATCAAATTATTCTCCCTCTATGCCACAAAGAACATCTCAATAAGAAATGTCCCCCAGGACCAAACAGAAAGTGTCCTGACCACAGCATAGCATCTGACCGAAACCTCTAATAAAAACCAACCAATAAAGCACTAAGTCATTAGATGAGGCCCTGGGTGAACTCTTAGCCTCTCGCTCAGACTATTACGGCCTTGACTTTGAGGATAGGCATTTTGTGCTCTGTGCTGTTGTAATTTTTCAAAACAAGAGGAACAATCTGAAATCGTATATCCCAGCAGGGGAGTGTAGAAATTTATTGCAGTCAACTTCACGTTAGTTTTCAGAAAGAAGAAAATATATCAAATGCTTTTTAAAAATACAGAAGTGTGGATTTAGAAGGTCTCTCTAATGGTCTTTCTGCCCAACTCTTACTTTGCAAATGAAGGAATGGAGACCCAGAGCCGGGAAGGATTTGTTACTCAAAGTATAGCAAAGGAAACTTGTCTAGGCTCGGTTTCCAGGCTGATCATTCAGTCCATCTTCTGCTTGAGGGTCCTTCCTGGAGTAACAAGCTGGGCACAGGTTACCTGTTTGTCCCAGATGAGAGTGACTGTAGTGTGTTCATTTGCCTCCCAGAGGTGAAATTGGTTGCTTTGAGTGGATTCCTTGGAGTCAGAGTGCCTGTTCTTCTTGCAAGGACAGCTGGAGCAATGTGGTTGCCATTATTAGAATCACAGGCCTTCTACCTCTGCCAGATAACCTGCCCTGCCTAAGAACCTCTGACATCATTAAATGCTGGAATCTAAACTGTGAACGCGTGTTGGGAGCTGTTGTCTGGAATGCTCCCATGAACTCTTTTTGTCGAGACTCATTTTTGTTCTCTCTCCTCCAGGATCTGACCTATTTCCCTTTCCCCCTTGCTCCATTCTAGATGCCCAGATATATTGCAGCCCCTACCTCTGCTCTTCAGCTGGTGTTGCTGAGAGCACCATGTGTTTCTAAGTCACACCAGGTGGGCAACCATTTTCCTACGTCGCTGGGCCAAGTTATGTTTTCTCTATTGTTCAGGTGGCCTGCAGTTGCATACCAGAGCTTATTACCGGAGCAGAGACCAGAGATGTAAAAGTCATGCTTGATTCGTAGAGCTCTGCTGTTTCAAGGGGGACGCTGTTTCTAGCCATGAACTTCTGAACTAAAGACTTCATGAAATACAATCCTCATTGTTATTATAACGTAATCCTCTTTTGGTTACCCACCCAATATTTCTATAACGGCTATTTCTTCCTTCTTTCTCTGCTTAAAAAGCTCTCGGTATCAAGGCTGCTTGTACCCTTCTAGTGCTCCTATTTTATGGGTAAGATGCCAGACTCCAAAGTTCACATAAACGGGTTCTGCCTTTAAATTCTCAGTGGCAAACATGGTGTTATACCCGCAGAGGCCCTCTAGGTAAAAGCATATCCCCAGAAACACCGACATCTTGGTTTTTATTCTTTCGGATGAGTACCATGGAAGGAAAACAGTGACATACAGAGGCTTTTAGGACAAGAAGGAATTTCAGAAAACTTGCCCTCCCCAGTCTCTATTTGAATTTCTGTACCCCAAATCACCCCCAAACTCAGTTTAGCTACAGCTTACTATTTCCCAGCTCTCTGGTTTGGTTGAAGCTTTGTGAAACTATCTTTGTTTGCCCCAGGTCTGGCTGGGAACCCTGGCTTAACTCCATCTGGCCCCTCTCCATGTGGTCACTCACCGTTCAATTATCTGCCTTGCATGTCTTCAGTTAGAGGGTAGATTCCAAGGAACAGACAGAAGAAGTTAGCCAGCTGCTACATTTGGGTGGTTGAAGGCGGCCAGCTTCTTGGGGATGGGAGGTGCATGAGAAGAGCACCACGAGCTTGGAAGAATAGAAGGGATGTTGACACCATAGTTGTAGGCGATCCACCACATTCCCTGGTTTTCAGACAGATGTAACCTGAACCTTCAGCACTGAGTAATGCATACTTGGATGCTCTCCTGAGTAAGATGAGCAAAGAGCTTACATGTCCAACTTTTGATGAGAGTCTTGGAGTTTCCTTTAAGATGGATCCAAAATCACTAGGGAGTCAGAAGCCACAATGACTAGAGATTGGTGCACAGGGGAAGAGGGACATGCAGTTCAAACAAATTACCAGCCTTGCAGTTGAGATTCTTGCTGCAAGCTCATGTTTCCATTTGGGTTTCTAATGACATCCTCCTTTGGTCTTCCAAGATGGTCTTTCTATAGGTGGGCTGTCTTAATTAAGCTTCTTATGAATACCAGTTTCAATCTTGCGATGTGTTAAAAAGGTAACAGAAACAGGGAGAATGGTGGTACTTCATCCCCATACCCAAAGGCTGAATTGCCCCTGCCAAGAATGAGGGTAAGATACTGAAGCAGTGCTCAAATCTGGGCAGTATTCTCATGGGTAATCCTGCTCTTTGAGAACCTTCAGGAGACTCTTGGGTGCTTTCTCCATGAGGAGTTAAATTTTCTGACCATTTTTATTTTTCCTTTGCTCGTGTAAGAGAGGCTTAGTAGAAGATTCATGGAGTTCTTTGGAGAATGTTATTGTGTTGTATGTTGGGTTTTACATATTCTTGCAAGCTGCTCTTTTTCTGGGCCAAGGCATAAAGGCATCTGGATGTTGGGCCCAGCTGGAAAAGGAGATAAACTGCGTGCTGCCCTGGTAGGACTTTGAAGGTTAGGGTCCTACGGATTACCCAGTCTGAAGGAGATCTATCTTATGTCTTCACTGTAGTCTTTGGAGGAGGTAGAAACACACAGCTTTGGAAATCTAACAAATAGTCTTCCAAGATTCACTAAACCTCACTTCAGACTTCATCAAATCAACTATATAAACATAATTGATCCTAAGACCTTTAAGTCAACAGTTAGAGGGACTCGTTTGGTAACAAGGCAGCACTTTCAAAGAGTATTTAGCTTGGAGTTTAATAGAGAAATTAAGAGGATTAATTTAGTTTATGCTAAGTAGTTAACAAAGTGTGTGAGCTCTTCTTAACCACGAGTATGTGAATGTCTGGTGTGGCAATAACTCCAGCATCTCCTAAGGTGGGATGCTCCCAGAAGACTATTCAAATGTTTCCTTAGCTGATGAGTGTGAGAGACTCCTAATGATCCAATAAACAGAAAAAGCAAAAGTGAGCAAGATGACCTTATCATGGGGCTTTTCTCTTTGCAATACTTTCCTAATGAGACTGACACAAACCACTGCTAACTTAATGGCTTACAACACAGTCTTACGTCTTAGAGTTCTGGAGGTTCGAAGCTCAGCAGGGCTATATTTCTTTGGAGTCGCTAGAGAAAAATCAATGTCTTTGTCTTTTCCTGTTTTTATAGAAGCTTCCTCCACTGTCTAGTGTCCTCAGTCATTGTAACATCTATGGTTGTCGCTGTACGTCTTCTGTGATTCTGAAGTTCCTGTCCCTTTTTGTAAGGACCGGAATGATTGTATTGGGCCAGAGGAAAACCTTAGATGTTGACCACAGGTGATGTCTACCTTTGTTTTAGGATCTCTCATGGCCTATAACTAACCAAGGAGGTTAAGTCAACTAGCACCAGAATCCACCTGTCTTTGCCTCCCTAGTGCTGGGATTACAAGCATACTACTATGTGTTAGATTACAAAACAAAAAAAACAGACACAAAAGCAGGGTTCTGGGATCAAACTCCAATTCTCCACTTGCAAAGCACTTGCTTTACCAACTGAGCTAACCTCTCTCTCTCTCTCTCTCTCTCTCTCTCTCTCTCTCTCTCTCTCTCGTTCTCTCGTTCTCTCATCTCTCTCTGTGGTCTCTCTCGTCTCTCTCCTCTCTCTCTCTCTCTCTGTGTGTGTGTGTGTGTGTCTATCTCTCTCTGTCTCTCTCTGTCATTCCCTTCCTTCCTTTTTCTTTTTTCTTTTCTTTTCTTTCTTTTTTTTTTCCAGACAGGGTTTCTCTGTGTAGCCTTGGCTGTCCTGGAACTCACTTTGTAGACCAGGCTGGCCTTGATCTTAGAGATCCTCTTGCTTCTGCCTCCTGAGTGCTTTCTTTACTTCTAAAAGTTTAGAATACAGCATTACAAGCATCTCTATTTCAGTGCAAGTATTATTTAGAGACAATGGTTACTAACTTTTATGTTTTGACATTGTCAACTCCTGTGGTATTTTTAAAATTTCTGACTTATTTTGTTCTTTGAGGAATTTTTGTACCATGTATTTTGATGATATTCAAAACTCTCCCCAAGCTCTCCAAGACATCCCCTTTCCTACCCATCCACCTTCATGTGCTCTTTTTTTATCTTTAGAAAGCCAGTAAGTCCAGTTTGCACCGCCTATATACTCTTAGCTGTGCAGCTTTCCAATGGAGCATGGTCGACATGTAGGAAACAGGCCACCAGTTTAAGGAAAACTACTTCCCTCTTCCAGATGCTACCAGTTACCAACAGTTCCTCAGGTCAGGGTGGGACTTTGTGTGCTCACCCACCTCTCTAGAAGTTTATCTGGCTTGAGAATGCAAGGTCTTGAGTACACAACTGTCACAACTACCATGAGATCATATGTGCAACTGCCTGGCTGCGTCCACTGCACTGTTTCCTTGTACTCATCCATTGCCAATGGGTTTTACAGTCTTTCTGCCCCTTCTTTCAAGCAGTGATCCCTGAGTCATGGGAGAAGCAGATGCGACATAGATATCCTACTTAGGGCTGGACGTTCTGCAGGCTCTTATTACCTGTATTGCGACCAGTTATGCGCCTCTATGCTAACTGCCATTTACTGCAAGAGGCTTCTTATTTTGGAGAGCTCATTAGTATGAATGGAGATGATGCATACACATCTGTCTAATGTTAAAGAAAAAGCTAATGTTATCTTTGTTGTGAATGTTTTTGGTGGTATAATTAATTTTGAGGAAACTGATCTCTGACCATGAAGACTCCTTTCAGGAGTGATCTGTGGAAAGGGTGTTAATTAAAGCCAAGTCAGAGAGATTTAAGACCCAACGGATGGAATAAATGCAATGCTGGGAACAAAGTTAGCGGAGATTTTGCTACTGTATTGTCTAATATGTGCTGCATTTTTGGTCCTACTCTGGTAAGTGCTTCATATATGGGGTAATCTTCACTTATATCATATTCTCTCATTTCCTGCTGCTGCTTTAATGTGTGGATTTTTGAAATGTGAGGCTTATGGGGAACAGAAATATTATACCATTAGAATGATAAAACCTTCTTGGACTATCAAAGTCCCAGTTAACCCTTCTGCCCGTGTTAATGACAGATACCCTCTGTGAAACAGTTACTGACTTTGCTTTCTTGAACACAATTATCAAACTCCATCAAAGAATACTTCCTCTAATCATAACGGGAGAACATTTTGGAGATCCTTTGAAGATTTGGCAAAGCTTCTGTACAGGTAGCATTTGAGTGGCTTGGTAAAAATCATGTAAGTGTTATTGGAGTAAGAGCTGAGGAGGAGAGTCCCAGGGAAGTATAGGTTTGATTGTTTACTTAACACCAAATGGCTTCACTTGCCAACTCCACAGTATCTTGTTGAAATGGACATTGGAGATTTCCAGGGCCACAGAAATCCTGTTGCTTTGAGCAGTATGCATCAAGTTGCTGGTTTAGCCTGCCCTCTCCCATCTTTATCAGGCTGACTGGTGCACACCTGCTATTGATAGAGCCCATTTGGGAAAAGCCATCTTCAAGTAAAAAATGAAGCAGATCATGGAGGTCTTTCACATGGGGACAGACATGCCAGAGCAAGCAATGAGGCTCCATTTGTCTGGGAACATTTCCATTTTTAAATTATAATTGTTCTTTCATAAACCAAAAAAATAGGAGGGACAGGTTGAGAAAAAAGCATAGGGAGAGAGAGGGAAGGAGAAGGAGAAACTCAAACTGTATCTGCCCACAATTCTCTCACTATGTTGTGAGTCTCTTGAGGAAAGGTTAACAGAAAGGCCATTCCCCAGAGCTGGAGGAGCGCAGCCGACTGGGGAATGGGAAGTGATGTGGTACACATGGACCCTGTCTCCTCAAGGTGGGAGCAAACACTGAAGTGGCCCCTTCTGTTGGCTCCGTTTTGAATAGAGGCGGTAAGAGGGCATGAGGAGGTGAACTCTGGCTGTGCGCAGAGACAAGTCAGACAACGTGAAGTTTAATTGAAATCATATCCCCAGCATTTTCCTTTTCAAAAGCTGTTAGCATGATCGAGGTTACATTTTCTTGTGACTACTGTTATTACTGTCACACTGACTGCTCTGGGCAGGGGCTGAAGGTTACATGTGGGCTGAGAATGTTGGGCTGCAAAGGGAGGGGCTGGTGGACCCATGGCTCAGAATGCCTCTCCCCACCAGGTTCTCTTTGCCTTTTTTTCTGAGGGCTCATGAAGCAGGGAACCGTCGGTCTCTGGATGCTGCTGCTACCCCTGTTCTTCAGGAAGGAGTGATGATCCCATCCTCCCTTTACCTTTCCCTGAGGTTCTCATCTCTCGTAGCATCAGCATCTCCATCCTTGGTAGCTGCAGCCTGCCCTGCATCTCATGGATGGAAGAACTTGACATGTCTCTGCCGAGGAGCACACATCCTCTGGGCTCTGCTAGCATTTCATTCTGAGAGGCGGTGAAAGGTCAAGACGGTAACTTACCTGGATTTTCTGACCTGTAGTGTATATTGGACTTCCCAGATCTTGCCAAAATGCAGGCACTGGGTTCAGTACGGGGATTCAGAAACTGGCTCAGGTTTCGCAAACTCCCACATCATGCCACACTGTAAACAGCAGGGACTCAGAAGCTAGGTCCATGTTCAGCCTGGCCTCTAGGCTGTATGGATGCTTTGAAAAGGAAATTCAAGGGGAGAGTGGCCAACGTTTGGACCATCAGTGAGACGATGAGAAGCATCACCCTACTCCTGTGTCCTCGGCGCAGAGACAGGGCTTCCACACAGACAGCAATCAGCCACAAGGCAGATTTTATTTCTGTGGAAGTATCAAGTAAGGGCTTTGGATGGAAGTACTCTGATGCTAAGAGTGACAGGTAGTCTCGGGAAACTGAGAAGTCCTGGTTAAGAATAGAGTCAAATGGGAGGATGGTGCACTCATGGGAGCTGCATTGAAGGACAATGTCCATCCCTACTCACTTTGTTTTCTAAGACACTAAGTCCTCTCTCATTTTGGGGGGGTTTCTAATGTCTCCAGTACACACAAGGGAGGAGGGTTAGGGAACATATCCTTGCTCTGCTGGGGTAGGGGCACAGCAAGGGCCACATCACTTTACCTAGGAGTCCGTTTAACTAACATGGCCTGAGGATCTGCCATGTTCAGTGAAGACTCTCTCCATGGTCTTGACTATGTAGATGGAAGTGGACACCGTCCCCAGGTTGACACACATAAGAGAACATGTCAGCATTTATCTTACGAAAGGCATGGGACTCAGAGACTCCTTACTAAGGGGTAAGTAACAGTTCAAAATTAGTTTAGGGAAAAAAATTAGGGATGATAATCAGGCTTGTTCGGGATTGTTGCGACAGAATCCAACTCCTTTCATCCTCCAAACATGGCTGTTGTTTGGAGAAAGATATCAATATAAATCCCTAAGTCTCACTGGTTTTAAAGGAGCTAAGGAAACAAGAGTCTTTGGATTTGTAGCATCTAAACAATTGAACCACTTCTTTGTTTGATGGTTTGAGTCGGTAGGAGGGGATTGTTTTATAGGCTCAGATTCATTCTTAGCCATGGGGCATCCAGGCAGTCACCTGGCAAGTAGCCACTTCTTATGTATTCTGAAACAGACAGAAGAGTCTTAGCGTTCACTCTCAGCAAACTGTACTTTAGGGGGTGGCCCTGCCTTCATTGTCCTTGGAAGTTTTCATCATAGTCCTCTTGAAACCACTGGAAGACTAAAAAGTGACTGTACTCTTACTAGAAGTTCAAAATGTTTAATGGGCCCCGGACCTTCAAGCTAGCATGCCTGTCACGTAGTCTCTCTAATGTGTGCCGAGCATTCCTGCCCGGAGTGAAAACCACGAGTGTTATGTTTTTGGCTCGGATGTTGGCAGGTGTGTAACATGACCCCTGATAGCAGGACAGCCGATTACATTCTGCTATAAAACCATTTCTAAGGCTCTTGGCACCTAAACTGTTATTGCATGTCTGCAGGTGTTTAGTAATTGGATTAATGCAGAGCCGAAGGAATGTCTGCTCCCCGGCTCTAAGAAACACTGAGGAAAGACAAATGCGCTTCGGAGAGTGACCTGGAATGCACGATGACAGGCCTAGGCTCACACGTGAAGCCAGATCTAAGCCCACACGTTTCAAATGAACTGCTATGAGAAGCCACCTTCCATAGGAAGGTTTATCCAAAACTAAATACAATAACAATGGTCTTGTGAGTCAAGCGGGAAGGAGATTCAGTGTGAGTTTTGAGTCCCTTCCAAAAGCAACTCAGACAACTTTGACTTAAACCTTCCTATTGTGCAGTTTGTGAAACCTTCTATTCTAAGTGTATACTACTACTACTACTAATAATAATGTAATAATAGTAATAATGATAATAAAATTTAAAAGTCCATAGTAAACACAGAAGAGAATGCTAAGACTCTAGAAGTACGGAGACCTCAACTAGGATCCAGGATCATCAAACTTATGCTAATTAATTCCCATCTTGAGTATAATGACATGGAATTGAGTGATAGGACTCTAAAAATGTTTCTGATAGAATGGAACACAGTATTCACTGGCCACTATAACTGTGATCCACACGAAGTAGGGGCTGATCTTGGGGACTCTGTGACAGATTGAAACTCGTGCTCAGGGAGCAAGTGGTCAAACTCCCAAGGGCTCCCATCTAAGTAGATCAAACCTAATGATTTAGATTTACACAACAAACCTCTTTTTCAGCTTTACAACTCAGAAAGTAGGTGGGCCCCTTGGAGAGAGTCCAAGTTCAAGGGAGATAAGAGCAAAAAGGCAGGTTTTGTGAAGAAAGGCAAGAGAATCACTCACTGGTGCTTAGTTTAAATCCTAGAGGGGTAACTTGTAGTTCACAAATATTATTACAGTAGGTGGGAAAAGAGAGCCAGGCCAAGAGAAGACAGAAAACCAATCAAAGCTCCCAGAGCATAAGTTTGAATCAAAGGGTTTGTGTTGAAGAGGGAGTGAGATCTCTCTCTCTCTCTCCTCTCTCTCTCTTTGTGTGTGTGTGTGTGTGTGTGAGATAAGGAGCAGGAGGGAACCTCTGTTCATTTAGTGAACAGAATATACAGATTACAACAACTGTATATAACTGAATATAAGGGATGCCGTGTAGTCAAGATGTATTTTAAGACCCAGGAATTGTGGGAACGTGACTGGGATGCTCTGGAGGAAGTCATCAACTGGCTGGGATATGTTGTGGAGTCTGTGTATGAGGTCTCATGCTCCATGTAAATGTGGAAGAGACTGGCCTGCCTCCCTTTGGAGATCTCTGTTCCTCCTTGGCTACTTAACAGACTCTTGGTGCCATTCTTCTGACTTCCAATCGTCAGCCAGAAGCAGTAACATTGGGTGAGATGCCCTAATGACCAGCGGTCTGAGTGGGAAGAAGGATGAATGGGAAGCAGAACTCTGGTGTCTAGTGGTGGTTACCATGACATGGGTGTCCTGGTGTCTCTAAGATATATCAAGAGAAAGACTGCAAGCACTCTTTAAATATATTCATTTAAAAATTGAAATAATTAAATATAAACCTTAAATTTTGAATAAATTAATATAAATATAAATAATGAAATCAAATGTGAAATAATTAAATAGAAATAGAAATAGAAGTAATTAAAGATGAAATAATAAAACAGCCACCGATGGTGAGTCTAGATAGCACTATGGGTTCAAGTGGACATAGTTCTTATAGAAGACAAGTTCATTCTCATTGCTTTATGGATGAGGGACTCATGAGAATCAAGACTTACTTTCAATAGCATGAGACTGCCCAAGACTACCAAGGAGTGGAGGATGACACAGGGGATTGCCTGGGTCAGCAAGTGGTTGAGAATGTCCTCTAAAGACTTATGTACAACAAGCCTGGAGGCTCCATTTTCCCATGTACCCCTTACAGGTGGTTGAGATTTTAAAGGGTTGGGCACAATGAGAGCTAAAGATGAGGTCCATTAGAGCATCTACTGTGTGTACGACCTTACTCTTGGGAGCATACTCTTGTTGTTCTTGAGATGCTTCTGAAGCAGGACAGGTGACTTTGAGTGAGCCTAACATCTCGTCTACATTTTTTTCCTGGCACCCTATCATGCTCTATGACTTTCCCCTTTCTTTCCCACAACGGCTATTTCCTTTTCCTCCTCTCAGCAATGTTATTGTACAGCTAGGGGTGGAGTTCCTCACCAAACACCTTCTTGGACCTCCAGAACCTCTTTGTGAATCATTTATTTTCAGGGACTTTGGGATTGATTGCAGTGGCAAACAGACTAAGGCAAAGAAAGGAAGGGAGATGCGTGAGATTGAGGAATAACTGTTGTTTTCTAGTTTACCCCATGGAAATGGTCCATTCCATTAGAAAGTTCCAGTTAAGTGCAAAGCATTGTGAAAGATGGTGAAGGGTTGGGTTATGAGCTTCTGCTGCCTTCAGGAGAGACAGACAATCTCTGGGAGGATAGTGAATGATAATTTCTTTGGGAATTTAGATGATTGGCAGGCTCCTGTTTTCGGCACATTCCTGGAAGACATTGGATGGAAGCTCTGACAAGACAGGTGAGGTATAAAGTGTAGGTGTGTGTGTGTGTGTGTGTGTGTGTGTGTATAGTTAAGACTAAAAAGGGATGAGCAAAATGCATGTCCACAAAGCACCCATGGGGTATAGAGTAGTTATTTGGTAATTTTTTTATAATTTGTAAAAAAATGCACCGATGATATTGATGTCCAATGCTTTTTTCCTTTACGGTCATGTAGGACCAGTCCTTGGCAGACTAGAATTACATTATTCCTAAAGCTGCATGGCTAGAGAACAGACTCTCACTCTTAGTAGTTCTAGCTTTCTGTTGACTTTAGTGGACTGGTACCATGCGAGGTAGACACTGACATGTAGTAATGATGGCAATGATGCAACCCACAGAACCTGCGGAGAACCTTTTCAGCTGTTGAGGCCAGAGTGAATTCAGAGTAGTGATCCTTGGCCTCCCCAGTGCTGCAACCCTTTAATACAGTTCCTTACATTGTGGTGACCTCAACCATAAAATTATTGTCGTTGCTCCTTCATAATTGCATGTTTCTACTGTTATCAATGGTAATGTAAATATATGATATGCAGGATATCTGATATGTGACCCCCAAAGGGGTTGTGACTCACTGGTGGAGAGCCAGGGCTATAGAAGTAGAGTTAGGATGTCACAAATGTCTTTCAAGATCCACTGGGCCAGAGAGGGCAAAGTGCCCCACCTCTATGAGAAACTTAGTCTTTACAATTTTTTCCCTGCTACCACCTTTCGCTAGCATCTCTTCAAAGCAAACAGTCCATGCACTGAATCTTCTTATTTATAAGTTATTTGGTTATTAGCAGAAGCTAATATCATTCCCTTTTAAAATTGTATTCCATCAAACAGCCTGGGGAGAGAATGCCCTGCTCCTGAGATTGCAACATCAGACAGAGATGCCAGTGTTTTGGAATTCTGTCCAAAGACCTTCTGTATATATTTCATTTACTTCTGCAACCCACAGCACACATACACCCCAGCATCCTGAGCAGCTCTCTTTTGTAGGCTGTTCCTGAGGGATGTTTTTCTGTGTAAAACTCTGATGTTTTTCTATGGAAAACCTTACCGCTCTGGACTTATAGACATTGTGAAAGCAAGAAAAACCAAGAAAGAATGTTGAATACCATGCTAGGCTAAGGTGTTTTCTGATTAGTTGAGGGTCAGTGGAATGTTTAAATAAGAAAATTGAGTTGGATCACAATAAACATTATTCATGTATACAATCCACAGAAATAACAATTTTCATTAAATCAGAAAGAAATCGTACTTTATCATCTTGTCTTTTTTTTCTGTTGGTTTTGTTTAATCAAAACCCCTTTGACACAAATATGTGAATTAGGCAAATGTTGACTCCTACCTCTTTATATTCCAAGATGTTGGTGTTTTCTGCTCTCAGAAAAATACCAGGACACAGGGTACCTGTTTCTCTCCTACCCTGTCCAAGGGACATGCTTGGGTAAAATTCAGAAAATGTCAAAAATGCATTTTCAGTCCAAATTACAAATTGCAATTAGTCTTTATGTTTTTTTCTCTCTAAACTGAAAATAAGAAATGCACGAAGATTTGTCCAGTTGGATACTGACATCCTCCAAAGGCTTGGTACCATTTAATTCCATGTAAGATGGGCCTGGTTTCATCTAAAAATAATACAGGGCAGAGAAGTGAAAAAAAATGATCCACTTACTGAAACTATAAGAATCCCCTCCCCCACAACTGCCTTCAATAGTTCTTGGTAACATCTGGAATTTAGAGCCGAGTCATCAAGGAGCTGAGAGAAAAGAGAATAAGAAGTGTTAGAAATTTGAGTCACATGGCCAGTTTGATTTCTTGCTACCTGCATGAGAGGTTTGACAAGGCTACCCTCCCCTGGTTCTCATCTTTCCCAAGAACTAAGAAAATTTCCAAGGAAGGAGTATTAGGGAAGAAGGTACCGAAAAGCTCCAGGCTCAGAACTGTCTGTTGTTGATTGATGGGTATGTTGACTCATCATTGCAAATTGCAAGCATTCTTTATGAGTCAGACCCAAAGCCCAGAGCCAGAGCTAAATACTGTAAATACCTGATAGTTTCTGTCTGGGAGGAAGCTCCATTCCACTACAAAGCACTGTTTCTTGTCAGGAGTTTTGAAGTCTGGGTACAAGGACATTGGGGTTTCCTTATTTCTATGCACTAGATGAATCTTTCCCAGAGGCTTCGGAACACCAGTATCTTAAGAGAGGATGGAAACAGATATCCTGTATTGCCAAAAACATTTAGGTACCAGGACTTACTTGCTGTGAACTATGAGTAAGGAAAGCAAACTACCTGGGACACAAAATACAAACAGGTGTTCACATCTGGCTGTGTAGGTTTGGGTTCTCCCGGGACTTGCTAGCTTTTCTACAGTTCTGATAACCACTTGCTGCCCTGTGGTTTCACATCTTCTCATAGTCCTGCTGGAGGATTAATTCTATGATATATGTAAAAGCATATTTTATTCATTGTCTTCTTGGTGTGATGCAATACCAAGCAGCATGGACAGAGGAACTGTGTGTCTTGCTCACAGTTCCCGGCATAGAGTCTACCCTAATTGGGAGAGCATGGACGAAAGACCAAGAAGCAGATGCTCACATTGAATAGATAGTCAGAGACCAAAGAACTGACAGGAAGTAGGCTAGATTTTCAAGTCTCGGGTCCTATCACTATAGATCCACCTCCTCCACCAAGGCTCTCCCTAGTAAAGAGTTGGCATCCTTCCCAAATAGCGTCATTAAATGGGGACCTAGTATACAATCACATGAGCTGCAATTCTATAAGAACGTATTTTTGCTACTACTAACAACTGTTTCCTTAGTTAGCCTTTGCTATCAAACCCGTCTTCCTAGTCAATGTAACACACTGTATTTAAAAGTGGTAGTAGGAACAAAAGGGTCGGGCCCCACACTCCACAAGCAGCAGAGCTGAAATACAGTACAACAGTAAGCACAGTGGAAGATGTTCACCTGTGGTCAGACCTGGGTTTCATTCCCACCTCTGCCACCTATAAAGACTTCCTTCCAAAAACCTCATTTTGCACATTTGAGAAGAGGGAATAGTAAGAACTAGGTCGTGGTAAAAATTACATATGAGGGTTCCATGGACGGCAGAGAGCATTCCCTGCAATGAGGTCCTACTGTCGGGTGGATAATAAAGTCCCTTGTGGTGTGGAGAAGACTATCTCTAGAGAAATCTTGCTTCTCTTCATAGTTGAAAGCATGTCACACAGCCCTAGATTCCAAAGATATTTTTTTCTGCACAGGTTTGATTTGTGAAAAGAATTCTGCTATATTTGCCGCCCTCTTTCCTTAGCTTCTGAAACTGTAGAAGTAGAAACATTAAGGGAATCTGGTTTTTCATCCTCATAACAATGTAGTGATTCATGTGTTTTCTGTAAACATTATAAATATAAATATCATAAAATATTTTCTATTTTAAATCCAGTATTTAATTTGAAATGCACCAGGGGAACATTAGGGGATGGTGGTGAAGTGTAGGTAATCACGGAAAACAAAACAAAACAAAAAGATAGTACAATTTACTTAAGTTGCAAACAATGAAGAGAAGTAGAGGTTCTAATCTAGCTCTATGTGGTTAGTGTATCTGATTTTTTATCCCCTGAAATGCATTACCAACCTACCAACTGGAGAACACTTGTGAAAATGAATTACGATACTTTAAAATAATTTTAGTGCACCAACTATATTTCAGGGGCAACTTAAAACTTTTGTGCCATGGAACTCAGAAGTCAAAATCCCCCTCAGTTTTCACAAAGCTAAGGGCACTGGCTAAGCAGTCAAGAATGTGCCTTTATTCTTTTTGAAGTCATAAGTGTGTGCCTCTAGCCATATAAGGGACTAATTCTCTATGTCCTTTCCTGAGGACTCTTGTAGCAGGCGGAAGCTCACAGGGCCTGAAGGCTATCTGAGTAGCACCACCCAGGAGAGATGCAGCATTTATCCCTTGGTAAAGTAAGCATTTCATCCAACCTCCTGCACTAGACCCCTTTCTCTAGAAGAATATTCTGCCTGTCCTCAGTGTGCTTTTTCATGGAGCAGTTCCTCGTTTAAAATGGCCGTCGAGTGGGCTGGTTTCCTCATGCTGTGGTGCTTGGTGCTTTGCATGGTATGTCCTCAGGACCTCATGCAGGAGGCCCCAGCCAGGTTCTCACATGTGTGTGCTTGCTCAGCTCTGCTGTGGTAACAAACAACTCTAGCTCTTACTCTTCCACCATGAATCCATTTTTAATGAGAAGGGTATGGTCAAAGTCACTCTTACCCCGAAGGAGCTGTGCATACTCTGCTCAGGATCATGAGGGATTGTTAACCCTGACTCCTCATGGTAGGTAGGTGTTTCTGTGCTATCAGACCTGGAAGTTGGGTTTCAGATTTTGGTGATGCTGCCATCATCTGAAATTGGTGACATCCCCGCTGTAGCTGAGGCTTTCTGGCTCACTGTCATCCCTGATAGATGCCTGCCTCCAGGAACTCTTTTTAAGATACCAGGCAAATTGATGGATGGGCTAGCTGCTGAATATGGTGGGGATGCCATCTGGAAAGGGGGCATTTTCCAGTGATATAGTCAACAAGGACCTAGTTCCAGAGCCCTAAAGCCCCCCATTTCAGTCCTTTTGAGTGTGTGACCTGAGCTGAGAAAAATGCCTCAGCCAGCCTTCCTGGGGCCATAGTCAAAGCTCTGCTGTGCATGTGTTCCCTGGCTCTCCTTGCCTTCCCCTCGCCCTCTTTGAAATGAAAAATAAAGCCACCTGTCAAAGCTGGTGATATGTTCAGACCTGTAACCCACACAGATTCAGGAAGACTTCAAAGTGGAAACTCCTGGGGTCTGATTACATTTTGCTGCAGATGGTGAATTTATGCCCTGAGCCCCCAGCTCTGCTCTGACTTCTGTATTGTAAGTTGGGAACAGACTGTACAATGGCATATTTTCCGATTAATTAGTTGCATGCCTTTTATCCTCTCAAACTTTAGAGACACTCTCTGGATTTCAATGGAGACGAAGTGGATAGCTTCTTAGCTGCGTTCTGAAAAACACTGGTTGATTAGAGGATAAAGCATCCAACACCAGGGTCGCTTTCAGTTTCACGGCACTTCAGCTTGTAAAAGTCAGTCTCAAAAAGAGACCTCCCTCACAGAGAGGATGTGTTCAGTCCCTGGGTCCTTAGGTACGAAGCCCTAGGAACACTGCCTGAGAGGAATGGATGCTGTGTGAATGCTTGTACTGTTGTTTTCACCAAGAAGCAGGCGTAGATGCCTACCAGCACGGAGAGGAATGCCAGTACACACTTGGTGACTTTTCATCACGGACTCTCTGATCTACGGTCTGGTGAGGCTCTACCAGCAACCATTCACACCCACATGATCTGACTCCAAGATAGCAAAAGTAGCAAGCCGTGGGTGGTCCAGGCTTTTCTGCTGTGTTGATTTCATTCTGGAAGGGACTGTCTGTCAGGTCGTTTACCCAGAGAAGCACTACCTAGTCTTTGCCATTTGTTGTTCCAAAAACTTAGACAATACTTTTCTTCTGGGCTGTGGAATTTGGTCTTGGTATCCGACTTCTTAGGAAGATAATGCCCTTCCTTTTCTGACTCATCCTACAAGGTCCTGTTTAATTCTTCAAGAAAAACTTGCTTTCCTTCTGTGCACGTGTCTCAGCATCAGACTTATGTGCATATCTCCAATGATTTGTAGTTATTAACATTATTAAAAAGGAGAATAACAAAGCTATGAAGAGGTGTTGGGATGATCCTGTACCATCTCCTTCAGACTTTGGCTGGAACTGTTCAGAACCTCAGGAGACCCCCCCCCCACACACACACACTTGTCAAAGGAGGAACTATTACCTCATAGAAACAGAGCCCTCACTCATTTTTCTCATTGGCCATGACTGGCCCAGCAAAAGAGTGCATTTCCTCATGTCCTGGGATGCTACTTCATTTCCTAGTCTGTAAGGTTCAGGTCCATGTCAGCTCCCAGGGCCCAAGGCTCAGGACATTCCACCTCCTTCTCCCGACTTTCTTCTGCCAATCCTCTCCACTGGCAGAGAAAGTATCCTAAAGGTGTCAAGTTTGATGCCATCCCACATGACCACTGGCCATTAGCAAATAAGTATCCTTGGAGAGAGAAGTTTCAAAGAATACCTTTGTTCATCCAGGAGCTGAGTCCAATTTACCTCTTGTTGGATATACTTTCCATTGGGTGGCCTTCTTCCCTCAAGTATAGAGCAGCAATAATTGCCTGGATAATTTAAATATGAAATGCTACCATATTTAAAATTTAAAATCTGATCTACCAAAATCATATCAAACACGGTAAATTCTAACAAGAATGTGGAGAAACAGGAATGAGTATACTCTATTTGTAGGGATTAAAATGGGGTAGCCATTATGGAACACAGCATGAGGGTTTGCTCATACATTAAAAATAGAATTTCTACCCAACCAAGCAATTCCAGTTCTGAGCCTGGATCCACAGGAAGAGAACCAGTATATTAGAGAGATCATTGCAGTCCCCTATTTATCACAACATTGTTTGCAGTAATCAGTATCAATGTATGCACAAGAAAATGTGGTATACACACTTACACATACACACTTGCACATGCATGCACACACCACACACACACACACACACACACACACACACAGATGAATGCCATTCAGCCATGAGAGGATGAAACTTTGATTTATGTTAGAACATGATACAACTGGAGGTCAAATAGGAAGCAAAATAAGCCAGGTGCAAAAGACAAACAAAAAAAAAAACCCAGAAAGTCCACATGGTTTCCTTTCTATGCGAGATCTAAGCAAGCTCAGCTCATAGATTTAGTGAGCACAGTGGTGGTTATCACAGATGGGGAGAGAAGATATGAGGAAGTGATGGCAAAGAATTGCTTAACAGGTACCATGAAGTTGCAACAGCATAGGAGAAGTTCGTGTGGGTGCTCTACTGCATAGAGGATTATTGTTAACTGTATTGTAGAATTCAAAACAGCTAGATACTTTCGAGTATTCCCATGACAAAGAAATGACAAGCTTGATTATGGATAGTCTAGGTATATCTAGTGAATCCATATTTACATAATATATGTGTACTGTAGCATCACACTGTATCCCAAGAAAATGTACAGTTGTACTAGTAATTAAGAACAACTGGAAATTCTCCAGTGTTTTCCTCTGGATTCCCTACAGTTTTATATCCATCACAGTTGAGCCAACATGAAGTGATCATAGCCCCAGTCTTTTCTGAGCATAAGTGGCCGTGTGCCATCATGCCTGTGTCTTATATTATGGTCTCCTACCCCCATCAGTCTAAAATGCTGATGACATTATCCACTCTTGTGGGAGAGCTCTCTCATATATAAGCAGGTGGAACCCTAGCTAAGTATGGATGATGGTAACTTTGCAAAGCATTATTGTCCAGTTACTGCAGATTAGCAACCTCTGATGGTTGCTGCAGGAGTCTGGGCAGAAAAGGAAAGAAAGTTTACGGGCTGTGTCCATTCGTTACTGCCCAAACCATTCCGTCTAATGAAGACTCCTCTGCTGGCGCACTGAGTAGTTTGAAAGCGGGTCTGTGACGGGACCAGAGAGTTTCCCTGAAGTGGAGAGCTGCTTTTCCCCACACCAGCCCCTGCCCAGCCGTGTTCAGCTTCAGTCAATACTGGCTTCAGATAAAGCGATGACAAAAACGAGCCATTTGGACTGTTTTACTTATCACGTGACTGGGGGTCCTCAATATGGATTCAGCACAGCTGTGTGTTTTTAATAATCCAGACGAGATTAAAGGGCCCTGTGTTTGAAACATGTACTTTATTTAACAATGTGTTACTTATGGCACCTCAGACACAAGTGGGCTTCTACATTTCTGCTGAAGAAGCTGCAGGTATGTTCAAGTAAGCTACAGTTCTGAAAGGCATTTTCTTCTCTAAACCTACAAAAAGAAATAAACAGAAAAGGGGGGGAAAAAAGCAAAACCAAGTTTTTGTAGCTCATATGTCCCTCAAATAAACGAACAGTAATTAACTTACACAGTTCAGTTCATTTAGTTTTTAAAATAGCTCCATGCTATTTTACTTTTAAAAAAATCTTAAGAGATTTCCTGAAGAGATCATTACCACCAAGTTGGTCCTGACTCGTGTAAGCAATAAAGCAAATAAAGTCATTAAAAATAATTTGAACAAAAGGAGTAACTTGATAGTATGCCATCTACATTTGGTTAAAATGACGTTTTAAAGTTGCTTTCATCTTACCAAGCAGATCTCCAAACGGAAAAAAAATGTGATTAATAAATTATCCTCCATAAATCTTATGATAACTATTATAGTCTTTGGAGAATTATGAATCCACATCTGGAAAAAGTATTTTATATGCTACTGCCTGTAAAACAGCATGCCGTGCACTTTACAAGTGCACGTTAGTAAGTAAAAATACGGTATGTTTTTTTGTGTTCATCATTTTCCCCTCCAAAAGAAGTGTACGTCTAGTTTATTTCATAGTAAAGAGCGCTAATAAAGTTTATATGACGCTTGTTTTCCTCCCTTACTTTGGTACTAATGTAGTTTTGCTGGGTTATTTTGGAGGCGCGTTCTAACCCAGCTCAGGGAAGCCTTCATTAGAATCAACGTCGGCTGGTACCCCTAGAAGTTGGAGAGGGTAGGAACGAGCTGGTCCCCGGGGTAGCAGAAACATCACAGGAGTGCCCTGAACACATCAGAGCCGCACACTTCCCCTTGTGTGTGTGCCTGTGCTCTCGAACCCTGGCTCCTTTAATTCTCTTTCAGGTGCATAGTAGGTCTCATGAATCTGTGACTCAGAATGTAAGACCGACTCTTTGTTTAGAATGAGCAATTTGATTAAGCTTAAACATTTGTTCACGGCAATGAGTAGAGGGCTTGGAGAGCCGACAGAGTTGCTTGGAAATAGCAAACGTTCTTCCGTTTCCAAACAGCTGTTTGCAATAAGAAGTAGCTGGCGAGTAGAAGGGAAGGGACACCATTAAGTGAAGGTAACCCCTCCAGGGTTTTACGGCGCTCCAGAGTCATGTGAGCGCCATCAGTGATAAATATCACAATAGTGGTTACAGTGCATCTGGTTTTATTTTCATGTGGATCCCTGAATACACTTCAATCCAAGTCACAGAATACATTTAACGATCACAGAAATGCGCAATCTTGAAGTACACAAAAGCAACCTCCGGGAAAATAAAAGATGGCCAAGGCTTATGTCTAGAATGACCTACCAGGATCCATAACAATAACACCTGTAAACCAAATTTTCTTTTGTTTGGATTCTGGCAAAACAGCACACCAGACCTTCCTAAGTAGATACCCGGACCTCAGTCTCCAGAGAGTTTTAATGCATTTATCTTTGAGGCCTTATTTCCAAACATTTAGAATGACCAGATTAAGGGCCTGGCATGTTGCTGCAGGGACCAGGACCTTGAAGTTTCCCGAGTCTGCTTGGGAGACAGCTCAGCTGGTAAAGCGTTCACTGCAAGTGCATGTGGTCTCTTGCTTCCAGCCTGAAACTAACATTAAAAATGAAACCAAACAAAAACAAAACCCAAACAACAACAACAACAGCAGACCAAACTGAGTGTGGTGGCATGTACTTGTAGTCTCAGTACTGGAGGAAGTAGACAATCACTGCTGCTTGCTGGCCGATCATCCTAGATGAGTTAGTGAGCTCCAGACCAGTGAAAGACCCTTCCTCTAAAAGCACCTTAGAGATCTGCCGAGGAAAAACACTGGAGAGGAACTCTGCCCTTATATGTACGCCACCCATATAAGTTACATGTTTCTCTTTCCCTGTTTCTCTGTTTCTCTCTGTTTCTCTCTCTGTTTCTCTTTCTGTTTCTCTCTCTGTCTCTGTCTCTCTGTCTCTCTCTCTGTCTCTCTCTCTCTCTCTCTCTCTCTCTCTCTCTCTCTCTCTCTCTCTCTCTCTCTCTCTCTCTCTCTCTCTCTCTCCCCAAGCCTAGCACTGTAACTTCACAAATAAGGAAGACAAGAATAGTGAGAAAGAAGATTGCGTGAAGGGCGCTTCTTAGCTGAATCAAGAGCAGCACCCATGTTTGCTGAACTCATATCTTCTGACTCCAGTCTTGCTAGTTTGGAGCTTTTCTAGCTTAAAATACTGACAGAATGGAACAAGAGGAACGAGCTCTCTAGTTTTCCACTGGGATCACTAAAAATCACCTCTTAGAATTATTCTTTGATGTAGGCAGCTGCTAGTGCTGTGTGGAGTGTCATAGATTTATCTGTTTATTGCTGTGGGGTAGGTATATGTGGACCATCCTGGGCCATTCTGGAGGACTGTTCTTTATTGGAGTTTTCTGGGCTTATTCTGGCAATGAGTAGGTGAGGGAGGGTACTAATCCCCTCAACGTCCATGCACACAGATTCCCTAGAAAATAAGATCACCAGATGCGATTGCTTGGCTCCCCTTTATACAGAATGGTATCTTAAGGAATCACTGTGAGTTGAGTGTCAGAATTTGCACAGGTGAGAGATTCTACTGTCAATTCTATTTTAATCCAGGTCTTATGGATGTCCCCATGTCAGCAAAGCATCCAATGAGACATCTTTCCTTAGAACTTAGAAACTTGAGCCAGCAGCCATTTCCTTAACCGGGAAGTCTACAAGTAAATGACTTTGCATGGACTTAGCCCTATAGGTGGGATATTATGAAGCATCTAGACACAAGGTTTCTTGTCTTCTATAGGCTAGCCTGGGTTTGTTTGTATGGTAGCTGCAGGTTTCAAGAGGCAAAGTCAGAGTAAAGAATCAAGGGCCTGGAACACAATGGAATATTTCCATCCCTGCATTGCCAAGACACAAGACCAGGCAGAGCCAAACAGGAGGACAGACAACGTTGCCCGAGAATGGGAGGTGAATAGTTACAGTGTTGAGTCTATGTTAAATGGACATGCAGCCAAATGGAGAATCTTAGCCATTTTTAAATTTATAGTAGTGCCTAACTTATTATTGATAATGCCATTTTCCATAAGTTAACGGTGGTTAAGAATTTTTAATTTCATCAATCCCTGTACAACATGGGAAGTAACCACATATTTTTTAAAAATGACACTGTGAAATGAGTCCATGTTTACATATGTATGTGCAGGTGGGGGCCAGAGGTCAATATTAAGTGTCTTTTTGTGTTGCTCTCCACATCATTTCTTTGAGACCAGATCTTGACCCTCTAGTTGGATGAGACCCCAAGGTCTGCCTGTCTCTGTCCCCCAGCACTCGGGGGGGGGGGTCTAGGTTTGTGCCACAATGTTTTTTTCTCTGGGTGGTAGAAATCCAAGTTTAGGTCTTAATTTATTGCTCAAAAATGCTTTACCCATAGAATGATCTCTCCAGCCTCCCCAAATGAATAGCATTTTTATTATGAAGAATAAGAACATTTCAAATCAAATGGTAGGCATCCCCTTTTTCCATTTTCCTACATGGAAAAAGCCAAAATTGGTTCCCCACCAAACACTGTAGGAAGAAGACAAACTGAGGAAATGCCAATCAAGGGTTTATCTGTATCTATAGCATATGGTTTGTATTTTCCTTGCATGTCTGTGGACTGGTGGAAATGTCACCCAGAGAACCACTGCTCCATGTGACAGAACTAGAGGAGCACTGATTGCCCCCAAGAGCCCTGGTGTTCATGGTTGGGAGGGAAACAGCTCACCCTGTGTGGTTTCTTAACATGCTGTCAGTGAAAGTCTGAGCCCCACACGCATCCCATCTGCAGATTTGCTGCAGTGAGCAAAAGAATGAAATATTATCCCACGTATCTGCCCCCATGGGAACTTTTATTTAATTTTCTAAAGTCTCGAGGACTGTTTGCATCTCTTGCCTTAGTGGCATGATGTTGATGCTTGGCACTCTGATTCTCTTCTTCCCCAGAGTGCTGGTAGGAGGGCTTAGCTAGAGGGAGCCTGTTTCTTGAGCTTCATTTTGCACTCCTCAACTGGGAATACTCTACAAAACCATTTATTTGGACCAACTTGAGAGTTTTCCCATCTGTGAAATGAGAATATAACCAGCAGTTTTCTCTGTTGTATTTTTTTGTATGCATTCAATAAAAAGAAAAGTCTGTGTTAAGTGCTCATCATTGTGCCAGGATCATACAAGGCACTTACTGTTAAATAACTGTTAGCAACTTGGTGTTCTCTAATGTTGGTGATTGTGCATAGCTCTGCCACCACTATATTGAGTATAATATGCTGAAGACCTCTTTTGTTTTTAGCAGTGATTAGATCTTAATTTGGAAAAGCATTTTAAAAAGTTTAAAATGTAGCCATATTTTGTGGGATTGAAAGCAAGTATCTCTAACTGGAAATCTTTTTTTTTTTTTTTTGGTTTTTTGAGACAGGGTTTCTCTGCAGCTTTAGAGCCTGTCCTGGAACTAGCTCTTGTAGACCAGGCTGGTCTCGAACTCACAGAGATCCGCCTGCCTCTGCCTCCCGAGTGCTGGGATTAAAGGCGTGCGCCACCACCGCCCGGCTTCTAACTGGAAATCTTAATCAATGATATTCCACCAGTCTTACTACTTTCATCGTCTAGTTCCTGGTTCTTCATATGCCACCCACCCAGCACAAGCAAATAGTTATCCAAGGCTTGTCAGATATCCCAGGAACTGCAGGAATGAATTTGTTAAGCTTTTTCTCTTTTTTTTGTATTTTTATAGCTACTATTCCAATTCTCTCCTCATCAAAACCCAGTATACAAAGAAGCACTTGCAATTTCTCCAAGATCCTTATTCTATTTTAGTATGCTGATCTTATTTTATAGTTTTCTTAAGATAAAACAAATGTGAATGGAAACAGAATATGAACTGGTTAGTGGGAAGCCGAGGTTGAGGGAAAGCAGAGGTGGGGTATTTGTTTTTCCTAGGTCCCTCTTACCAGCTGTCTTGAGCCATGGTTTTCTCAGTTTTTAATTTACCCTGAGAAGAATATTAGCAACTCTTATATTATACACAGAGATTTTTCTTTGTTTCACAGTGGTTTTGTGATAAATTCAATGATATTAGAACCAAGAGGCTTTAAAAACAGACAAGCCAGGCATGGTAGCATGTGCCTTTCATCCTACTTGGGAGGCAGAGGCAGGCAGATCTCTGTGTGTTTGAGGCCACCCAGGTCTTTGCATAATGAGAGCTTATTTCAAAAAACAAACTTGTCTTTTTCCAAATCATCTGAAGATTTGGAACTAAGAGCCTCCAAAGATAGAATATTGGGCATTTATATTTCTGGGTATGGGTTATCTCACTAAATATGATATTTTCTAGTTCCATCCATTTACCTGCATATTTCATTTTTTCTTACAGTTTAATAGTGTAACATAGTGTATATTTACCATTCATCAACTGAAGGAAGTTGAAGTTCTTTCAGTTTCCTTCCCAAGACAGAGAACTACAGGCAAATAAGGAATATTGAGAGCAGGAGAAGTAGCTTCCCCCAGGGAAGTGTAGAGCAATTCGTTATCAAATGTGAAATGATTAGCCTTGAAAACAATTACAGAAATATAACTTGCTCAGTCTGTGTGAGGTTCCTTTCATGTGGTTAACAGCACACAACAACAACAATTCAAAAAGGAGGCTGCGAATTCAATAGAGAGCAAAGCAGGGTATTTGAGAGGATTTTCTAAGGGAAGAGGGGAAGCAAATAAAAGCAGATGAAAATGTACATTCTAAAACAAAACACCTAAACAAGCAACAAAACTAAGACAGAATGATATTTCAAAAAGCTTACATCAACTTTTCCCTAGTGCTCTTATTAGTCATGTGGTCTCCCAATCCTAACTCTGGATGATTTACACAGGCAGGAGAGAGAGTGCGTAAACACGTAAGAGGGAACACCATGACTGCGACTGTCCCTCTTCCATGTGGTTGTCTTGCATTTCTTTTACACTGGTGACTGAACACAGTGGCCTTGGCCATTGATTGATGGGAATGACTTTCCACCTTCCGCAGTTATTCCTTATTCCTGATCCTCTGTTACCGGTGCTAGCTCATTCCTCAGGAAGGCTTCCAAAGCAACGTGAGTTACTGCCTTTTGTGGCTATTCTTGCTGTCTTTGTGTTCATTTCTTTTAGTATCTCCAAAGACATAGTTCTTGCCAAAATAGTAATCTTTAGCTTCTCTGAGGCTAAAGTAACCATTTTAGCAGTGTTCTTCCCTCTGACTGTGCCATTGGATTCTACTCTTGCCTCAATACATTCTTTTTAAAATATAAATTAAAAATTAATCTCTGCATATATGTATATACATTCACATGGCCTGTCATTCTCTTCAGTTGGAACTTGGTTTTTAAGCTTCTATATCACGGTTATTGCTGATGCTATTTTCAGACACAATGCCCATCTGAAAAATAAAACAACAATAATTGATAAATGAGGAAAACTAATATTAGGAGGAAGTGAGGACATTAGTAATAACATTAACTATTTCATGATAAACTTAATTCTGTGAACTATTTTTAAAGTCTCATGACTCAGAATGTGAAAACGTATTGGCTTATCTCTTTGTTTGTCTCTTTCTCTATCGTGTTAAAGAAAACTGTTTTCAAACAGACATGTAGCTCTGACTCTGTTTCACATTTGTTAGTCTAGGGCCATTTAATTGTTGATTTTTAAGTTTTTTCTTTGCTCAGAAAGATAAATACCTCCATGACAAGATGGCACGAAAATATTTACTATACAGAAAACTAGTCTTAAATAAGTCTTTGAAATGGAACTGACCTCAATGGAATAGAAAGAAGGCAGTTAGCCAGGCAGTAATGGCACACACCTTTAATACCAATACTTAGGAAACAGAGGCAGGCAGATCTCTATGAGTTCGAGTCCAGCCTGGTCTATAAAGTGAGTTCCAGGAGAGCAAGACTGTTACATAGAGAAACCCTATCTCAAACAACCAGGAAAAAAAAAAAAACAGAAAAAAACCCCAAAAGGCAGTAAGGAAGCAAATGCTCTCTGAAACAGAAACCAGGAGCCAAAACCACCTCAAGGGAAAAAATGTTTCCCTTTGAATTAACTTATACTTCTCTTTCTGCCACTATGGTTTTAGCAGTGTTTAGCTTTTGATAAAGATAGCCATTGTTCAGTGTCCTGCTCGTCTGCAAGACCTGACTGCCATCCATGTGACTGCCCAGGCTCCTGAGCAGGAAGTCTTTGAGAAAACTAGGTGTGTTTTCTCTAATGATGCTAGAGACTAGTGGTACAAGTTGAGCTCATGCATCTTCTGACGTTAAAGATACTATTGCTCAGAAAACACTCATATGTTACAAAATGGAGCTTATAGAAATCTTTCAAACATTACCCATGATTACAGAAACATTTCAGTAGACAGAAAGAAGAGGCCTGTAGGGAGAACTCCAGCCAGTGAATGGGATAAGCATGTTAAATGCCAAAGTCGGGGTTCTTGAGGTGGAGCTCAGTGTGGGAACAAGCAGGGTATCTTCAAGCCAAGGTGGATATAGATCTAAGCTGGGGTTCTCCAGGTTGACTTGCGCATTCTTAGGAAAAAGGGGGAGATTCTGTTGGATGAGTAGAATAAGCAGCTTTTGATTGGCTCCCACAGATCTTTGCTATCCCTTGGTATTAATGCCTGTGGGTCACTGTCACTCCTCAGGGACACAATAGACACAGGAACCTTATTCTGACGAGAAGAATAAAGCCAAAGTGATGAGATGTGGCCTCCATGGTTGTCTCCTAAATACTGTGAATTAACTCTTGCTGGCTCCCTCTCTCCGACACTTTCTGTGGACTTGTTCTGTGTACAAACTACCACATCACCACCTGCCCCAAAGACAGAATCATAGGACTCTAATATGAGATGTCTTGTGACTGACAGCCAGGGATGACCAAGTTCCATCTCCCAGCATTGCACAAGCAACTGAATTCTGTTGGCAAGCATGCCAATGAGCTTCAAAGAACATTTTTACGTAAACAAGCCTTCAGGACAGAAAGAGTCCTTACTGCATCCTGGGAACAGGTCCTGAAGCAGAGGGATCTGGGATGCTGCACCTGCTGTGAGGTAGTCAGTGTGTTGTTCTCAGATTCTGGGCTTTTGGGGACCTTGTTATGTTGTCATGAATGGTTATACTAGTGTCCTCCAGAGAAGCAAACCCTTTATAATTGTATATATGGAAAAATGTTTGAGTAGAATTTAATTCATGATGTTTTAGAGGCTGCTGAGTCCACTGTTTACAGTGGTGGCCGATAGGAGGAAGATGTAGGAGAGCTGAACGTACAGTTCTGTTCAGAGAGCCAACAGGCAAGACACTTAAGATCAGAAGATGGTCCTAGGTCAAGATCCTGGAGAAGTCTCTCTTGCTCAGGAAAATTTCCTGTTTTCATGTTATTTAGGCCATCAGTGGGTGGGATGAGGCCCACCTATGTTCCAAGTCCCATCCAAAGATATTCTGCAGTTAGCGATCACAGATGAAAGTTCAGACCTTAAAGGCAACTTTGGAGAAGATGGAATTCAATTTCGGGGCAAGAGATAGCAGTTTCCATTTTTTAATCAGGATGTACCATGAAGAAGATACATCGAATAGTGTTGTTTGAGGTTCAAAAATGTAAGCCTAGCAACTGAAGGATTAAAGTCACTTACATTGCCTTGGGGATGCTGTTCAAGGTATCACTAGGTTTTCTTTTTCACTTGTAATGTTTATTGTATGTCAGCTTTACATGGACTTGGTTTTGATCACGTGGGAACATATAATTAATTGCATGTAAATTTTAAAACACTGTTAGAAATAACCACATGCACCCTGATTACAGAAGAACACGCTGCCAGAATCTCAGCAATTCCTTTCACATCTCTGTATGTCCCTTTCTTTCCTCTGTGACTTCATTGTGAGGACCAATGGAATTTGATACATGTATTAAGATTATGAGTTCTTACCAGAAGGTACCATTCTGTATTAATTGCTCCAACTGTAAGATTTTATCTCTTCACTAGATTCATTCTCTTAAGAACAAAGATTCTGTTTCATACACTTCTGAGACCCTCCGCTTTAGACACAGGCACCACCCACCACTGGTGCTCTGAAGGTGCTCAACTTCTGGATGTTTGACAGTGAGCTGTGGGAGGAGCCTCAACGGCCAGGCCGGATGAAAGTTGTAAACTAAGACGTTTAGTGAGAGAATATGTGTGTATCTGATCCCAAAGATCTCTCCCCAGAAGATTAGGGTTTTAAGGGAAATTTAGTTCTTGTCTGTTTTGAAATGACTGTGACTCCATGTCCTTCCCTGACTTTAAAAGTGATAGTTGAGTTTAGTGCTAAAACAGCTAGGTTCATGTTTGCATTCTGAAGTTAACATGGATCCACACCAGAGTTTAATTTTAGTTTAGGGGACTGGTGTGTGTGTGTGTGTATGTGTGTGTGTGTGTGTGTGTGTGTGTGTGTATGCTTGTGTGCATCCGTATAAAATTGTATGCTTGTATTTGTGTTACTATGTGTGGATCACTTTTGAGTATTTGTGTATGGAGAGGCGAGGACAGAAAGAGCAGAAAGTGACTGAGAGAAACATCAGAGGAGATTTTGAGGTCACATAAGTACACTGGAAGCTACTGTCCAGCCTGAAGTATTTTACCAGGTGATGAAACTTCTAGACCCCACGGAAAATATAATCTGAACTTCTATAAATTGTAAGTGTTTGTTTCTTTGTGGCTTGCTGGCTCTAGGATTTGGTCTGTCAAGGGTGTAATAAAAATGAGCATAATGCTTTGAAATGCCAAGAAAAACAAATGCTAAACAGGAGCCTGAACAGCCCGAAATATGCAAACAAGCCAAGGGCTCTTATCCCAGAAGTGGGATGGGGGGCTGGGGATATGAAAAAATCAAGGAGGTCTCTGGAGGGAAGTAAACTCCACCATTATAAGTACTTGTGATGAGGACACTCGCAAGGCAGTAAGAGGGACACTTGACGTGGGCTTCCACCTGCAATTTTGCTAAGATTAATGTGCACCGATGACCGGTTCAACCAGAAAATTTCCAAGACGAATCAGTTGCTGGTGCCAAGCTGCCTCAAAACAGATGGGCAAGCACAGAGAAGGAGCACAAGGTGAAATGCCACACGTCAGGAGAAGATATTTCAAACTTAATTCACAACAGGCAGATACAGTGTGGATGCATAAAGTGGGTTGCGTACTTTGCTGGTGTGAACATTGAGAAGCAACCCACGCATCCCTGTTCTCGGCCAGATGACGTCTCCCACTGATCCACTGGGGTTTCTAAGACTCACCTGTTGTGCAATGCTAGCATTTGCTGCTGGAAAAGGAATCCAAGGAGTGTGTTTTAGCCTTTGCAAAAACTTCTGTTTTCACGAATTCAGTGTGAGACCCAATATGTCATCGCATTTCCTTAGTGTTACACAGAGAGGAATTCTTTCCTATGTCTTTACTGGAATGGGGAGTGAGTTTACGCTACTTTGTGTTGAGGTCTTCCATGTTAAGCTCTTGTTTTTATTGGACACTGGACTTTTCGGCCCAAACTGCACATATCCAAACCCACTAGATGGTCGTCCAGATGACTGGGCCAGGGAATAGCAACTTATTCCTACATCCATGTCAAACCTGATTGAAAGAAAGATTCAAATATGCCACCTGCATAATTTCTAACTGTAATTTGCTGGGAACTCAGCCCTTTCCCAAGATGGTAAGTGTTACTTGTAACTACAGGCTACATTTTTACCAAGTTCCAAATTGATGCTCAGTGGGCCTTGAAAGAGCCTTTTAAATCCCCCTGAATTGTTAGTATGTGTGGATCGCCAATATTAAGACTCTCCAGCCTGTTCTGTGAAATGCAACCTGTAGAAGGGAATAGCAATGCTTATTTATGTTGGAAAGAAGCTGCATAGGAAAGGTTTTGCTTCCAAAGGCTAATGAGAGACACTGTCAGAAATGGGTGGTGTATAAATTAACTGGCAAAATACAAAATGGCAGCTGACGATATATAAAATGAGAGCAGCATATTTCCATATGTAAATGCTAAAGTAAGTATAGATTGATGAGTTTAAAAAGTCATGTATACAACCATAGACCCTGTCCTTAAATGAGACTCACAATGCATAAGTATTTTTCATATTCATTAGTTAATAGAGGTATCACTGTAACTTGTTAAACCCAGGTGGCATAACGAAAAAAGCATTGATCTTAGCTTCTGAAAGTATGAATTTTAATCTAACTTTTTCCCTTGTGACCTGTGTGACTTCTGTGAAATAACTGAACTTCTCTGTGTTCATTTTGCTCATAGTGAAAGGGGGAAAAGCAATAGTTATCCAACTCCCATTACCATAAAGAACGCTTGTGAAGGCACAAGAAGTCATGTAATAAATAAACATTACAGGAAGGGACAGAAAGATGAACTTGTATATATAAAGATGTGTTTACATATGAGGTGTATCTGGGTTGCCTATGGAAGAGTGAACAGGGGAGGGTTGAACGTTGTTGCTGTTTAGAGTTTGGAATGTGGGAACAGAGGTGACTGCAGTAGATAACATCTGGATGACCCATGGCTTAGAATGGCATTTTCAAAACCATCCCCAAAACATGTCATGCAGAATGGACTTCAACTGTTTCCACGGTGCTCCTCTGGGGTTGTCTGGTCACTGTGCACAGTCGGTGGAAGCGCGGTCAGCAAGGTAACTTCTATTTACTTCACATCAGCAGGCTTCTGTTCTGCTGAGCACAGCAAAGCACCGGGCATATTTTTCATCATGTGAAACTCAGCCCACGGGTTCAAGGACAGCAGCACATGCTTCATATTTTGTTGTGAGGGGGAGGCTGGAATTTGAGGGGAACACTCTACCTAGTATAAAAGTGTCCACCATTAGTCTTCTCTAAGGTCTACTCTATTCACTCTTCTATTTCGGGGCATCAGTGTACGCATTGCCATGGTTCATATTTAACAGCTATGTACCGAGCCACTTCCATGTGTGTGATTCATTGTTAAAACTCAGGGAAGTTTGCCAATTGCCCATAGCTGGCATCACTCTGCTTATTCCTCTGAAAGATTTAATGTGGACTTCTGTTCCTCCTACTCTTCATCCTCACCATCCCGCTTTCCTTTTTACTTTCCTGAAATAGTTTCTTGCTATGCTTTTCATGCTTGCCTTGAACTCCCAAGTTCAGCATCCAGGGTGCTAGAATAACAAATGTGCAGCTCAGGCTCAGCCCAAATGATAAATCACAGATGCATTCCATGGGTCATTTCTTTTCCTTTTGAGATAATATATTATGTTGGCAAGGCTTGCCTCAAACTCACTATGTAGCTGAGGCTAGCCTTGGAATCCTGATCATCTTGCCTATACTTCTTTAGTGCTGGGAGTAAAGGTGTTCATCTCTGTGCCTCGTCTCTTTAGGGGTAAAGTTAGAAGTTTTGCTAAAGAACTGACCTGACTGGCATCCTACTCTAAGCATGGTAGGGTTACTACGGAAGAGCTTTTCTCCGTGGCACAGAGTCTCCATGGACATGCACAGTCGCTTTCTCCAAGGCACAAAAGTGTGGAATGGGATTATATAAGGGTTGAAGAGATGTCAGGAAAGAAACCGAGGGAGAACAAGAGACGAGGCAAAGTCACTGCCCAAAGGACAGTGATCACTACTTCAGACATGTAAGCAGGATTGAGAGCCAAGCTCCAGAGCTGAAAAAAAAAAAAAAAAAAAAAAAGAATGGACAGGGACTCCTTTTGTAAAATGGTTGGCATGCTCTCGGATACTAGACTGCTAAAGGAAAAACACACTGTACAATGCCTGTACATATTCCATGGCCTTAATTTACGCTGCTAAACATTCAGTTATCCAGGTCACATATTTTTTTTTTTGCTTGCAGTTAATGGATTCTCACAGTTCAAACTTCCCATAGAAACTTTAGAAAGGTATGAGTTCTTTAGAGTCGAGACCCAAGGGAAGGCTTCTTAACAAGGTTAGGTTTGAGCTTGGATATGAATGACAGGTAAGATTAGAGAATTTAAAATGAGTGAAGGAAGTAACTTTCTGGGTTCTGTATTCTATCTTCTGAAGAGCCCCTCTATTTCTTGGTTCCAGAGTCATAGCAGCAACTGATGATCTCAACTGGACTTTACTCTGGGTGGGCTGCTCACCTCCTTCAGCCTGTATCAACTCAATCTCAGTATTGCAGGCCTTTCCATAGCAGCCTCAGTGGAGACTCATTCTATCAGCACCACAAAGAGAGCCACTAAGTATCTTCTAGAGCCAAAGGGTCTTCCTTGTTCATTATTCTAGTTCCTCCAAGTCATCTACAGCAGATAACATTCATATCCTTTCCCATATCCCAGATCTGTCTCCTGCAGCTCAAAGCCCATCCCTCTTGCTTTCGATGGCCTTTATCCTCCAGGTATCTTTCAAATGGTAAATCCCTGGTTGACCTGGCTTATCTTGACCCACGCCATCACCTATCAAATACAAATGCGAATTAGGGCATAGGTTTTTTATTAAGCACTGAGTGTTTTTCTAATCTTACACTGGAATTGCATCCGTAACTGCCCTGATGATAAGGCAGACATTTCTAATTCTTCTTTAAAGCAATAATGAAATGGCACTAGGCAAGTGTTATGCAGGATATTGTAGAAAAGGAAGGACTAGTTAGAGGTTAAAAGGCTCACATATGTTACATGCTTGGCATTGAAAAGCCATACAGTGCATAAGGTCTCTGGATTTATGATCAGTGCTCCTTTGCCATGTTTCTACAGTGGTACCAGCCATCACACAGGCAAATCTAAATTTGGTATAGACTTGCATCTTGAGCCTATTCTCCCATTGAATTGAGAGCTAGAAGACTTGTTACTTGCCCAAAACTAAGTGAATCTAGGACAGAAGGAATTTAAAACCTAATCTTATAATTGTCATACAATCCACCTGCGGTTAACAGAAGTGGCGAAGAGCTTTTCCTTGTGGCTTCTGAAGCATATCTCTGCTCAAGTATGGAAGATAAAGAGGAGTGTTTGGTAGTAGTGTTGGGTGGAATTTGGTTATAGAAGGTTGTTGAATAAGGTCATGGGACACGTTTCGAGATGGAGAACATCCTACCATGAAGCATTAGTGTTGTTGGGAACTGTTGCGGAGCAGAGTCTTGCATGATGTAGAATGTTAGAAAAGGTAGCGCTAGTAGTTTATCCTAGCCTTTCATTTGAGACATCCATAACGTCAGTTCATGCCACAAGATTTGTCGCATGTATAATCCATGTTCAGAAGTTTGTTTCTTGTATTCTGAAGTTGGGGTTAGAAAATGGGATTTTACTTTCAGGCTATTTCATGGAAAGGTTTAAGGGAGTGTGACAAGCCACCCAGTTTACAAATGCCCAGTGGTTCCAGTGTGGTCCGCTGCTTCTGCTTCTTGTCTGTGGAGCCTACCTGAGTCAACAAAAGCTAACGGTTTTTGCCCCCTCTCTCTACAACTGTTTTTTTGTGAAAACTCCTTCAGAACAGAATAGACAAGAGGCTACTTTCATTTTTTTGTTCCACCCTTAGGTCTGGGCTACCTGGACCATTGTTCATTTTTATGTTTTCTTTATGGTCTGATCTGAGATGAATTTTAAAGTCTGTGTTGCAGGAATTTAGTTTCTAGAATGTCAGCCCCATCCTGCTGAGTGCTCCATCGACACCCCAGCCCAGTTATCTGCAGAAAACTTGACCCCTGATGGGGAGCCCTAGATGAAGCCAGGACATTGCTTTAGAAAGGGCTATGAAAAATACATATAAGATACAAAAATGTGAATTATGTGTGAAGCAAACAAAGCACCAGGCAATGTGGAATTTATGTCAACAAAAACTTGCTTCAAGCTATTTCTTACCTCTGAGGGGAGGCTGATTTTAGTGTGTGGGGCCAGTAGCAAGGAGGAACTTTCTGCACAAATGCTCTGGAAACAAAGAAATAACTTCACTACAATTGTTTCCCAGCTTGCTTCTCTTTCTAAATCATCTCCCCGAGAATTCTTTTATATGCCAGGGGAAGGTACTGATTGCTGAGACAAGATGAGCTATGGGTAGAGAATAACCAACATTCATGATAGTTTGACACATTCAAGAGAAGAGAAGAACAGTTCAGTGGGACTGACAGTTGCGTTCCTTACTGACAATGAGCCAGTTCTATGGCTGAATTGCTTGGGTGAACGGGACATTGCAGGGTGCTTGGGAAGAACTATGTTCAGGGATGTCCTGAATTCTGTCATATTCCAATTATAATGAGGCTGTAATTTTGTTTATAAAACTTTGCATTTAAGATGGAGCATACAATTATAAACAAACAACAATTTTAATTTATGCAAATATACTTCCATATACCAATATATTAATATACAAACATTTCTGTACTACAATAAATAATACAATTATGATTACATTATAATTAAGTACATATTTGTAGATATGTTGCATTCAATATAAAACATTAACAATTATAAAATTAAAACGTTATTTAATATGCAATATGATTGCATTTGCCCCAGTTCTCATACTGTAGTTCATGTTTCAATCAAAATATTAAATACCGTGATACTAAACTATGTAGACTTTGCTGCCATTCACCAAATATAATAGCATTTTTGTGCTGGTTTCTAAGCTAGCTGCAGAAATCCAAAATTGTCATTCCCTCTGTGAGAGCATTTTTAAGACAGGAGACAACTAATATATCCACTTTTAAAGCTAATCATTTTCAGTTACTCACAATTGCCCAGTTCCTGTCTGGATTACCACTGGAGACCTTGGCACCCAAGTGCCATAGGCTTCCCTGTCAAATATAATAAGTATGTTCCAGGGGGGCCACACACAGCTCGAGGTTGGCTCTTAGCCACCCCAGCTACCCCCAGAACTGCTTTCCTAAAGGATTTTGGTAGAAAAGAGCCCATGTGGTCCAACTGGCAAAACTTTTGCATACCTAGATCTCCCTTTACAAGGGAGAGGAGAGTTTGTGGCCTACTGGCCACCACTTCAACCCGAATTCACAGCCACCACACACTTTTGTTTATGTGAGAGCTACCTTTCCTTGCTCTTAACTTCTTCAAATTGCCCTTGGGGCTCATTGAAGTCTCATAAAGAGAGATATAGGGCAGCAATCTGCCAGGCCTAAAGAAATGAGGCCTCCTACAATAGAATTTACCTTTGTGAATCATATACTCAGGTAAAATCCATTCCATCATCTTCAATGCATGTTTAGTGAGTAGCGACGATTCATAGAGTTGCAGATATGAAAACTTGCTTTGATAGAGATTCCCTTACATCCTAAACTGAAGGTATTGGGTATTGGGATGTCTAGTTTTTGTCAACTAGATATAAGCCGAATTTCTGGGAACAGTCAAGATACTGACTCTATTAGATTGGCCCGTGGGTATGTTACATAGGGGCATTTTCTTGATTAATGGTTGATATGGGAAGGCTGTGTTCATGTGGGCAGTAGCACCTTTGCACACTCTTGTTGGGTTGTGGAAGGAAAGAGGTTGGATAAGCCATGGAAGTGAGTCAGGAAGCAGCATTCCTTCCTGGTGTCTGCTTCAGTGTTTGTCTCCAGGTCTCTACTTGAGCCTCTATGTTGCCGTGCCTTGATGAGGGACTCTAACTGCAAGCCAAGTAAACCTTATTGTAGGTGATTTTTCTTTCCTGTTCACCAGTTCCCAAATAACTGACATGGAGACTTATTATTAATTATAACCCTTGGCAAATAGCTCAGGCTTGTTACTAATTCTTACATTTTAAATTAACCCATATTTCTTATCTACCCCATGCCACATGGTGATACCTTCTGTCAACAAGGCACCTTCATCTTGTTTCTTTCTGTGTCTCTTGAGACTCCTCTGACTACCATTCTTCCCAGCATTCTCTGTTTGGCTCTCTCCCTGACCTTATGCTGTCCAGCTATTGACCTGCCAGCTTCTTTATCAAACCAGTCACAGTGACATATATCCATGCCATATCCTCCCCAAGTTGTTTAAGATCATGGCGCTTTATTATAGAAGCAAAACCAACTAGGATAGTTATACTGTGACTTCATGAATTGAATGAGATGGCATCCGTAGACTTCTTAACACTTTTCGTGCCTGGCAAGTTCATCGAATGTTGCCTGATCCCTCTCGTCTTCCCTCTCTCCATATCTATTGACCCATTCATCCACCTAACTTTCTATCCATTGATCTAAATATACACTTACTTATCATTCTTCTTTAAATTTTCTTCATGATTCTTGACCAAGTACTTGGCCTGCTTAGATTCTGGATAGTTAATGGACTTCTACACTTCCTTTTCCTGGAATCTTAAAGAATTTGGTCGATGTTTCAATCCACAAGCATTAGCAGAATGCCTGTTAACTGTCACATGATTTGCTATGCCTTTGGGTCATTAAGAAAGGCTTGGCCACCAACATTAGTCACACAAGCCAGAGCTATGGCTTTCACCGACTAATAGTTCGATAGAAAATCCAGAACGAGAGGGGTGCGTTCACTCATGGAGACGGTGGGACAGAACTAATGGGAGATCACCAACTCCAGTTGGAATGGGACTGATGGATCATGCGACCAAACCCGTCTCTCTGAATGTGGCCAACAGCGGGGGCTGACTGAGAAGCAAAGGACAATGGCTCTGGGCTCTGAGTCTTCTGCATGGACGAGCTCTGTGGGAGCCTTCTCAGCTTGGTCGATCACCATCCTGGTCCAGGGGGGAGTTGGGAGGACCCTGATCTTAGCATAGAGTGGGGAACCCTGATGGCTCCTTGGCCTTGAGAGGGAGGGAGGGGAGGTTTGGGTGGAGGGGAGGGGAGGGAAGGGGGAGAAGGAGGGGAGGGAAGGGGGAGGAGGAGGGAAGGAGATGGAAATTTTTTAAATATAAAAAAAAAATAAACCATGAGGAAAAAAAAAAGAAAATCCAGATTGTTAACACAGCTTTATTCCCATATAATAAATGATGTGGCAGATATAAGTATTTCAGATAGGAACATGGATAATGACTTGTGGCTGGTGGTAGGGATGGCTCAGGAAATTCTAAGCAAAAATGACTAAATATTTTATATTAAAGAATAGAATCTTCTTTTTCTTTGAAACCCAGAATTACTAATCACATAAGTCACTTGAAATCTGAGGTTATAGCTAATGATGAAAATGCCTCAAGTTTTGCCACTAGACTATGTTTGAAAGTCTGAAAAGCACACTGGGCCTTCTGTTATTTTGAGTTTTATCCTTAGAAGCAAACATGTTTCCTCATCTGACCCCAACAATGAGCATCTTTAAGATATTTGTCCATGTTTTCAGGTATACTCTCAGGATTATCACTTTGTAGGTCAACCCCACATATGTGGGTCCCCAAGATGGCTTTTAGAAGTTCTTAGTGTAAAAACCCAGAAGCTATCTCATAAAGACCAGCTTTGTCTGGAAGACCAATAAAGATGAAGCAACTTCAAGACCACCTGCCTCATTACATGACTTGTCAAACTTCATTCCAAGAGGTATAACCCTACCAGGGCCCAATGACAGAGAGGTGTGCACAGGACATTGATAGAAGGGTCCAGAGCAGAAAATGATAGAGAACACAAGGCTCAGGTACTCTGTTATAAAGTGTAAAAAGTAAGCTTGGAATACTAAGCATAGCTTGTTAGGAAATCCCTCTAACCAACACTGGTTGATGGTCTATTGATTCAGCAAGAATATCATCCAGATCTCTGAACTTAGGAGCCTGTGCTTCTGCTTGTGCCATTGCTCTGACCAAAGCTTGGGCATGCCTGTACTATGATCTAATGTTCCTTTGCTTTTTACTTTTTGTTTCCCCCTAGTCCTTGGCTTTGCTACTAATAACCTGTTTCTCTCAGTCTTCCTCAGGAATCCCTGTTGCCTCATATATGATGAAAAGCCAAACCACCAATTCAGCTTTTGAGCTTTACAAGGAAGCAAATACTGGCTTCCTTTAGAGGCCCACATTCACCTTTTAAACTTTTGTGCACATAATCATTTGTTTAAGGAAGGTAACCTCTCCTTGCTGGAAGAGTTTGAGAACTCTTTAGATTGCATCAGCCCTGGGCTCACATTTTGTGAGGACGTGGGAATGGCTGTTTCAATCTCCTATTTTGGAGATGAGCAGTCTCCTGTCCCACATTGTTACAAAATTGACTTAAGGACAGGAGCTACCTGCTATGCCATTGAAATAATTTCTTCAGAAGGATCTCCCCTTTGGTCTCTGTTCGCAATTGCAGTAACCTCAGAAGAGATGTAATGTAGGAGACCACTTTTTTGTTCCTAGTTGCTCAGCCCCCAAATTACCACACAGAAACTGCATTGATTAAATCACTGCTTGGCACATTAGCTCTAGCTTCTCATTGGCTAACTCTTACATATTAATTTAACCCATTTCTAGTAATGCATTATTGGCACGAGGCTGTGGCTTACTGGGTAAAGTTCCAGCACCTGTCTTAGGCAGGGCTACATGGCTTCTGACTCTGCCTTCCTTCTCCCAGCATTCAGTTTAGTTTTCCCTGCCAGGCTAAGTTCTACTTTGCTATAGGTCCAAAGCAGTTTATTAATCCATGGTATTCACAACATACAGAGGGGAATCCCACATCAGAGATGATAAAAGAGCACAATTGTGATGCTGGTTTATGTATGTGCTCTACGTGTTGAAATATCCCATTAAAACCTAGCTTCCCTGTGGCCCTCATGAGAATGATGGAGTACAGGAAAGTGCAAAGGCCACCTTTGCCACTTCTCAGTCCAGGAATTCAACGTTTGCTGTATCCGTAGAGCACAGTCTAAGTTACATAGTTGGCTGGGCTGGAGGAGCAGGATCTAGCTACAGTCCCTGACACCAAGCTTACAGTATGGAATTTATCCAACACACGATTACTGAACAGCTATAATTTTCTAGTTCTGGGATGGAGCATAAGAGAGAGGCTCCTGGATGGGTACACCAGAGGAAGACACTGGTGCCTTCAATATAAAGTGTCAGGAGTGTGCGTCAGAGAGTCAGTGGCAGCTGCAGTCTCCTTACCCAGGAGTGAGAGAAAGGGTCAACGGCAGAAGTCATCTTGCTCAGCATAGTGAGGAGTGAGGCAGAAACACGGGCTTGCTTAGTACTCAGAAGGACATTAGATGAACTCATTGCTACAAAGAAGTTTCCTGTGCAGCACTGTATAAAGTCAGGATGTTGTAGTGCTTAGATGAATATGAATGGGGCTCAGAAGAGCATAGGGGTCATGAAATGCTTAATCAGGGTCCCCAGAGCAGTATCCTTCTTGGGCTGGCTCTGAGAGGTTTGGACCATCAGGGCGTTGTAGGAAATGCTTAATCAGGGTCCCCAGAGCAGTATCCTTCTTGGGCTGGCTCTGAGAGGTCTGGACCATCAGGGCGTTGTAGGAAATGCTTAATCAGGGTCCCCAGAGCAGTATCCTTCTTGGGCTGGCTCTGAGAGGTCTGGACCATCAGGGCGTTGTATGCTATCTATCGGTAGAGGTGCACATTGCTTGCGACTCTCAGTACACACTATTCCTTTTCAACACTTAGCTGGACTCCTGGGAGGAAGGAGGCCGCAGATCATTTGCTAGCCTTGAAGGAGCATCAGTTCCTCGGCGCTTTGAACCAGCTTCCTTTCATCTGGCTGTTTTCAGACTTAAAGGACACAGAACAGAAAGTGTCTGAAGGTCTGGATAGTGGTGGTGGGGGTTACAGATTGGAAATTCAAAGCAAGGCCCTTGGCAGCCCTGCTCTGCAGCAGCTCATCAGTTCCTGGGCTTCTCACAAGGGTGGGAGCCTGCACGCTCCTATTCCTGCCTGGCTCCTGCCTTGGCGACGGCATCTGTTAGCAATGAGTGAAGCAGGAGAGTGGGGGCGGGAGAAAGGTCTACTGAAGCAAAATGTGTTTTCTCACACACATAAAACCACAGGCCTCCTGGAGGCTAACACCCCTTCACGCCCCCACCCCCCTTAGGCTTGAGTTTGTAATCAGAAGCATGCGATTGAAAGTTGGCTGTCTTAAACAGAAAAGGGCTCGGTGAGGTACCTTCTCAGGTCCTCCCAGGGCAGATGAACTGTTTTCGAGTGGGTTTGAAGTTTACTGGTCTGGGTCTGAGCTTTGTCAAGTCCTTTACCTTAGGCAAATGGCTCTGAAGCAAAGCCAGCCTCTGACAGACCATACTTAACCTTGAGAAGCAAGCAGTCGAGTTACAAAACTCAGGAGTCTACTGCACTGAGACCGTTTATGGTGTTTTTGCTGAGCTGTATTTCAAGCTAGACTCAGCCACACAGCAGACTGGATACACTTGTAAGACTAGCCCATGAAGGAGGCTAAGTCTTTCAATGTTCTCAATTGAGTGCAGCAAACATTCTAGAAGGTTTCATAAGACCCACAGAATGGTGATGGCTGATTGTCCACGTCGGGATTTACCACCCGTAGGAACTATAGTCTACTGTTCATCCAAAATCGTAGATGTCAAGGAAAATGAGAGTTATAGAATGATATTGGAAAGGAGCTAGCCCAGATTCCAGATACTTGACTAGTTCAGATGTTTGAACTGGCGGAAGTGCATTAATCCTTCTCAGGAAATGATGGTAGCGAACAAAGAGCTGGAGCTTCACCCTGCCAACAGCCCCCCACTTCCTCCTGTGGGGTTTGCAGCTTAGTAGAGAGATGGGAGGCCATGTCCAGTGAAGAGAACAAAGGCATCTCATCTAGACTCATAATTCTCTGACGCTCTAATGCACAGTTACGGTAGTACATTGGTTGTAAATAGCAGGGGAAGGGGTTAGAGGTTTAACAAGGTAGAGGATTAAAACAAGGAATTTAATTGTCTGGAAAGCCCTGTCTATTTCAGAACAATGAATCAAATTCACTGGAATGGAGATTACAAACCAAGTAGAGGTGTTATAGATATAAGAGTCCGGGGGGGGGGGGGGGGAAGGGAGAGTCCCCAAGGAGGCCAGACAAGAGATGTGTGCATGTGAGGTTGTGTGTTGTGTCCCCTTATTTATTCTGTAAGCTAGTTTTTAAATGTGTCCACCTATGGATGCAGAGTCATTATTCAAAGCCCACCAAATATTCCAAACCACGCTATAAACTTGTAAGCCTGGTCATCGCTGACTCATTGTGCAACCCTGGAAAGATCTATTCATTTGCAAGTTTCTTGCATATTTATAATTGGAGACCCCATTGCCCAGACCCCCTCAGCAGCCTTGGGGATTAATGAAAGCCTTGTTCACAAATGTCTTGGAATTCACAAAGGTTTAGATCGATAATTAACAAGAAAGAGAAGGCATAAACATTTCAAATATATATCAACTCCTCAATCTATAACAGCCAATAAGTCTAAGAACAGAGTGGCCACAATTTCCCCCAGTGACAGGCAACCCATGCACTTTCAAAAGTAATTCTTCAATGAGCATAAATTACCCATTGGGGAAACCTTCCGTGTATGCCATGGCTTGTGGATTTATTAAGTGAAAATGAAACTTTTAAATAAATATCTGGAACAAAAATGTACTTCCATCAAATTGGGCCACAAGGCAAGAAGTTTTAAAGCAGTGTGGAGACTGGAGTCTGAGAGTCGGAAGCAAGAACTTTCCTTAGATGATGTTTTGCTGAGTCAGTCCCTTGCTCCACATCTTGCTCACCACTGCCCAATGCCTGGGCACCCCTAGAGTGAGCAAGAGCCAAAAAGGACTCACAATCCTTTAGTGAGATTCCCAACTCTTGAGGGAAATCTGATAGGGATGGAGGTATTTGTGCCTCTTGAAAAATCTTGACTCTTTTTGAATGATAGTGATGGGGTTGGGGGTTTGGTACCCAAAACAGATCTTGTAGTAGCGCTCTCAGTATCATGACGTCAATTGACCAGGTGAAGTTGATGTGGGGCCCCCTTTCCTCCCTTAAATGTTTGGTGGAATATCATCAGTTAAAATGATTTAGGTCTGACATATCTGTGTATTAGCAATGATGGAAGGGAACACTGATTATAAATTTTAATAATTAATAATATGGGGATATCCTTATACTTTTCTCTAGTTGACTTTATAGTAGTTATCAGACATTTGTATATTCAGAGGAACATAAAGAGTATATATGTATTCTATATATTTATATTACAGAATATACTAGCATATTATTTTTATCATTTTGACCTATGGCCTTTCTAATGATATTTCTTCACTATTGATATTGGCAATTTGCATGTTTTTTTTTCTTCCTCAATCTGCTAGAAGTTGTTTAACTTATTAAATTAGATTTTTAGTAGTGCTGCTATTTTTCGCTGGTTTTGGCTTATTTTATTTAGAAACTTTAATTTAATTGCAGTTAACAAGTTTAATTGGTTCTTTCAAAAATTCTTGACAGCTTTAATATATCTATACACTGACGTATTAGTATTTTTCACCAGCTCATTAATTGTCCTCCTTTTCTTACTTCTTCAGATCACAGAACAACAGATCCATTTAGGTGCATAATATCAACAACATACAGCCAGTCCCATATCCAATAGGTGTATACTTTTTGTTTGGTATTTTTGTCTTACTGGATTTTAAAAAGTTTTTAATCTTTTGGGTTCTCTTTTTGAGGGAGAAAACATAAAATTGGGTGGATAAGGAGGTGGGGGAGCTATCTGGAAAAGTTAGAGGTAGGGAAAACAGAATCAAAATATATTAAATTTTTAAAATAATATATTAAAATAATTAAGATTTGCACCGAGGTGAGTCTGGAGAATATCTTTAATCATTTAAGAACAATTTTAGGTTTATTATCCATTTGAGGAGGAAGGAACAGTGGTTTTTTCATCATTTTCTGTTCCCACACATGAATTATCATCTACATTATTTAATGTTTCTTTTCCTAATAGTACAGTATATTTGTTGTCATTTGTAAGCATATATTGATTGTCAACATAACCATTCCTGGTTTTACAACGGGGGGTACATTCTTCTGGCAGCTTTTTGTACATTCTGTGAGTTCAAATGACTAAATAAATTAATAAAGGCTCTGAAATGGAATCACTGTTACGGTATCAAACAGAGCCATTGTATTGCCCTTGAAATCCTTGGGGTTCCAGCTCTCCTTTCCCCAGCGCCTGGGCTGCCACAGGTACTGTTCCTTTTACTGTTCCACCTTTTCTCATGAGTGTGGCTGCTAGCCTTGTAAAGCATGTGGCCATGTGACATTTGTTTCTTCCATGCAGCACCATGGAGTTTAAATCCACCCAGTACTTTTTGCAGTTGCCAATCAAGCGCCTCATCCGTGAACACTGACCATCTCTGTAGTGCTCCAGGTTTCCTTCTAGTTCCTTCCTCAGAGCGTGGTTTTCTCCTCTTGTACATCTGACACCTTTTTTCTTTCAGATTCTGTTGCACGAGTGTTTTATTTTTGGAAATAGTGTAGTAGTTTGTATATTGCTTGGTCAATAAGTTTATTATCTTTATGAAAACTCTTCATAGAAAACTGCTTTAGCTGTCAGCAGCCCGCTCCTGAGCTCTGAGGAAGCTTGCCTTCTTTTGAGCAACCCGATCTTTCTTCTGGGCAAGAGACATTTTGGGACAGTTCCACCTCTTCTTCTTCACTTCTCTCTTGGGCTTCTTTTCATAGACTGGATTCTCTCGTATAGCAGCATGGGCTTTCTTATACATCTCCTCCCATGTCTGGAGCAACGTTGTTCTTTATGTACTGAGAGAACTGCTTCTTGTAAGCGTCTTCATCTTCCTCCATCAGGTAGCGCATGTAGTCTGCAACGTTCTGACCCAGGATGTGCTTGCGATAGACCTCTGCGTTGAACTCCTTGCTCTCAGAATCATAACCAGGGAATCGTTTGGTACATGAGGAATAGACAAGCCTCCATCCACAGCTCCCTTCAGGGCCCCGAAAACTTTATTGCCAGTTGTAGTTTGAGCAAGACCAGCATCCAAATAGCAAGTGAAGGCCCCAGGCTGACCATCGATGCTTTCCACATTGTATTCATCTCCGGTCACCTCCACTTGGCCTTCATAGATCTTGTCCATACCAAACCTGTTGAGAAGCCTGCGGGCCAGCAGCAGGCCAGTACAATAGGCGGCAGCATAGTTTGTCAAGCCAACTTTCACACCGTATTTCGGCAGTTCGTGTGCATAGGCGGCGCAGACTATCATATCCCCCTCTATACGGGCATAGGCAATCTGGCAGATGATGTCTCTGTTAGTTACACGAACTATCATCCTGTATTTGGGTGTGTTGTACTTATTTTTGTCTTGGATCACTAATCGCTTCCGAGCATAGTAGTCGGTTTTACCTTCTCGCCGCCTTCTGAATCTTACTTGGTATCTCTTGAAGTAGGCCTTGTTCTTGACAACTTTCACAAACCCCATGCTGCGGACAGAAACCCGCAATCGTGGCTCCACGCAGACCTGCGGGCCCGGCGGCAGTTTTGTATTCTTAACTGCAAACCACACGTACGCATTGTGCTGACATATGAGAAAGTGGTTTCCTTTTGTATATCAACTTTGCATCCAACAGCCTTAATATTTAAAAAAAATCCATCTCTAAAAACTCTTTGGCATTTTCCTCACAGGTTATTTTATAATTGACAAACTTAAAGAACTTTAGTGAAGGTTGGGAAACACCCTTCTCACCCAGCCTTTCCTAATCTTTTTTTTTTTTTTTTTTTTTGGTTTTATTCGAGACAGGGTTTCCCTCTAGTTTCTAGAGCCTGTCCTGGAACTAGCTCTTGTAGACCAGGCTGGCCTCGAACTCAGAGATCCGCCTGCCTCTGCCTCCCGAGTGCTGGGATTAAAGGCGTGCGCCACCACCGCCCGGCCTTTCCTAATCTTTTTAACTAGAGCCTCTAGCACTGTTTTAAAAGTGGGATGAGGTGAGGCATTTTGCCCTTTGCTGACCTTTGAGTGACAGTGTCTCATTGTTTACCATGAATAAGGTGTTTGTTGAAGACTTTTTGCTTTTGTTTTTGTTTCGTTTTATGGATAATTTTGGATATTATTCATCATTTAGAACAAACTCTCTTAATTTACTAAAAGTTAATTTTTAAATGATGAATGACCATCAGGCTTTTAAAAATGCTTTATTTATATCTGTTTTATGATTATTAATATTTTGTCTATTAAAGTGGTTTCTTGAGATGTGTTCTTGCTTAGTTGCCCAGGTTGGCTTTGGATCTGAAATCCTTCTAATTTAGTCTCCCAAGTAGATGAAATTACAGACTTATAACACATCACTGTACCTGGTTTGCATTTATTAAATTTTGAACATGGGGCCAATATTGAGTAGCTGGGAGAAATCGCACTTGATCATGGTACTTAAATTTTGAAGTAATTATTTTCTATTTAGTATTTTGTTGAGGATATTCACATCTATTTTTAGGAAGGCTATTATTCCACAGATTTTTTTTCCTAATAGTATCTTGCCTGATTTTGCTGTTGGGGTAATTCTGGCTTCATAGAATAAAGTGTTCCCTATCCTTCGAGACTGTATATGAGATTGAGGAGACCTGGTGTTATTTCTTCCTTAATAGTTTTTAATGTAATTTCTCACTGAATACTATTGGACCAGGTACTCTTTATTTTAGAATTTTTGATTCAGTGTCTTTAATAGATATTGGCCTAATCATATTTTCTAACTTGGTATGTGTGAATTTTGACATCTGTTTGTTTTGAGAATCTGGGCTTATCTAGAGTGTAAAATAATTGAACAAAGAATGTTTTATGCTATTCTTTTATTATTTATTCTTAGTCTAATGACTGTAGGCTCTGTAGTGATAGCACCTCTTTCATTTATGATTTTTACAAGATTTTTGTGATTCTTTTTTTGTTTCCTTCAGGTTTAATTTGTTTTTCATTCTCTTATTTTTCCAAAGTGGAAATTTAGATTGCTGATTTTTATATGTTTATATTTCCCCATATATTTATTTAGTCTTTTATTTTTTTCTGATATGCATAATTTCTTATATATCCTACAAATTTTAATAAAATTTGCTTTCATTTTCCTTCCATTAAAACCCATTTTTAATGGAGACATGGTTCAGAGGTTAAGAGAAATTCGGGTTCTTTCAAAAAACCTAACGTTGGTTGCCAGCACCCATGTTGTGTGGCTCATAACTGCCTTTTACTGCATCTCCAGGGTATCTGACATCCTCTTTCTGACATGGAAAGACAGACCCACACATGAGGCATGCACACACATGGCACCCACACACATGGCATGCACACACACACACACACACACAGAGAGAGAGAGAGAGAGAGAGAGAGAGAGAGAGAGAGAGAGAGAGAGAGAGAGAGCTCTTCCCACAAATAAAGTGAAGACAAATATTTAAAAACATAGCTCTAAAATTCTTTTATGATTTTTTTATTTGACCCATGTGCTGGAAGCATGTCTTTTAATCTGAACATATTTAGGGATTTTCCAGCTGTCTTTCTGCTATTTATTTCTGGTTTAATTTCATTGTGGCCTGAGAGCAGGCACTTTATGATTCCTCTTGTGTTCGTCATGGTATGTTTTATGTGGTCTCTTTCTTGGTGAGCGTCCCATGTCAGCTTGGGAAAAAAATGTTGGTTCTCTTTTGGTGGATGAAGATGTAAATTATATTACATTGATTGATAAGGTTGAGAAGTTCACCTATATCTTTACTGATGTTCTGTCTGCTGGATCTGTTCATCACAACTGGCTGATGCTGAACTCCTGAAGCATGATAGAAGATGATTCTATTCCCAATTTCAGTTATGTCAGTTTGTGCTCCTCATACTTCCATACTCTGCTTTTAGGCACATGCTTGTTAAGGACTGTTTTGCTTTCCTGGGGAACTGACTCTGTTATCAAATGTAAGGTTTATTGTTTAATCTCTAATGCCTTTTTACATTTTGATGCCCATCTGAATTTAATATAATTTCCTACTTTCTTATGTTGGCAATGTATTTTTCTCCATTCATTTACTTGCATTCTGGTGTCAGAAGTCCTTCTGTATATGTGTTGTTTTTATTGGTTTATATGATGTATATTAGTTTATTGGTTTATATGGTGTATATATTGGTTTATATGGCTTAACAGAATATAGCCAGGCTGGAATATATATATATATATATATATATATATATATATATATATATATGGTGGAGTCAAATAGAAGCCATGTAGCCCCGTCAGAGATAGACACCAAACAGAACCTTGCCAGTAAGCCACAGCCACGTGGCAATATACAGATTAATAGAAATGGGTTAAATTAAGATGTAAGAATTAGCCAATAAGAAGTAGAACTAATGAGCCAAGCGGTGATTTAATTAATACAGTTTTATTAATACAGTTTCTGTGTGGTTATCTCAGGGCTGAGCAGCCTGAAACAAACAAGTGGCTTCTCCCAACAGAATTCCATATGGATGTTTATATTTGAAGTAAGGTCTGTTTTCCATAAAATACATATAATTGGATCTTTGATTTGTGTTTTTATAAGTATATGTAGACCATTGATGTTCAAAATAACTATTGATACCATTTAATAAATATGTATTTATTACTACTTACTATATATTGCTATAATCATTCAGTTTATTTATTTATTTATTTATTTATTTGTTACCTATTTCTGTTGTTTACTTTTTTCTGCCTTTTGAAGATTTAAGAGTTTTATATGATTATATTCACTCTCCTTTAACAACCTATCATCTTTTAAGTAGACAAAAGTGATGTTTTCTTCTTAAAAGATTATTACCTTTATTTTATATGTATAAGTGTTTTGCCTGCATGTTTTTTTTATGTACCACTTGTATGCCTGGTGCCTAGAGAGGAAAGAAGAAGACATAGGGTTCCCTTAGAGTGGACATATAGACAGTTTTGAGCTGCCTTGTGCATGCTGGGAATTGAACTCTGGTTCTGTTGATGAACCAACAAGTGTTAACCCACTGAGCCACTTCTCCAGTTTCATGATGTTACTTAGAAAGAATAATGACAACCACACACATGTTTTAGCATTTCCCTATAGTTTACAGTATGTATTTACTGTGACAATAAAGTAGTACAATAATATAGTACTTTACAAGAAATGAGCATCTAATAGCAACAAAATAATGCTATTCTTCCTTCTTATCCTTTATAGTTATGGTAGCTCATATTAAGCATGTATATACTTACACATTATTTACATATGCTTAATCATATATAGTTGTATATGATGTTCCTATTATTTTGAGTGAAGTATTTGTAGATCAATAATAAGAAAGCTTCGTAAGAAAGAATACACTATTCCTCATTTAGTGTTCTTTCCTCTTAAAAGTGAAAATTTGAATACTTGACTATGTGACCAATTGCCTTTGTAGCTAAAGAATTTAATTATTGACTTTGACAACACATTTCTGGCAAAAAAATTCTTCAATATCTATTTGTCTGGGAAAGTTTTTGGCTTTCTTTAATTTCTCAGACTTTGTGGAATTCTAGGTTGGTGGTATTATTTCTCAATACTTTAAATATTGCATCTCACTCTCTCCTTTTTTTTTTTTTACATGAGTTTGTAAGAGCAGTCAGATAGTATTTTTTTTTCCCCTGATCAGTACTGTATTTCTGTCTTTTGTCTGATTTGTTTACTTTAATTTTCTGGAATTTTAATCTGTTTAGGTGCTTCCTTCTCTTCCTCCCCCTGTTTTCTTTCTCCTTGCCTCCCATCTTTATTCCTCCTCCATTTTCTTCTTCTTTTCTTCTCCCTCTCCTCCTCCTCCTCTTCCTCCTTTTTCCTTTTCTTTCTCTTTTGGTTTCTTGGAGTCTATTACTAATTTGGACCACTTCCTTAGTTGTTATTGACTGAAATGTTGTTGACTGACTCCTTGCTGCTTTTGTACACATAGAAACACACCTCCCACCTTCGGTAGTTGCCCTTTAGCTTTCTCTTCTTTTTTTTTTTTTTTTTTTACATGTCTGTAATTTTTACTCTTCAGTGTTTGAGATTTCTACTGAGATGCTTCCAAGCTCAGTACCCTTTCCTCTCTTAGCAACTATTTAGTTGAACAGTCACACCAAGATATTCACGTTTGCTGTTACAGCACTTTTAATCTCTAGCATTTATTGTTCTTACAATTTTTCCATTGGCCATTTGTTTTTATATTTTAAAGTCCCTGATCCACTACTGATAATTACTTTGAATTTCTAGTTAGATAATTTCAAATGTCCCTTTCAGGTCTTTTGATATTCAATTTGTCTCTTAAAAGGTGACTTTTGCTTTTTCCTATGCTTTTTAACTTGTCCTTGGTAGCTAGGCATACTGTATTTGGTAAAATGAACATTAGTGAACATGTTTGAGTAATGTGGCTGTGAGATGTCAGAGACAGGGAAACCTAGCAGAGTCTATGATTAAGTCTCAGTTTCATGAGCCTGTGTCTTTAGACTCTGAATGCTCAGAGTTTCAGTGTTCCCTCTCCTTGCACATGGGGTAGGAGAGCCAGAGTGAGCTAGAGCTGGCAATTCCCTTCTTGTAAGCTGATTAGGCTCTGTTCAAACTCTAACATATTAGTTTCTGTTTGATTCATTTTTCTAAGGGCAAAGTCTTCTAACAAAGAACAAAATGTTTTGACATATTTCAAAATGTCTTTCCCTACCTAACCTTTTTTGTTGTTGTTTATATTTTATTTTATTTTATTATTTTGTATAAGTTCTAGTGGATTTCCTCTTGATATTTATAATAGCAACTCGGTTCCAGGTTCTTGGACCTAAAGTTTAAGTGAACATTCTTCTCTGTGACTATGGTGGGAACCATCACTTCATGAAATGAGGACCGGACACTCTGGGTAATAAAAGTGAAGCAGTTTAGTTTACAGTCTTGGAGAGTCAGGTATCAGCCTGGAGTAGCAGGCATGCTGTCAGTTGCAGAGAACCATTCATAAACTCAAACACATGACCCGTCCTCCTTCTTGTGAATAATCGGAAGGTTAAGTTTTACCTATTTTCTAGGTTTTAATATTCCCTTTTTTGTCACTTTTAGCATTTCCCAACAAAGAATGTGCATGGACTCAGCTATAATTTTAAAAGTAGTTTATGTTAGTTCTTTGAGAATTTCATAAAAATACATCGGCAGATGTACCCCCATCCCCTATATACTCCATTTTATGTCCTCTTTTTGTTTGGAACCCATGGAATCTAACTTGTGCTATGCATATTCTCTTTAATGTGTGATCTTTCCACAGAATATGGTTGACCTACCATTGGCTATTTCATTAAATAAAACTCTCCCTCTCTCAGCAGCTATGAATTGCCAGTAGCTTCTTAATTAGGGGTGGGATTTATGCCTGCCCATGTCTCCATGCTGAGACTTTGTCTGGCTTGGACATGCCCGGGTCTTGTGCCACAACAGCTGAGACTCCGTATGTCTTACCGGTCTGCTGTGTCTGGGGGACACAATTTCTTGCAGTCATCCGTTACCTTCTGCTGTCACAAGATTTCCTATCCCCTTTCTGCAGTGATCTCTGAGCCCCATTTAGGACTGAACCTCCCACAGGCTTTTATTCTCTGTATTTTGATCAGTTGTTGGTCTCCTCATTAATCTACTGCAAAATGAAACTTGGATATTGAGTGTTGAGAGATAGCCTGCTCTATTGATATAACAGTGTAACTTAATGAGTTGGTTAAATACTGTATTTATTTATTAGGTTAATAGTTACAGGTTTTCCCGTAGTGTCTCTGGCCCCTCTAGCAACAGTATCTTGACCACAATAATGATGACAGGCATAAATTTCATCCTACAGGCTGTGTCTTAAATGAAATCAGACAGTTGTTGGATACTCCTATGACGTTTGTGCCATGATGGCACCAATGGTGGGTGTTTCGCACCTCTGCTTTACATTCTGATTATTTTAAAGTTTATCAGGTACATGATTTGCAGGCAAGCTTGGCTGTGGGCAATTTTCTACTCCAAATTTCTGGTTTGGGTAGGTTAGGTGTGAGTGGGTCAGAATTTGGATGGGGAGAATAGCTAGCGTGGCAGGGGTTTAGAGCTTTTTCTTCATTTGTAGCTGTCATAAACTGGTTCAAGACACCTTTAAACAGGGAGCCGCCAGCTTTTATTCCTAATGTCTTCCCCTGGTGCTGTTAGCTCTCAGAGCTGTCTGCTCTGTGTTTGCCCTTCCAGTGTTTGTCAATTGCAGTTCATGTTCCCATTTTCCCTGGAAATTTCTTTTCTGGTAAGCTGTGACCTCCATGGTTCCAGCTCATCTCTCTAGTCTTGAAGGCAGAAATCTTCTCTGTGCCCTTGCCTTTCTTTTAGACCCATGAGAGGGATTTCTGTTTCAGCCTGCTTTACTTCTAAATCATTCAGATGGAGCACTATCTTCTGATTGCCTTACATGTAGACCTGGAAAGAAGAAGTCACTTTCTTTGCCTGGTAATGAAATGTTATCAACTTCTGTCCTTGCCCTCATAATTATTAATAGTTGTTTATTGTATCTGACACTTGAATTGTAGTTTTTTTCTCTACATATCTTTGCTGATTTGTACCTCAATTACTCTGTAGTGAAGGCTTATGAATACCAAGCTCTTCTATTTTTGTATATTCAAATGTAACTTCATTTTTACCATGGTAAATATAATTTTGAGCTGCATATAAAATTCTTGATTTTGTCTATCTTCCCGGACAACTTTGAACAAATTATCTAACCATTTTTCTTCTGCTGCTTTTGTTTAAGAGTGCTCTGAGCCCAAATGGTAGCCAGCCTTTTTACTCCAATTGCTTTGATGACCTTTCCCTTTTGTTCTTCCTTTTCTTATGATACATGCCTTGTCATGTTCAGAAGACAGCATTTCAAAGTGCTCCTCCTCACCTGTAGCCCTCCCACTCTTTCACCTGAATACTGGTGGCAGCAGTATTAATACAGATGTCCCATTTAGGGCTGAGCATTCAACATTGTACTCTCTGTACTTTGACCAGTTATACATCTCTCCATTGACTGTTTGTCCACTTCAAAAGGAGCCTATGTTCTCACAACCAAATTTAAAACACATGGATATGTATAATTTTGTGTAATATATAATGTGTATTTAAAATGTATAGTATATAATCTAACATTTGCATAATATATATTTATACAACAACATCACTGAAAAAGACACCATGGGTTTTAAGTCAAGCAGGAAGGGATCATGGGAAGTTTTATAGTGGGTAGTAAAGGGAAGAGAAAAATATTCTAAGTATATTGTGTAATAGAATAGAAAATATTTTCTAAAAATGAGAAAAAAAACCAAGTACAAGGATAATAATCACATGTGAAATGAAGGAAGAAGTGTAACTAATGATGGTTAAACGAGGATGGGGGTAAAGTAAGGGGGGAGAAGCGGGTAACTTTACAAAAGCTAAAGATTTGTGGGAAAGCCTCATGGAAACGTACTAATTAGTAAGATACCAATTAGTTAGCTACTTTAAAAAAAATGCAAGAGGGCTTTTTAATGAGTTGCCCAGCATGAGTAGACCATGTCACTATAAGATGATGCAATTATTAGATGGAAAATCACCGAACAAGACATGTACACCACTCTATGAATTATTGGCCGGTGGCCGGTGTCATACCCAAGAGGTCTCCAAAACCACTCAGGATATTTACTCTCCTTGGTTACCACAATAACTACCAAGTAAGACCCTGTTGCTGGAGCATAAAAAAAACCTCAATCTCAAATTGATTGGAGACTTCTTTCCTGGCAGCTTTCATGGTGCTTGAAGGTACTCTGTAGGCTGCTGGGGAGGGGGGGGGGATGCCATCAGTTGTCTTACCCACTCCGAACTCCAAAGGCTGCCAGACAAGATGTACCAACTGGAGCAATAGGGACAGGCCTATGGGGGTAATTAACTGATTTCTAGGAGGATTTGAAGCAGGGTATTTAATCCCTGTCAAAAAACACATGGCTCTGTTAGTCATAGCCCAGGAGTAGAACCTGCTGTTGAAAACAATTCTTTAAAACATGGTTGCTGGGCAATGTCACCTGAACAGAGACTCATTCCTCATAATGTCATACAGCTATGCAATTAGGGACTTTCAGACCCACTCAAGTATGTTATGACTTAATAAGTCTGTAAAGATAAAATTGTCAACCAAAGGTTGTTGGCAAAACCAAAGAAGTATGAGTAGATATTTTTTCTTCTTTTTGATTACTTAGAAAATATCTAAAATTGCTTTTGGTCTTGGCAGCCATAGGGAACATTCTATAGTCTGAGAATGATGTCATATTTTCTCGATACAGTGCTCCATGGTTTTAATCCACCAAGATTTTGCTAAAGCTCCTCTGCATCTCTGTGGTTTGTTGCATGTCTCAATGTCCCATCTCCAGCAGAAGACAAAATTCAAAATGAAAGCATCCACACTCCGGAAATTGCTTTAATATGTTTTTAAAAAGGCATTTGTTGGAAGATAATTCGCTAAGCTATGTGCACCGTCCATTCTGTACCTTTTGTCCTCAGCAGTGACATGGGAAGACACTCATCAACTGATTGCTGGAAGGAAGGTATCTGTCAGGCAAAAGTAGTTGTGGCCTCTGAGAGTCATGATTATAGAGTATAGCTCAGGAAGTGGGTAATTCCGTAACTGCACTGTAAGATTAACACGTACAGTGGTTGACTAAAGTGAATGGGCTGAGTTGTGGGTGTTTAGAGGATCAAGTCAGGGCTCCTGAGATTCTTTGAAGATAAAGGTGACGCTAAGGAGCAAATACCTATTATTGCAAATGATCTAATAATTACTGAAATAATTACCCATATCCAGCCAGAGACCCACAATAGAAGCATTGAAGTTCATGGAGTTTCAGAGTGCTGTGTGCTGTTCATCTATACACTGTGAACGATAACACAAATCACATCCCCCAAAGCAGCAAAGTCACTCTGCTCCATCCTCAGGGCTCAAGATTTCTCTGCCTCCCGAGAATCAAGTAGCAGAGAACAACAGATGCACTGGCTTTGGCTGTTGGGAGACCAGGAGGGAAATGGGCAGGCCAGCTCCTCCTAGTTATTTTTGTCTTTGTTGTCTCTCCAACAGAAGATGGATTTCTCCAACAAACCAGCTATTATCTTTGTGTTAAACTGACAGATTGTTTTGATGTCGTCAAACACAGATAAACACACTGGTGCCGAACTGGTAGGCTGTGTTTCACCCAATGTTCCACAGCACCTGCAAGAAATTCTGAAATACAGACTTCAATCTAGCTTTGCTCCAGGTCCTCACTGACTTCTCCTTCATGACGTGTTTCTGGCTACAGCAAGTTTGGCACAGACTGCAGGTCCCGTTCCAATCAGAGGGGGACTCATCTCTTAGTCTCAATTACGGCTGAGATGCCAGTCATAATAGGGCAGGTATGAAATGAAGCTGGAACCATTCCTAGGCATAGAACAGTCTAGAATTGAGGGATAGGCCTGTAAGGGATCAAATAGTGATCATATAATCATGAAGCTGTGTGTTCACATTCAACTCCTTGTCACCAAGGAGCTTGAAGTTTCAAACTCATTTTGTAGAAGGCAAATAGATTCTACCTTATATAACCGGACATTATCGTGATTGGTCCAAAAGAAATTTTTATCAGTTAAGAAACAATCTGTCATTTATATGTTGGGATGTACAATAGCAGATATTTGTTGTACTCTTGGTTGGATGGAGAATCACTTAAGAGATTTGAGCACACATCTAGGCATTTCTGTGGCATTCGCTGAGGGAGAGGACACACTCTGAATGTAGGTGGCACCATTGTGAGGACTGTGGGCCTGAACAGAATAAAAAGGAAAGAGGAGAAAGGCAGAAAAAATGTGAACCAAGACAGTCGATTATGCTTTCTCTGCTGTGATGGACAGAACCTGCTGCAAGAAAGAGCTACAGCAAACCCTTCCTCTTTCATGCTGTTTCAGTTCAGTATTAGGCTCTCTGCAAAATAAATGTAACTGGTATAACTAGGAAAGTGTCATGCTCAGGTCTTCCTTCTCAGTCCAGCTCTTCCCCCGACCATCCTCTTGGATTAACTACTTAGGAACAAATCCAGGACTGAATGGAGGGTGGTATCGGTAGCTGCCTCTCTCCGAGACACCTGGAAAATTTATGTTGACATACATCAGACTCATCTGATACCGAAGAGTCTTTACACCCTTCCCCTTCCCTTCATCCTTCCGGGAACACAGGGATGGACATCACTTCTAGGCTCTTTCCATCTCCCCTCAAATGGTCATTAGTGAACAGATGTACACATGATCAGTGGGCACTCAACACTGAGTGAGAGAAAGTCTTGGAGATGAGACGAAGCAGGGAGTACTAACGACTTTGTTAAAAGATGGAAGTTTAAGTTAAGAGGCCTAGGAGGGAGTCTCATTTATGCCACCAAGAACCAGTAATAGGACTTTCTATACAGGTAGAAAACAACAACAGGATCTTTTATTTTTGGCCTATACAATTAATATAAAAGCAGAATGAGATAATACTTTAATTTATAAATATTGTGTTTAGTGCATTATTTTTATCATATTTGGGCGTAGGAATTGCAAAGACCATGAAGATGGTTCTATTTCTTCCTGCATTTCCTAAGTCATGCAGCAGGGATTTAGAGGCAAGAAAACAGTTCATTCTAGTTAAATGAATGAACATATCTATTGATATTTTTGTGGGAAATTTGCAAGATGATGAAATGTGGACTTTCAGGATACTTGCTGCAAGGGATTCCCAGCTTTTCATGTTGACCAATGAGGACTCTGAAGAAACCTCTCTGCCTTTTTACTGTTCCTGCTTAGATGAGTGAAGGAAGAAGAAAGGTTCACAGGAAACTTGACTAGTGACTAAATCGATAACAAAGAATACCTGTAAAGACCATCTCTCAATAGCTCTGCACTTCAGAATTTCCTATCTCCAACCCAAACTGTGTTGAGTGTGTGGATGGCAGTTCAGCAAATCTCGACCACTTCCCAGGTTCTTCTCATTGTTCTCCGTTGGCCGCCACACTTGTTTGCTTGACTTTGCCTGCATATTATTTGGACACATTCCTCAATATTTAAACAAATGTCCAGATGCTCACACATGCCAGTGGATGCCGTATTAGCAGGAGAACAGCAAGAGGCCATTTACAGCTGGCGCCTGTCCAGAAAACAGACACAGCTATTCTGGCGACAGGAGGACACGGAATCCCTTCTGTTATAAGCCTGGGGTGCAGAGTGAGAGGGAGCTGGAGACAGGGGCATTGCCAAGGCTGACAACCAGATAAGGGTCTTGACTGTTCCCAGCCCCACTCCTGCCCATACACCTCATAAAGTGATAACTTGGATAGAATTTCCCTACCAGTGACTGCAGTGAAGTGGGTTTCATAACACATCGAGTCAGGCTGACAGCTCCCAGAACACAGAACTTCAACCATTGCTATAATCTCAGTAGGAAGCTGCTGTCTGCCCCCACCATGCCGTCTTTAACACAGATCTTCCAGTGTGCCTGCAGTCGACTCAATCGCAGGAAAGTAATAATGATAAAATCAGTAGGCGGGTCACGTTTAGTGAGAGATGATCAGGTGTTAGCGACTGTTCTCTGCATTATGCAGACCATCTAATTCAATCATCCGAAATAGCTCACCACAGTGATTCTGAATCCAGAAGATATTAGCCTGAGGATGTTAAGTCATTTTTCCAACATTTCACAACTAGCAAAGGCGGTGACTTGAGCCTCTGTTGTTCTGATGAGGGCATCTGTCCCTCATGGTTCTCTTTCCCTCTCCAGATGTCCAAGAATCCACTATAACCTCCATAAACCATTAGAGAGTCTCATCTGGCAATTTAATATACAGATCTATAGAGAAGTATCCCTGGTGTTTAGCACTGATGGGTGCAGGGCAAAAGCAGAAAGGATATTTTGAATGAATAGGTAACTTAACCCCACATCTGGAAGGAGTTGCTTTTTGAAGGCCCTTTATTAGTTTTTTTTCCAGGTGATGCCTTCTGTATGGGAAATCATTTTATGTGTAGATAACAGTTTTCTTGATAAAGCAATAAAAAGCAGACACCAGCCCGAGGAAGTCACTAGTTCCTTCAGGAATGAGTGACACAAAAGGCCCCAAGCTTGGGATAAGCATCTTGAAGGACCAGGAAGTCAGTTTCTAACATCAAGTGAAACCCACTTATTATTTCCCTCACATTTCAGAACTCAGAATGAGCTGTTTCCATACAAACAAACAGTGGTCCCCCTCAGGAACACTGTAACTCCTCATTCTTGACTTAGGATCATTCTAAAACCTAAGGCTTAGAGCTAGTTGGACAGCAGATATGGTCTGTGTGTGCTCTCGTAAGACACTGTAGGGCATTGTGGAGAGAAGCAGTGGCCCCAGGGAATCATCAGATGCAGTCTGGCTTCTGAGGAAGGAGTGAACAATCTCTGGTGCGTGTGGGTCCCCCGTGTGGGTCCCCAGCATCAGTCACACATCTGAGAGTCAATCCACTTAGTTCCTAGCTGTGTTGCCAAAAAGTCTCACTAGCTTCTTGAAGAAGGACATGGATAATGGAGACACAGAATGTGTCCTTTGTTATTTGTATCTCTGAAAAATCAGGGTAAACATGACCAGATCCTTATGAAAAGGTGTTTGTTTAATTATTCCGAACCAATCGTAGAGGTGGGGAACTGAGACTTTCCAAAGCTGGATGAAAGAGACTCTGTTCAGAACATAGAAAAAGCAAGTGGGCTGACCTCTCTGAAAGAGGCTTTTGGTGCAGTTCACATTCTGATTCAAAACCTGGGGACTGGAGCCTACAAGATCCTAAGGTCTTTTTCCAGTGTGTACAGAATGGTGTTTTAGGATTGGAGCAGTAGGTGTAGAAATAGCAGAGGACCATCAGAGAGGCCCACAGAAGTCTAACCCTTCTCAGCCAGGTCATTCATTTCTGTGGCCACCTAGTCCACATATTTCAGAGGTAAATATACAATAGTTAAGCAGGTGATCTCCCTTTTATTTATGACCTAGTAGCATCTACAGTCAGAATCATATGTGTAGTGCTGACTAATTGAAATTACTGGTTATAATATTTTAACACTGAGTTATGCAGGACCACACTGGGAGGACCCAGGAAAGCTACCAATTTTCTACCTGATGTCCTAGCTGATGTCTAATTCTTACAGTGATGTTTGGAATTTGATAATTATCTCTTCTTAAAAAGTTACTTTCTGAGGTAGCTTGAAGGGGTAGCTTAGTGGGTAAAAGTGTTTGGAATGAAGACATGAATTCAAACCCCATCATTCAAATAAAAAATCCACAGATAGTTGGTTTTGTCTGTAACATAAATATTGGGGAGCGGAGACAAGAAGATCCCTAACATTTGTTGGGCAGCCAACCACACCCAGTGGCAAGTTCTTAATTCACCAAGAGACCTGATCTCCAGGCAAAAAGACTGATGATGTTTAAAAATGGCATCTAACATTCCCTAACTCTTCATGGTTGCAGAGATGTACTTGCACTCCTGTGTGTCTGCAATACAAACATATATACCCCATGCACACAACATACACCATACATGCTTCATACAATGCAAGCCAGACATATATATAACACACACAGAGTCACAGACACACACAGACAGGCAGACACACACACGCACACACACACACACACACACACACACACACACACACACACACACACACACACACTTACTTTCCTAAGGGAGAATATGATATTGGGTGAGAAGTGCCTCTCCCCACCAGGATTCTGTGAAGTGCACTTTACTATGATGGTACTGGTCACACATGGGCCTACGTTGACCTCAAGGAAGGTGAAAAATTATAGACCAGACAGAGAGCACATGGCTTAAGATTAGCCAGGGCTGGAAATGAAGAATCTGCTATTTCTCTTTCTGCTGGTGAATCCAGATCAAGTTATCATTCAGTCATCCATCTCTGTCGCCCATCTCCTTGAGCACACACATGTGTGTACAGCGCTGTGCACTCACAGGCCTCAGCCTGGTGCAGCCCTATTTCCTGTGTCCAGGCAGAGGCTCCCTACAGCTGGAGTGGGAAGCACCTGCGTGGCTCTGCTTTGTGTCTGCCTCACTCACTCACTCACAGGGAACCTGGTTACCATCTGCACAGGTAAGACCCCAGCCTGGCCCCCGTAACCACTAACCCAGCTCCTACAGGCCCAAAGTCAACCTAGACATAAACCAGGCATCCTGCCATACCTGAGGGGGCCTGCTTCATGTCTGTGGTTCCTGCTCACACAAAGAAACCTATTCACACACCCCCTTCTCCTAGTCATGTCTTCTCTTTGTGCTTATGCAGGTTAAGTCATGCTGGGAACTGGGGGATGAACTGGTGAGAAGTCTAAACTAAGGGACTGTACCATGGATTTATTCCCTCATTTAGGAAACTGCCCTATACCAGGCTCTTTGGAGACAACCTGTGCAGAACGTCAGCACTGATCTAGATCTCAGAGTCCGGTGGGAGAGGTAAATCCAAACCTACCTGCTACCTGCAGTCCCAGGTGATAAAAACTCAAATGAGTACAGGGAAAGGGAGTGCTTTTCTAGGCATCTTAAATCTTATAAAGGTAAAAATTGCATCTCTCAGAATTTGGGAAGATTTCTGACTGTGTCTCCAATATCCGAATTGGCTGTTAAGGAATATACATAAATTTGCATCTTCACAAGTTTAAAATAATTGTGTGTGTGTGTGCATGCATGCATATGCGTGTGTACACATACTCATCTGTCAATGCATGTATGGGGGTCAGAGTTTGATGTCAGGATCCTTTATCATTTTCAAGTTTGTTTTTCAAGACTGTGTCTCCTATTGAATCTTGGCTTGCCATTTTGACCACATTGGTTGGTCAGGGAGCCCTGCAGACTGACCTGTCTCCAGGACCCCAGTACTACAGTTGCAGGTGCATGCTACCATGTGGGTACTGAAGATCTGAAATCCATTTCCCATGCTTGCATAAGAAGCCACTTCTTACAATGGTAGACTGAGGAGGAGTGATAGACAAAATAAGCGAATTCCACAGTTGGAACCAAATACCAATAACCGAAAGACATCAGAAAATCATTAAATAGCTGGAAATTAAGTAATTCTAAATAACTTGTAAATCAAACAAAAATCTAAGTGCCAGGCCAGCAAGATGACTCAGCAGGTAAAAGGTACTTGCTGCCAAGTCTTCTGAACTGAGTTCAATCACCAGGAACCACACAATGAAAGGAGACAGCGATTCCAGATGGCTTTTGATGACATATGCGTGCACACACACACCAATGGGCAAATGTAATAAAAATAATGGAAAGTACTTTTAGCTGAAAATTAAAAGTAACTCATAAAAATTTGTGGGAGAATTCTTCAGCAGCATATAAGCGGGAAACTGAAGTGATTTGATGGTTGCTGCATAGGAGAACAGTCTCAAAGAAATGCTCTGGGTTTCCACCATCAGAAACAAACAAGAAGGACAAATTAAACCTAAGATGCCTAGAAATAAATAGTAAAGCTTGAGTACAAGTCAAGGAAATTAATATCAGACAAATAAGGGAGAACACCCGAAGACAAACTTAGTCCTCTTAGGTTCAGAAAAAAACAATAAGCCCTTGCCAGAAGCCATACAAATACAAAGTTTAAGATGAGGACTGGTATCTTTGCTTCCAATTCTTCAGCTCTTAGGAAGAAAACAACGTTATAATGAATTTTATGATAATAAGCTCAAAAAGTTTAATGAAATAAAATTCCAATGGATGTAAATTTTCATAATTCACTCAAGGTAAATTGGTTATCTCTGTATCAATGAAATAAACTGAATTGATAGTAAAAAGCATTCCCTTACAGAAAATCCCACCACTGAAATGTTTCCTTACCAACTTCTACCAAATACTGAGAGAAGGAATGATTCTAATGATGTGGATACTCCCCTGAAGAATGGTCTAAAAAAGAGAATCATGCCAGATCTGTGGTGTGGGCCCTGCCCTATTATCCAACTGAGAGGGATTATAAGAAAAAAGAACCACAGCCTAATATGTTTTGGAAATTGTGGCTTGGTTCTGATAGCAAAATAGATAATTTGGGTACTATAGATGGCTGTTAAGGACAGGCAATTTGGCAAAAAATTTTAGCAACGATTTTCTAAGTTTAATGCATCATGGTTAAATGAACTTATTCAAAATATGAAGGGTCTTTACACTATCCAGAAATCATGTGATTCCTTATATTGATGTGCTACATATAAAATAATCATATTGTCAATACAAATGGAACATGTGTATTAAAAATTCTATATTTATTCTAAAAGAAATGTCTGTAAACCAGGACCAGATGGACATTTTCTCAGTTTGATAAATGGTAATAACAAAACCAATGGCTGACATAGTACTGGCAGGGCCATGAGCTTTCAATGTGACATTCAGGCAAAAATAAAACTAAAAAATGACTATTTTAGTTTCATCCACTGAACTCTATACCAGAGAATTTTAGCCAGCATAATAAGACATAGAAAAATGTTACTTAAATTGATAAGGAAAAGGGCATCTTTGCCTTTATTCTTAGAGAACATTATTATTTAAATAGAAAAGTAAATATAAATATCAGGTTTAGCTCTGCACCCTGATCTTCAGGCAAGCAAAATAGCACTACAGGTAGTTGTTCAATAATTTAGAGATGATGCCTTCTTTTGGGACCTTGACCTATGATGTTCACTTCTATAAGCAGTCATCAATTTAGAAAATGCTTCTATGAAGTTGATCTTTTTATTCAACTATGCCAATAAGAAATGTTTTTGAGCGACAATTCATCAATATATTGAGTAAAATAAGTATTCATAGATTCCAAGAAGCAATGTTGCCTGATGGGATGATGTCCTGCTTCAACCTTGAATGCAAGAAGGGAAGCCTACTTCACTTCCGTTCTGTGAAAGCAGCAGCTTAACTGTTAGCTTCAGTCTAATTTCTTATTCATGGGGTTTGTGGAAAGTAGCTCTGACCTCCCTGACATAGAAATTAGTCAAATGTTCTATACACAAGATTCTTGCAAGGCAAATGCTGATGGTTCAGCATAAGAATGATAAGGGTAGGTATACTTGAAAGGCAGGTATAATACACATTAGAGGACTTAAGTCTTGGGGAAAGCATTGTTCTCTGTTACACCCTTGACCATAAGTGATGATCTTAAATTCATAATCTGTTGATTATATGGGCTTGTAGATTTATCAGTTGACACTTGTATGCCCTTATTTAAGTCATGATTATGTAAGTAAGGGGCAGACCATTGACTGATGTACTTGAGGTGCCATGCCTGGGGAAGCCAGTTTGTGAACAGACGTCTGAGTTTTATATGAGTGAGTGTTGAGAGAAGAGACCCACAATTCTTCACCCGCTTCTTCTAGGTTCCATTAAATTTTGTATGTGCAAAATTAACACAACAACTGAAAATATTTAAATATAGACATGTGAAAACAAACAGTGGATGCCCCATTGCCATTCATTCACCTCAAACCTGAAGAATTTTCTAGTGATAATCATTACTAAAAGATAGCAATTATCCTCACAAAAGTTTCTAGTTTAGATACATAAGCAATTTAAACTTATGGTACTCAACTCACCCATCATTGTGGGAAAAAGGTAAACTGAAAAACCCCCTTCTTAAATCAGTAGGTGATACCAATTTATCTTACCCTATAACAGCGAAATGAAAACATTGTTCAGCCAGTTGTGTTGATTTCTGAGAAGGTACTCACCAAAGTTTTGTTTTTAGATAAATTTGACTTCTGAAATTAATAATTATCTTATTTCAGAAGTTACCAACTGGAAATGGGAATGAAAATATACAGATTGTCAGAAGATATTGGCAACTCTCAGTCTCCTAAGAGACTGTGCGAGTGGTGTGAACTACTCTTAGACCTCAACAACCAGTATGTAAACTAATTTGAAAGTTGGCAAAATATATGAATGAATATGCCCTTGTACTATTTATTAGGCCAAAGTAACAGCTAAGAATCTGTTCGATATCATTAAACTTTGGGGGTAAATTCAGCTAAAAAACAAAAAGCAAAACTACTCCATATTCATTGGGATGACTATAATTTGTTCTTTTCACAAATAATTTAGATTTTGGTTCATTGTGCCCCTTTCTTTGATAAAATGTGCAACATGGGAAAATTGCTGCATACATTTTTTGTTGTTTTTTTTTTTTTTGTTTTTCTGAGACAGGGTTTCTCTGTAGCTTTGGAGCCTGTGCTGGAACTCTGGACACTGTAGACCAGGCTGGCCTTGAACTCACAGAGATCTGCCTGCCTGCCTACCACTGCCTTCTGAGTGCTGGGATTAAAGGCATGTACCACTGCTGCCCAGCTGATGCTCATATATATATGTATATGGAGAGAGAGAGAGAGAGAGAGAGAGAGAGAGAGAGAGAGAGAGAGAGAGAGAGAGAGAGAGAGAGTGAGTCCAAGGCAGTTATTTTTAAATTAAGGAAAATAAACAGGTCGCATGATTTAGGATTCTGTAATATGGCTGGTTTTGGAGAAGATTTTTACTAATTCAAGGAGAATTGTCTTCTACTCATGCCCTCATGCCCCACATAAAAACTTAGGTGTTCGATAAAAATATGCTATGAAAGCTCACATCCTATCCCTTCTCTCTCATATAAAATAAAAGCCTATCTTTAATTATATTCTAGTTACACCTTTTAAAAATTACATTCAAGATTTACAACATGATACTTGGGTATACTAAACGAAAGTGTACATAAATAAATTAATTTATCCATCAAGTCATGTGTTAATCTAGTAGATCATGGCGGAATCATTGAGGGTATATGAATGAAGACAATAACTTCTCCCTACATCAAGAACCAATAGTTTTCCAGGCATTGGTAGAGCCCTAAGTGACTGACTCTTGACAAGCTTAAACTTGTGGACATCTGCAGCTTTTGTGAGTGTACGGTTAAAATGACTGTGTTTTAATCTGAAGACATCATTCGAGGGGGGTGCCTCGAGACATGGCCTGGCCGCTAAGAATACTTGTTGCTCTTATAAGAAACCATGGTTAAGTTCCTAGTGCCCATATGGTGGCTCATCACCATCTGTAACCCCAGTCTTAGAGTAGCCAATAATGTCTTCTGACTGCAGACACTGCATCCAGGCAGGTACTATTTTTGCAGACCTTTACCCTATCATGCGGCTTTTACACACTTTCTGTTTCCTCTCCTACATGTCCTCGAGTATTAGAAGGGATGCTACTAATGTTGTTTAGGGCTGAATACTCCCTAGTCACTCACTCCTACCCCTTTGACCAGCATTGAGTTTCTGCATTCACTGCTGTTTGCTGCAGAGTTTTTTGATCAAGACTGAGAGTAGTGTTTGTCTATGATTATACACGAAAACATTTAGAGGTCAATTTGACACTATAAATAAATGAAACTGCAATATTAAGTGCCCTCGCCTCAGGACTATGGGTGTGTGCATCTGTCCCTTGAATGCTTGGTAGCTGAGTAAGACACATATTCATGCAGAACTGAGCAGTTCTACTCTTCCTGTAGAACTTCATAAATAAGAGCCACGCAGTCAGTCATCTGCAGGATGCCCATGGGTTGCTCATTTTGCATATGGCCATCTTGATCTAAGGCATTGCATGCATACAATATTCTCAAGAGATTCCTACTGTCTAAGTCATGTTTGCTGAATCATCATTTACACACTTCTCCAATCTCACCACCCTCCTTTTAAAAGCATACATATTCTTTATACAGGAAATCTTCCATTTTGATTATGTGTATGATGTTAGGCTTTAGAAGACCGAGGTGACATTTATGTTGTAGGATGAGTGGGCTGCGTCCCACCGCCTGGCTAGCTTAGCCCCCAAAATAACCACACAGAATTTGTATTAATTAAATTACTGCCTGGCTCATTAGTTCTAGCCTCTTATTGGCTAACTCTTACAACTTGAGCTAACCCATTTCTAATAATCTGTATGTTACAATGAGGTCATGGCTTACCAGGAAAGATTCAGCATATCTGACCTGGCATCTCCATGGCAGTTCTCTCTATCTGCTGCTTTCTTCCTCCCAGAATACAGTTCTGTCTTCTCTGCCTGTCTTAAGTTTTGCCCTATCAGGCTATGCGGTTTCTTTATTCATTAACCAATGAAAGCAACACAAATACAGAAGGACCTCCTACACCACATTTACACCCATCTGTGGGCTGTACAGTATGACTGATATACAGAGTGTTACTCTATCGGAAAACACTGATTTTCTCTTCCTTAACAGGTATCAGTTGTAAATAGTTTCTTGATTAGAGGTTGGACTTTATTTCAACTTCCCCTTCCACATGCTGTAATTTTGTCTGACTTGAACTTAAGCAGGTATTGTGTGCACTGTCATAGTCTCTGAGTTCATGTGTACATTGATCCTGTTATGTCTAGAAGATGCAGTGTCCTTGGAGTTGATCATCAACTCTGGCTCTTATAGTTTTCCTTCTCCCTCTTTTGAATAAGTCCCTGATCCTCTAGAAAAGAGGTGTTAAAAGATTTTCCATTTAAGACTGCCTGCCCAAATAGCTCTCACTCTTTGCACATTGACCAGTTGTGAGTCTCTGTGTTATCATCTCCTTCAAGAAGAAAGTTTTCTGATGAGATTGAACAATGTACCCATCTATGGTATACCAACATTTAGCTCAGAGTCATTTTATTGTTATGTTCATTGAGCAAGATAATAGTATTAAGTTTCCCTCTAGAGTCCATGACCTACCTTGTCTTAGGTTCTTGGCTTCATTAACAGTGTCAGTTGTGGGTTATATCACATGGAGTGGGCATTATATCCAATCAAAAAGTGGTTGGTCACTCCTATAACACTACACCATTATTGTATCAATATATCTTGTAGTCAAAATGCTGTTGCCATTGTGGGTTCCAGGATTCATATCTGTGAGAACTGATAATTACTTTTCTTCTCCAATAGTTTGTATAGTACACCCCAGCATCATGAATTTTAGTCAGTAGGGGTGAAGCCTCTTGTTGAGACCCAGATCAATTTTTCCATATTGATCTATGTGGTGTCTTCAGAAATAGGACCTTCCTTACAGGTTGTGTTCCCAGAAGAAAGAATAATTCAATTCACCCAAAGTAGAGTATTTTTCATTTAGCTTTAAGTGAAACCTAAGTATTCATATTTACAATATGGAAACAATGTATGTTATAACTGTGATCCATCATTAACCCATGACTAGGACTAATCATGATACAAGGGAAAACATCATAGCTGATCTGTGTGTTACACTGAGAAGTGTGGACATATGGAGCAAATGGAGAAAGAGTTATCTAATTAGAATGAATGGTCAGAGAACGGACCTTAGAGAAGATGGATTTTACCACATCTGCACCAAGGAACTTGCTATGGTTTATTGAGAGTTAATGGATGCCTATATACTTGAATGGTTGGTTGAAAGATGTAGATAGCATCACCCAGTTAAGATTCTAGCTATTGCAGGATAATGATCCCTCCAGTATCACCATCATTAGGAAACCACTCTTGCTGGCAATTAGCATATCTATGTATAAACTCACAGATTCATTCAAACTGACACTCTCATAAAAGTCTATCATTAAACACCAGGAGAAAGGCAAGTTTAAGCCACAAACTGGTGTCAAAGAATGGCTTTCTATAAAAGGAAAAAAGAATAAATTCCCCCAAGGTCTCTTTCCTTACCAAGGGCAAAGTATTCCAGTGTGGGATTATGCCACATGTTTCCATTCGAGCAGATGGCAGAAAGGTTCGTCAGCAATGTGGAACTTGTTAAGGATGAAGGCCTTGCTGATAGAGATCAAGAAGGCAGCTCAAATTTACTTAGTGGCGAGATGGTTTGTAATCCACTCTTGCTAGTGAACATAATGCCTTTGTAATTACTTGTAAGCCAATTGAGAACCTTCAGAACCAGCTCATAGGAAAGGCTCTTTATCTGCTGTGTAGGCATCGACTGAACAGTCCAGAAAATATGCCCAGTTTTTTCTTGAGATATCAAATAATTTTTCACATGTAAATTATCTTTTGCTAAATTGATTATAAAACAGTATTTTGTCTACCATAAGGAGGGGGAATGGAAACCAGCAAAAGGTTATTTTCATGAAAGCAATTGATGAATAATATCAGGTTAGATTATCAGTGAAATCTGGCCATTAATCCTCAGAAGCCCAAAAGCTATGTTGTATAGGACGGCACATTCAGATTGACTATAGTAATTCATAACTCCCAACGACAGTAGCTGACACAAGACAAGTTAATTTTGACATATAAAGTTCACAGGACAAAGTTTTCCACAGTAGCAATCCTCCATGACTTGACTCAACAGCCCAAGTTAGTTGAAACTTTTTATTTTTATTATTATTTTTCAATTATTTGAGAGAGTCCTGTTATTTGTCTCAGGATGGCCTGGGGCTTCCACTGTAGCCCACGCTAGCCTCAAAGAGGATAATAGGCATGGACCACAATGCTCAGATTCAGACACTCTGAAACTTAGCATCTCTACATCACACACTTACATAATCTTCATGCAGGGAGGTGGAGTGCTGGGTGGTCCTGGATATGCCACAGGCAATTGACTGTTAAGCCCCAAAGTGGTTCACATCTGTTCTGTCCACAACCTTTTGGGAAAGAGCTAGGCTCCATCCCACTTCAAGCTGAGCTTAGAAGTTTAATCCTTTTGTATATTAAGAAAAGGAAGAAAATGGATAATAGCAAGTATTCAAGGTTTGTTTTAATGTAGATTGTTTAAAAACTGCAAAGTAACTTTATACATCAAGGATTAATACATTTTAAAGATGAAAGGGCATATAGATTAGGCACCAAGAACATTGGTTTGTAGGAGACAGCCTTTAATTTTATTCATATCACAATTATGGGCCCAGACAAGTTTGAATCCTTAAACGTATGTAACTTTTTGTTAATTTAAGATGATTTCATGCCATATAGCTTGAGGCTTACATGCAGGAAGTAAAATGGTTACTATTCTGACACAGTGCTCTAAACTTTAGTTTCTATTATCAGCAGAAAAATGATTGTCAGTGATTAAGAAATTGATGTCTAAAGCAGAGATACTTTATCTGAACTATTTTGGGGGAAGCAGTTGACTCAGAAAACAAACATCTTTCAACCTAGGCAAATGTTACTCATGTTGACAGGTGAATTTGTAGTTTAATTCTCAGGCTGTGCTGCTTCTGTGGTGGCATGCTTGTCTCAGGTTTGTATGTTCCAAGACTCACAGTTCTTGTGTACCCATATTTGAATGATCATGTATTCTTAGACATCCCGGAGACAGCTCAATGTGCAGCTTCTCTATCCATTTAGCCTTCCCATCTTAGCCCAATTATATCCATATAGAAACCACAGGTTTAGTCACAGTTCCTCAAGCATCTGGCCTGGAAAATGTGGAGCATCATGTATATTTCAGGAGACTTGGACTCTTGTTATTTTTTCAGCTAGGACTTGCATGATTTTTAGACAATTTGTAAATTATCAACTACAAAATGTGGATTAGCAGGGGTCTGCGTCATAAATTACTGACAATAGAGATATCTGTCCTTACTTTTCAGAGGCAGGGAATCAAATAAAGACCTGAAGACATCTTGAAATATCCTTAACAATGAAAGGCTGGTTACTGATGTTGCGACACTGACTTAGGAACAGATAAGTGGTCTACCTGGCATAGAATCACACAGCACAGAAACGCACATCAGTGTGATACTCATGGGTTTGTTTTGAATTCAAGGACCCATACTGGCAACTATTAGTGGTTTGGAAGGTCTAAAAAATTTAGAGGCTGACACATCTTTCTTTGACCCAGTTGGAATGTGTTCTCTGCAATCCAGATTGCCACTTTTGAAGCATAGGAGAAATACACATCTCATAATTGGGGCCACTCCTTTTAATCAAAAATTCTTCAGCACACGATAGCATGATGGCAAAGGTTGGGAGTTAGGCAGCACTATTTCTGGTTATTTTGAACAGTGATACAATAAATACATAGTTGCAGATGGCTCTTCAGGGCACTAATTTCAGTCCCTTTAGACGTGTGCCCAGTGAGCTTGCTTGGCCAGATCATAGTTCTCAGTCTTGCTTTCTGACAAGGCACCAGCTGTTTCCCATGATGACTGTATCAACAGTTTGTGTAAGACAGGGTTTTATTTTCCTCGAAGTCTTAGTAAATGTTATCCGCAAAACTAAACCGGTTAAGGTTGACGTTTCTGTTCATGGGAAGGGAAGATAAGAAAAGGTGAGAGTATTACACTGACCCTACCTTTTAATTTAATTCTCTCTCTCCTCTTTTTCCTGCATTCTTGTTCTTTGTGATAGGGTCATATATCTCTCAGGCTGGATTTAACCTTGATATGTAGCTAAAGGTGACTTAATGAACTTCTGTTCCTTCTGCCTCACCTCCAGAGTACCTGAATTACAGGGTTGCATCAAGACACATAGTTTATTTGAGGGTGGAACCCTAGAATTCTTACATGTGTAGAGAAAAGTTGAAATCTTCAGCCCTGAGTTTGAATTCTTTACTAGGCCATTTGTCTATCTTTTCATTGATATTGATAATGTATTCTGGTTTCCTAAAAGCATTTGTTATCTCATTTTAGTTTTCAAATTTAATATTACAGACCCATTTTTGACATTAAGTAAATGCAGAAAAAACTCTTGCTATATTCTTATTGTATTTTTCCTTGACTAACTTTCTAATGCTTTGGAAATAGTTCTTTTCTCTTTTTTTTTTTGCCTTAAGGAAGTTGTAGAAGGTCAGTTGATGCACAAAAATAAGAAAGATGTGTGCATATTTATGTATGTATATATACATACAGGGATAGTTTGTCTCTCTGTCTCTCTTACTATAAACACACATATATACTCACAAATGTTTGCAAATGTGTATGTCCCTGTAAATATTCTTTTTATTGCCACCTACAAATGTTATATGTGATAATTTTAGACTCCTTTTTCATTTTGGCTTAATTTTGGGATACTAGGCATTTCCATTTCTGTGAGGTCATTTGTATGTTTCTCTTAATAGTGTATTAATTATGACAAAAGGTTCTGGAGTCAGCTGAGACTGAGTACTATTTTACTTCTTAGAGTTTATAATGATAGATTTTTTTTTTTTTTTTTTTGGTACCAAGAGTGGAGAAACAATGTAGAACTACAAAAGTTTCTGGACGTAATGTGATGCCCAAGGCAGTGGAGCAGAAAGAGAATTTACAGCCAGGAATGTTCATTTATGACTTTTCCTAACGATCACTGTAAATCAGAGTCAAGTGGGTTCTTCCTTCCCGTTTCTTCATTTGTGAACTGAGAATGAGATCGTCTCTGTTGCTCATCATATGAGGGTAAAATAAGAAGGTCAGGGAAGGTGGTTGTAAATAGAGGAGCATTATTTTTTTTTAGAACACAGCATACAAAAGGTTCTAGCTATCCCATGTTTGGAGTCATAGATAATGGGATGTAATTTAGTCATATGTACATAAATCACTGAGGACTAATTTCCCTTGTCGCTTTGTAGGTGTGCTGTATAAATTCTTTAGATCTTTACTGTCTAACAAAATTATCATGTTTAGAACATGTGCTGAACACATTAATGTTAAATTATGTGACATCAAAGGGCCAATGCTTATAAAATGCTTATGAACTGAGGTGGAAGGAATAAAGAACTTGCATGAAGGCCATCTGTATGATCTGTAAGGTTTCAATCTTAGCCCCTTTATCTTTGCACTGTGTCAGGGTCCCATCTTTTATAGATTCTACCACATCCGTACTGCTGTATACTGGTGTTTGTCTTCTTTACATTGTCTCTATTAACTTATTATTATTAATAAAACAGTATGCATACACTCAATAAAGGAATGCAGAACTCATCCATACACATAAGGTCAACTTCTAAGGGATAGGTATCTTGACTCAATGACCCTAACTTCTAATAATGAAGCATCTTAAAACTAGACTCTTTTCTGTGAGATGATGTGAGTTACAGTAATTACCTATTCTTTTCTATTGCTTAGAAGTATTTTCTAGACTTGGATATATCAGTATTCTTCCTGTGCATTTTTGATGTTGCAATTTTCATATAGCAGTATAAAAGTGATTTTTCTTAAAAATAACACAAATAAAACATACATATAAGTTGTTATCTTTCCAGACTGCTGGACTATATCTCACAGGAAGCTTAAGTGTTATGCAGGGCACTGGACACACTTGTCTTATGACTTCACTTGTACTATGATGAAACTTCCAAGCACAAGCTCATGGGCTATTTATTGTTCTTTTTGATCTGTGAAGGGGAAGGTCACAAAAATTTAGACTTGCGTCTCTTCAATAAAAAGTAAGACAATGATATTTGAAAATACAAGCTAACAGTTTCAATATCCATTTAGACACCATTTTGATAAATATTGCCCATTTACTAATTCAAGACAATGGTGGATCACTGATCTCTGAAAAATTATTTGAAAATTCTCAGAGTTTAGGATTTTCACCAGTGAACTCTTACTTGATTTGCTTGCAAAGCTGTAATACTTTCTTCTGTAATTAATTTTATTTATTTTTTTATTTCATCATCATCATCATTATTATTATATTATATTATATTATTATTATTATTATTTTGGATTTTGAGACAGGGTTTCTTTGTAGCTTTTGAGCCTGTCCTGGATCTAGTTCTTGTTTCATGTGTACCAATGTTTTTCCTTGTGTGTCTGTGAGAGGTTGTCAGATTCTCTGGAACTGGAGTTACAGACAGTTGCAAGCCACCATGTGAGGGCTGGAAATTGAACCCAGGTATTCTGGAAGAGCAGCCAGTGCTCTTGACTGCTGAGCCATCTCTCCAGATCCATGTAATTCTTTTCTGCATGACATTTTCTGTTTATTTTCCCTCTAAAAATTCAACAGCTGCATGTATATTCATGATATATTATGATGGGCTTTATAATGATACTTTCATTTAAATATATCGTACACTTTTATAATATTGACCCTCATATTTCTTCTTTCCTTCCTCTCCTGCTAGTCTCAATTCTGCTTCCTTTAATGTCATGTACAGGTGTAAATGATTTTATGTATCTTTATAAAATACCATTTGTCTCTGCATCTGGATTGCTTTAATTAAGTTTGACGGTATCTATTTGTATCTATTTTTCTTGCCAATGGCATAATTTCATTCTTTCGTATGGCTGGATAAAATTCCATGGTGTATGTATACCACATTTTTATCAATTCATCTATTAGATTACACCTGGGGTGATTCAATACATTGGCTACTTTGACTAGAGCCTCAGTACACATGGACTTGTAATTATTTCTACAGTAGGATATAAAGTCCCCTGGGTGTATGGCCAGGAGCAGTATAGTTAAGTCATGACAGTTCTTTTTAGTGTATAGAATGGCTAGACTTTTTCAGAGTGTCAAGTCTGTCTTACCTGTTCATTAACAGCAAACAAAACTTTCTTTTCCTAAACCTTACAGCATTTGTTACTTGTTTTCTTACTAATAGCCTGAAACCTTCTTTATTACTGGGGTAATCAAGATTCTCAATGTAGTTTTATGTATATTTTTGATATTAGACCTTTGTCAAATGTGTATCTAGCAAATATTTCCTCCATTCTATGGGATGTTTTTTAATTCAATTGTTCTGTTCACTGCATAAAATCTTTTGAATTTTATACAAGCTCATTTGCCCACTCTTGATTTCATTTCATGAATTACTGGAGTCCTTTCAGCAAGTTCATGGATATGTCTGTAACTTGACTTTTTTTTTGCCTGATAATTACTGTGTCTTTATCTAGTTTTGGTGTTAGGGTAATGTTGGTGCCCTAAAATGAATTTGGTAGCTTTCTTTTCTTTATGATTATATAGAATAATTTGTGGAACATAGGTCTTGTTTTTTTTTTCGATACTTATAGACTTCAGCACTGAGTCTATCAGAGTCTGGACTTTTAATTGTTGTTGTTAAGAGACTTTTTATTACTGTTTTGATCTCATTGACTTTTATAGATGTGTTTAACTTGTTTCCATGTTTTTGGTTTTAATTTTGATAGGACATGTGTATCTAGAATGATTCTTCTAGATTTTTCAGCTTATTGGAATGTTTATCCCTCCCAAGTTGCATTGATATCTTTTTTTAATGACTCTGTCCTCATCTTTAATATTTTTAAATTGGGTCATATTTCTCTGTTGTATTAAGTATGACTAATATGGGGTCAATGTATTTATTATGTCAAAAAAACTAACTCTTGGCTTCATTGATTATTTGCATTTTTTATTTCTAACTTGATCTTGGATACAACATGAATTTGTTTGTCAAGGACCACAGTATATACCAACATATTCTGCTGCTTTACTTTTGGCTTCTCTTTTTTTTCAGTCAGAAATTCATAATTATAAAATTTCTTCTTGGAATCACTTTAAGTCTATGCTATTGGCTCTGGAGTCTCCTGCTTTCATTTCACTTGATTAAAGAAATTAAAAATTTTTCTTCTGATTTCTTTGATACATTCATCCTTTAATGGTACAGTGTTTAGACTCCATTGTTTATATATTTTCTACATGACCTTTCACTACTGATTTCTAGTTTTATCCCATTGTGGTCAGATCAACTCAATTTTCTTAAAACTTTAAACTTGCTTTCTACCTCATATATGACATGTTTTAAAAAAGCTCCACAATGTTCTGAGAAGAATGTGACTTCTACAGTGTCTGAATGGAATGTGCTGTAAATGTCTGTTAAGGCCATTTAATCTATAATGACATTTAACTCAGATGTTTGTTTTCATCTGGATGATCTACTTATGGATGTGAATGGGGTATTTGAGTCACCTTCTGTTATTTTGATGAGGTCATTTTGTGACTGTGTTCAGTATTGTTTGCTTTATGTAACTGAGCATATGTGTATTTATAGAATGATTGTTATGTATATGTTGAGAATTGTTATATCCTCTTTATTGATTGTTGTCTTAATCAGTATGAAAAGGTTTTCTTTATCTTTTTTGAAAATTTTGGTTTGAAGTCTGCTTTTCTAAACATTGGTATTGCTGTATCAGCTCTCTTCCTAGCTCTGTTCTCTTGGAATACCTTTTTCTGTTCTTCCCCTCAGAGTTTGTTCATATTTTCCTGAGTTGTCTGTTGTTTTACAGGTGACATATAGGTGAAAACTGTAGGCAGGGGTTGCTCATTTGTTTCTTGGCCACTCAGACCTGAATCATTACACAGAAAATGTATTATTTACAATACTCCTTGGCCAATAGCTTAGGCTTCTTATTAGCTAACTCTTACATCTTAAATTAACCCATTCGGATTATTATATATTTTACCACAAAGCTCATGCAGATAAGGTTCTGGGGTGTCTGTATCCTTTAGCCACTACATGGCATTTCCCTGACTTCACTTTCCTTTCTCCTCTGTCTCTGCTTAGAATTCATGCCTTGCTCTATTATGTGCTGCCATAGACCCAAAGCAGATTCTTTATTAACCAATGGTAATAAAACATATTCACAGCATACAGAAAGGAATTCCACATCAGAATACTGTTTTGTTCCTAAATCCATCCTACAAGACTATGTGTTTTTATTAGAGATTTAATGCCATCAACATTCAAAATTATTATTGAACTATATGTATTAATTCATGTCATTTAGTTATTTTTTTCAATGTTTGGGCAATTCCTAAACCTCCTTTTCTCATTGACTATATTTGTGTAGCTTGTGTTATTCTTTCTTTTCTGAGCATAGGAGTCCTTCATGTATTTTCTATAGTATTGACTAATGGTCGTGGTTTCCTTTATTTTGCATTTATCATAGAAAAAATTATTGACTCTTCAAATAAGGATACCTTTTGGGGTAGAATAATGTGGGTTGTCTTTTACTATCTTTCATAGCTTAAAATACATAATTTCTTTTATACATATATGTATAATTATTATATATACACTATATATAATATTATACAGATAATATTATATGTTGGTCTGTATGCTTAGTGTTTGAACTCTATGACATGAAAGGCTCTTCTCTGACCATTGTTTTAAATGCCTCCTGTATCTGAAAGGTCATCTCATTCCTTGATTTATGAAATGATGTACTATGATTTTGTTGAATATAGTTCTGATATCCCTACTTTGTATTTTTTTTTGCTCATGATTCATATAATTGTTCTCTTAGTTGTTTGGCATACATGTTGCATATTCTTCCCACAACTTCTTGCTATTTTATCTTTATTTCTGTCTGAATGTTCTTATCATCTATTTACCTTAAGCCCATATAGTCTGTTTTCATTTTGATCCATTCTATTAATGAGACTTTCTATGTTGTTGTTTATTTGATTTAATTCCCTAAATTTCAACTTGATTTTTCTGCTTTTGTATTGTCTTTTTTTCATATTCTGTTTTGACTTTTTGATTGAACTCTTACACATCCCTACTTTTTTTCTCTGCCAGCCTAGTGTGGTTTAGATGTAAAAATATTCCTGTCAATTTAAGTGTTTAAACACATATTATACTTTCTCAGCTCATTTATCATCTGTGTAATGGAAGGCTGCTTTTTTTTAGTTAATCTTATATCCTGCTACATTACTGAAAGTGTTTATTAGTTGTAGACGTTCCTTGATAGAATTTTTGGGGTTGCTTATGTAAACAAACATATCATCAACAAATAGTGAGAATTTGACTTCTTTTTCTATTTGTATCCCCTTGATCTCCTTTTGTTGTTTTAGTGCTCTAGGTAGAACCTCAAGAACTGTATTGATTAGATATGGAGAGAGTGGACAACCTTGTAGCCTCATAAAAAGAGTTTGGCAATGTCCCTTCTGTTTTCAATTGTGTGGAACAATTTGATGAGTATTGGTATTAGTTCTTCTTTGAAAATATTGTAGAATTCTGAGCTGAAACCATCTGGTCCTAGGCTTTTTTGGTTGGGAGGCTTTTGATGACTGTTTCTATTTCTTTTGCAATTGTATGATGATGGAAGTTGCATAATAATTACACACCAGTTCAGATTACATATAATAAAGTGTTTTTTATTTATGGGAGACTCATATATCACTGTCCTAGATCACAGTCCTCTGCACAAATAGGGAACAGGAGCAGAGTCTAGCTTCCAGAAGTGAGAGCCACAAGCAAGAGAGTGAGCACACGCTTTACAGCTGCATTTATAGTAAAATAAACCATGCACAAATGTGCTGGTATCTTAAAGGCTATTGGCTGAAGGAGCTCCCACCGTACCTCCCCCTTTTGTTTAAATAAGAGAATTCTAAACCTAATACAAAACTGTATACTGTTGGAACAGATATCAAGAATTACAACCAGCATAAACAATGTTAAGCAAGGAACATATCCTAATGTTTTAACAAACATTCTATCATAAGGAGTTTAAGTCTTATATTGGAAATGGCTTGGCTAGATCATAAGAGTATGGTAACTAAGATTATATAATCTTCAACCTTATTGAAGGCCCCAAAAGAGAAATAATATTACATGAGTAGGCAGGAAGTGCAATCAATCAGCTTCCGTAATGTACATACAGTAGATGACAGAGACAACCAGCTACCTGAGCAATCATTCAAAGTCTCATTTACAATGTTGAAGCAACCAACTTTGGCTAAGGCCTAGAGTAACTGACAGACCATTTTCAGAGACAGAAAAATTTTCAAAACCATCTTACTCTGTCTTAGAAAAATTTGACAGTCTTTTTTTCTTGTATCCTGCTTGTCCATTCCAGACATTGTGCACTTTATCAGTAGTCGAGGCATGGACAGTTTCTTGCCCAAAGGCCAGTTGTGTCAAGAAGACAAACTCCAAGTTGAGTATCTTTGGAGCTCAACACTCTATCAAGAATAGATTGGTGCTGCCAGGAGCAATTGTGTCTCACATCAACAGAATCCTAAATTATTTAAATGTCATGTTTTACAGATCATTAAAGTAGTTGAAGGTTACCTATCTATGCAGAATACAATCTCTTTGTATCTAAAGAACCTAATTAGATAGTGCCTAAAAGTATAACAACCATGAATGACTATTGATCTATAATATATAATGCCTATACAACTTAATGATTAAGACTTCATATCAGAATATTAAACAGTTTTATTTTATTTTATTATTTTTTTCTTTTTTTGGTTTTTCAAGACAGGGTTTCTCTGCAGCTTTTTTAGAGCCTGTCCTGGACCTAGGTCTTGTAGACCAGGCTGGCCTCGAACTCACAGAGATCCGCCTGCCTCTGCCTCCCGAGTGCTGGGATTAAAGGCGTGCGCCACCACCACCCGGCCTATTAAACAGTTTTAAACAACTGTGTAGTAAAGGTGGACAATGACCTCAAAATGTAAGCAATGTATAACTATCTTAATCAGAGGTAGAAATATATAATGCAATATGATAAATATATCCTAAATTGTATCAATATATTAAATGAATTAGACAGAAGTAACATGCATGCATACAATCTGATGAAATAACTTTGCATAGGTGTACAAATATTGTAAACAGAAATAGACTCATATTCAATATAACAAATATCACTTTAACTTGTATCAGTATATAAAAATATATGCCAATGTAAACTGTCTTAAATAATAGCTCACAAGTATTCACTCTATTACTCAATATTATTAGTGTGAGTTCACACTAATCTACCTATTATCCCATTCAGTTTCCCTCTTTTTTTTAGATATCTGAGCCTACATAATTTCTACCCCAACTCCTAACCCTATACGAGTAATAATCAACCCCTAAATGGTGTCCCAAACCATGAGGACAAGCTTTTTTGGGAGAGGGGACGTTGTCTTCTAGGATTACTTCCAGCTGTCACGGGGGCAGTGTTCTTTCTATGGGATCCTGTAAAAGTACAATGATGGTAAAGTTTCAAGGTTGTTGTTTTGTATAATTGTAAATAGTCTCTGAGTAGTTAATAGGTTTTTTTTTGTTGTTGTTGTTCTTATTTGGAGTTCTGGACAGAATGCTGTAAGAAACTGTACTATGAGAAAGAAATTCTGACTTTTTCTTTTAACAATATGCTTTGATTTAGAGAAGGATAGCAATTGTCCAACTCTAAAGCCAACTCTGATTTTTAAGTAGAGATATATACATGTCCAGATAATCAAATTTTACCATGCAGATGATCCAGAGTCATAAATCATATTTCTTTTTGCTTGCTGATTTTTTTCTCAATAGCTATGTTTTCATCTTTAGGCATCTAGATTTTCAAGGTCTCTTGACTCTTTGAAGATGAATATTTTCCTGCAAAGAGAAGAACAGAACACTGCCCCAACCCATATGAGGTTTTCTTACCACTTGTATGATTGCCACTTCTGTGGATGAGCTGTCATTTCTCTTTCTCAAGAGGTTTCTCTTTTTCAAACTGAATCTTTATTAATTTTAGTGGTATCCATAGTTTTTCTTCTCCTGTGGAAACAAGATCTAAACCCCTTCCTCAACATAGCAAATCTCCTGGTTTCCATTGTGAGGTTAACACATCCTTGAAATATACCACTGATTTAATTCAGAGATTTTTTTTTCTATTTTTCAATGTCTCTCACTACTGTTGTTCCTTTCTGATTATTAAGAAAATTCAGGGTTAATAAAGCATCATACAATCTATTTTGGGGGGTATTTTCCATCCTTTTATGTTTGCTTAGCATATCCTTTATAGTTCAATTTGATCTTTCTATAACTGCTTGATCTGTAGAATTGTTTGGTATACCTGTAGTATACTTTATATTATAATAAGCAAAAAACTGTTTCATTTTCTTAGATACATATGCTGGACCATTGTCTGTCTTTAGTTGTGCAGGCATACGTTACTGGGTTGGCCTTTTCTGAGCTCAAGGCAGTTGCCCATTGAAAACTTGAATAAGAGTCAATGGTGTGGTTCACATATTTTAATTTTCCAAATTCTTTAAAGTAAAACACATCCATCTGCCAGATTTCATTCCTTTTAGTAACCTTTGCTTTATTCCCTATAGGTAGCAGTGTTTGTTATAGAAAAAGCAAGTAGGACATCTCTTTATAATCTCCTTAATTTGTTGTCATGTAATAAAAAACTCTTTTTTTTTAACCTTTGCTATTGACATGATGTTTCTTAGGAAATTCTGAGTAAAGATAATGTCTCATCCTTAGACATAGCATAACTTTTCAACAGATTCCAATAGTTAAATTAAACAGCACAAATTCTTTCAAATAATTTTATCAAACTGATATTATCCCTCTCTGTAGTATTGAACCATTTTTAAATGAGATAATATTTTTAAATGTTTATGTGTATTATTTTTTTAATTTTTTTAAAAAATTTATTTATTTTTATTATTAAAAAGGGAACCCTGATGGCTCTTTGGCTTGGAGAGGTGCGGAGTGGGGGTATGGGTGGAAGGGAGGGGAGGGAAGGGGGAGGAGGAGGGGAGGAGATGGAAATTTTTAATAAAAAAATGAGAAAAAAATTAAAAGGAAATCAAAGCAAAAAAAAAATTTCCATCTCCTCCCCACCTCCCATTTCCCTCCCCCTCCCTTAACTCCCCTCCACCTCCCTTTCCAGTCCAAAGAGCAGTCAGGGTTCCCTGCCCTGCGAGGAGTCCAAGGTCCAAACCACTCCATCTAGGTCCAGGAAGGTGCGCATCTAAACAGACTGGGCTCCCCAAAAGCCAGTACATGTGGTAGGATCAAAACCCAGTGCCATTGTTCTTGGCTTCTCAGTCAGCCTTCACTGTCTGCCACATTCAGAGAATCCGGTTTGATCCCATGTTTTTTCAGTACAGGTTGAGCTGGCCTTGGTGAGCTCCCCTTAGACCAGCCCCACAGTCTCAGTGGGTGGGTGCACTCCTCGAAGTCCTGACTTCCTTGCTTATGTTCTCCCTCCTTCAGCTCCTCATGTGGGCCTTGGGGGCTCAGTCCTGCACTCCAGTGTGGGTCTCTGTCTCTATCTCCATCCATCACCAGATGAAGCTTCTATGGTGATATACAAGATATTCATCAGTATGGCTATAGGAAAGGGCCATTTCAGGCTCCCTCTCCTCAGCTGCCCAAGGAACTAGCTGTGGACAGCTCCATGGATACCTGGGATTCCCTCTAGAGTGAAGTCTCTTGCTAACCCTAAAATGGCTTCCTTAATTAAGATATCTTCTTCCCTGCACCCCTATCCACCCTTCCTCCATCCCAACCATCCTATTCCCCCAGGGTCTCCCCATCCTCCCCTCCTCACTTTTCTATCCACATCTCCCCATCCCCCTTTACCGCCACCCTACCCCCACCCCCAAGATCCCAATTTTTGCCTGGCAATCTAGTCTACTTCCAATATCCAGGAGGATAACTATATGTTTTCCTTTGGGTTCACCTTCTTATTTAGCTTTTCTAGGATCAGGAATTATAATGATGTGGGAGAGTCTTCTGTTTGAGTTGATTTCATTGGCTAATAAAGAAACTGCCTGGCCCATTTGATAGACCGCCCCTTAGGTGGGTGGAGTAGACAGAACAGGAAGAGGAAGTGAGGTAGAAGGATCAGTCAGATGCTATGCCTCTCCTAAGTTAGACAGACCGCCATGCCTCTCCTCAGAGAGAAGCCAGATGCGATGAAGCTCCAGCCCAAGATGGACGCACGCTAGAATCTACCTGGTAAGGCACCACTTTGTGGTGCTACACAGATTATTAGATATGGGTTAGTCAAGATGTGAATAAGAGCCTGAAAATAATGGGCCAGGCAGTGTTTAAAAGAATACAGTTTCTGTGTAATTATTTTGGGGCATAAGCTAGTCAGGAGGCCGAAAGCAGGGCGGCGGGAATGCAGCCCGTCTGCTCCTCACTACAGAATGGCGCCCAACGTGTTTAAAAGAATACAGTTTGTGTGTTGATATTTCGCGTGTAAAGCTAAGCATGCGAGAGCAGGGCGGTGGGAAACTGGCCCACAGCTCCCCCCACTACAATTATAGGCTCACTGACCTTTATTTATGTCTAGAATCCACTGATGAGTGAGTACATACCAAATTCATCCTTTTGGGTCTGGGTTACCTCACTCAGAATAGTGTTTTCTATTTCCATCCATTTGCATGCAAAGTTCAAGATAGTGGTTTCTCAGGAAATTCAGAATCAACCTACCCCAGGATCCAGCAATACCACTCCTGGGAATATACCCAAGAGATGCCCTATCATACTACGAAAGCATTTGTTCAACTATGTTCATAGCAGCATTCTTTGTAATAGCCAGAACCTGGAAACAACCTAGATGTTCTTCAATGGAAGAATGGATAAAGAAAGTGTGGAATATATACACATTAGAGTACTACTCAGTGGTAAAGGAGATAATATTGAAAACAAAGTTAATTCCTTGAATCAAATAAAGGGATATAGAAGGAAAATCACCTAAGTCTTGCAGAATAGCTTCTGTAGTATAAGCAAAATAATTACTGAACTCCTGGATGTTATCAGTCATTTTTTTGTAATGACTATCATAAGTCAATGACAATGAATTGGAGTAAGTTTAATAATTGTTATTGGTCAGTAGATCTTGCAGTTGCAGCCACGTGGCTGAGATGCTAGGAGCAGCAAACAGCACGTGTTGCTTACTTAGGTACTGAAAATTATGCTTTGTTTAACAAATTAAGAGCAGTTATTAAGGCTGTCAACTGTTGGGGCCCCACATGTGCTCAACTATGTTCATATCAGTTTTGTTTGTCATAGCCACAATCTGGAAACAACCTAAATGCCCCTTAATCAAAGAATGATAAGGAAAATGTGATACAATTACACAATGGAGTACTACACTGCAGAAAAAAATATGTCATCTTGAATTATGCAGGAAAATGGATGGAGCTAGAAAACATCATTTTGACTGAGGTAACCCAGACTCAGAAAGGCATGTACTCACTCATAAGTGACTTTTAGACATAAAGCAAAGAAAACCAGTCTACAATGTACAATCCCAGAGACTCTAGACAACAATGAGGACCCTAAGAGAGACAACAATGAGAACCCTAAGAGAGAGATACATGGATCTAATCTACATGGGAAGTAGAAAAAGACAAGATGTCCTGAGTAAATTTGGAGCATTGGGGCCATGGGAGAGGGTAGAAGGGGAGGGGAACAGAGAAAAATGTATAGCTTAATAAAATCAATAAGAATTGGAAAAACAGCACATATTGTACAACCTATGGTGTTTGGGAAGTTTGAGAAACCTTTGGGAGGTGGAGCCTTGTTAAAGGAAGTGTGTCACCGGGTGGGGTGGAGTTTTGAAGCCGACCACTCCCTACTCTACATGTTCTCCTTCCAGAGTGTGTATACAATGTGGTTGCCACAGTGCCTTTCCCACTTGCATCCATGTCTGCCTCACCACCGTAGAGTGTATCCTGTAACTGTGAGGCCAAACACCCTTTTCTCCCTGATTTTGTCAGGATATTTTATGACCAAATGAGTAAATAAATAAGACCCAGGATGTTACTAAGTCTCATTGTGTGGTTCTGACTGGACTTCCACCTGTGTGGTTATGCCCCTGAGTTTTCTCACCTGTAGCTAAAAGTATTCTGGGGGCCAGGGCTCACAGCTTAGTTTTTTTTTTTTGACACTTGCTTTAGGTTCTCAGAGTTGGTCATGTTGGGTGAGAACTTTAACTCTAGAGCTGCCAAGTACTGACTCAGCAGAAACCTTTTAAAATGTTTTCTCAACATACATAGTTCCAGTCAAATGCATGAAAGATCTTTCTGCTGCTTCTGTGGCTTGCATGATCCAGGATTCTTCTCTAATTGGGCTCCAGTTTAGATCAGCAACACACCCAATATTGATTTTTTTTGAGTCTCTGTTACCCTGCTTTGGTCTCCATATCTCTGTTTGCTATCATAGCTTGCATGAAGCTTCAACATAGCTATTTGTTTATATCTATCTATCTATCTATCTATCTATCTGTCTGTCTGTCTGTCTGTCTGTCTGTCTGTCTGTCTATCTATCTCTATCTATCATCTATCTATCATCTATCTATCTACCTATCTATCTATCATCTATCATCTATCTATCTATCATCTATCTATCTATCTATCTATCTATCTATCTATCTATCTATCTATTATCTATCTATCTATCTATCTATCTATCTCAGTTTAAACTTATTGTGATCTAGGTATTTTGTTCTTGGACATATACTTTAAGGATTCTATACCCTATGAGAAGGTACCTGTACATCCACGTTCATAGCTACCCCATTTGTAATAACTACAAACTCAAGTTAGCCTAGATGCCCAACAACTGATAAATGAATAACAAGAATGTACATATCTGCAATGGAATATTATCCAACTGTAAAGAAAATGTACCCCATGAGATATTCAGGTACATGAAAAAATTATTTTGTGTAAAGTGATTTAAGCCTCATATGAAGATTAATTCCAGCCACATGTTCCATCTGATATAAATATTTGAGCTGCAACTCTTAAGTACAAAGTGTCTAAAATGGAAGAGAGGAAACAAGGAATGGAAGGGAAGGGAAGGGTGTTACTTTATGAGGGGGAGGAGAAGAGGATAAAGGCAAAAAGAAAGCAAAGGGGGGAAACGCTGTGGGTGGAAAATTTAGGCATGGGATGAGACAAGGGAATTGGAGAAATGAGGCTGCAAGATTTAAAAAAAGATGAGAAGAGTATACAGAAACTATACAGAAAATAAGATATTCCCATCTGTGCGATAGAAGCTTGACTGTGATGAAGTTGAAGGTAACCAGCTGCCTTTTGAATGGATTCAAGACCCATGATGACTAGAGAGAAGAAGTGCCATGTGCTCTAAGTTCAGCTAATGAAGTCTGGAGAGGTACTAAGCTAATGTGAGTAGCCCATTTCTGATGGTGAACTGAGATCAGCAACTGTCTTCTAAATGCCTTTTCCTGTAGACAAACTCTGCAAACAGCCTTAATCAAAAAAGCCCCTCTTACAATGGGCAACAGTGAATGGCATGTGACTGCCTGAGATGCAGAAAACAAGCGACAGATGTGTGTCTGTCCCTATACAAGTCACTTACACCATCCTGCCTAAGTCTTAAGGAACATTGTGGAAGAAGAGGAAGGTGTGTTAAAGGGCAAAGAGCTACAAAAGGCCATCTCCTAGACTTGATACAAGTACGGTAACCATTAACTTATATAAACTGTAGTTACTTGCTTTGGATCTATACAATCTCAGCCCTATTAATAGTCATCAATGAAGGGCATGAGAACTCACAAGGGCCTATGCTTTACCTCTAAACTATTGGCTGCTGAGAGATTTTGGGAGACCGGGAATAATTGTCTTTTGTTTTATCCCATCTTCTGAGCCCACAAGGCTTCAACAGGTAACTCCCAACCTATGGTCATTGCAGATGGGTCTAGCTGATCTTGGTAGGTCACAGAACCAAAACAAATAAACATGAATATGGGAATGAAATTTGTGGAAAATTAGAAGTGAAAAAGTGGTAGGGAGGTGGGAGGTGAGAGTGGTCAGTATTTCGATATGAAATTGTTAAAAAACAATAAAAATTAAAGATAGATAAAAACAAATTCTAAAACAGGAGAGAAAAAAGAGAAACAAAATCTGGTGAGTTTCATCCACAGAATATAAAGTCATATTTATTCTTAACACACACTTTGTGATATTTGGTCTCAACAGTAATTTGTAATCAGATATGGCAATATTCTTGGCAAATTTTTTATAACAAATTTAAACAGATTTCATACAACATGTGCCTTTTGACCACCTCATACATGCCAAAGTCATGATATTATTATGTCATTCCTGGTGAAGGACATTCTGTGTGGCAAGGGCAATTGTTTCAAAAGCCTTGTGGTTAGATTAAACAGCTAAAACCAGATCGAGAACTCAGTTCCACTGAGGCTTATTTCCTGATAGAAGTTGTTGTGTAGTGGACTTTTATTCTCATTATTACAATCAGTTCAAATCCCTCATATGGGTCCACTTTATATTTTATTTCACAGAGTTTAAATTCCATTGAGTTGAAATTGTTGAGCTAAACTGCTTGGGTTCCAGAATTCTGAGATTTGGAAGATGGAATATTTGTATGGCTGACTTTTGATTAGATAAACTCTCATAGTATGGATATTCTCTAAGGTTCCTTCATGACAAATTGGGAAGCCTTGATTAAAAAATAAGGCCGTGATATGAACTGTTCAGTAGATAGGATCCAGCCTCTCAGGTTTGTCAAGGCAGTGTGCAATAGAAAATCCCCATGTATATACAGATCTAAGCTGAGCTCACAGTTAAGGAAATACATGGAGCATGATCAGCTGGCCTAATGGGATGGTGGAAGTCTCCTTTCCTGGGACTCCCTGAAGGGAACAGCCTGCCTCAAGGTTCACACAGATGCAGGATTCTCATGACTTTGGGCTGGTTTAACACATGTGTGGCTTCATCATGTTCAAACCTCAGGCCTCAAATGATCTTTTTCCATTCTCTTCCTATGTATATTTGACTTGGTTACTTGTTTATTTTCTTAAAATATTTCGTTTGTCTTTCCTGGTTTGGTTTGGCTAGGCTTTTCCTGAGCTCAGTCTTCTTGGACCTCCATGTCATTCATAATGCCATACCCTCAGAAGGACAACATAGTTTCTCCTGTCTTCCCAAGTCTTGGGCACTAGTGCCATCCCATCTTCATTTGAGGTTTGAGAGCCCATGAAGGACATTGCTTAACTGGGTCTGCCAATACTTTAGTTATAAATGACCATGTTCTTCAAAGTAGATTTTGAGCTTTACAGCTGCGGAGACTTTTGAAAGTATACGAGGGTGAGGGACCAGTTCCCTTCTATAACTATGATTCCTAGAAGCAGCTTTATTTTTACTTTACGTATATCTATCTAACAGATTTTTGTCTCCATCAGAGGAAAGACATATGATCATTTCCCCAACATAGTCAACATTCCAAAGCAACTAGGCCTGGGGTTCCCTGCGTGCAAATGGCCATTGCCCTTTCTCAGAGCAGAGCTCCAGGCTGGAAGCTCTTGGCTCCCTCAGCATCCCCTTCAAAGAGGAAAATACCGGTGCCTCCTGAACCAACAATGAGACATGTTTAACTAGCAATGATGAAATGTCTTCTATAAACACTCCCTACCTACCCTCCTTCTCTTTCCAGGACTGATTCACCACTGAAATATTTGTGTCACCCAAGTTCAAATACAGGGAACCACACCCTTTGGTGTCCGTGCATCTCAGTGCCACAGAAAGCAGCACGAGCTTCCTCAGTGAGGGTGGTCGTTAAATAAGCCGAAGCAAGCTAATGGTCCCTGACATGCCTATTAGCTCAAGAGATAAAGTCAGGAAAGAGCTTACTGGGTCAGATCAATAGTGCATGCTGGGAACTTATGTTAGAGAGTGGATTACACACAAATGTTACTGGCCTTACCAATACAGAATACACATTTGCAGTACAAGAAGAGATAGACTAAAGGCACCATTTGCAGACAGTGCAGTCTCATTAATGTAGACACATTTACCTAAGAGTTTAAGGCTCTGATTCAAGTTTACTTGAATTCTGTGGAGAAGGGCTTTAAAATTGTTTTCAGAATTATAAAGACTGTAGGGATATAAACAAGCTTCACCTGGGGCTTGAGAGAGGGAGAAAATACTGAGGATGTTAAAAAAGGAATGTGAAATAAATAGATAGATCCTTCCATGCCAAAGAACAAACAGAACCCAAGCTCAGATTTACAGGCCTCCCCTTGGGTGTCTATCACTGTGAAACTACCATTCCTGGGGTCCTGGTTACAGTGTGAGAAGTTATAGTTTCTCCTTACAGAAAATCAAACAGGTTTCATTGAACTCCATGATATATAGAAAGATTAAAACTTCAGACCAGTCAGTGCAAGTCTCAGATCTAACTCTAGGAAATATTACTATTTGAAATATATAAACACAGTAGTAAATATTGCTATTATAATTACATAATTTTATATGAATTATTAATAATAATTCAGAATAAAGCAGAATGTTTATGCATTGGGCTGCTGTTCTTTTGTGACTAGTATGCAATGTCTACAGGGCACATCCAATGTCTCGACATAGAGGCATCTTTACCTTAAATGTTCATGCTAAAGAACTGTACAATACATTTCTTTTACATTTTCCAACTTTGTGGCATATAAGCTTTTGTAGTAAGATCTAATGATTATCTGAATTTCCTCAGTGTCTGTTGTTATGTCCCCCTTTTCATTTCTGATCTTGTTAATTTGCATGTTCTCTCTCTCTGCCTTTTGATTAGTTTGGATAAAGGTTTGTCAGTCTTGTTGACTTTTTCAAAGAACCAGCTCTTTGTTTCATTGATTCTTTGGATTATTTTCTGTGTTTCTATTTTGTTGATTTCAGCCATCAGTAAATTTAGAGTTAAACAGATTTTTTTTTATTGAAGCCAGAGCATGTTCTTGCAGAAGGTGCTGAAAGATCAGTAATAGAAACCCATGTCATTTTAATACTTTACTGTATGTCTTGAAAGTAGAACACTTAATAGTTCAGAAGAAGATGTAACGTGGCATTTTTTGAACTGCCTACAACTCAAGAAGGGAAACAAGTGATCTGACTGCAGAATGGTGCTTTCTTGAGCTCAATATTGTTTGTGTGTGGCTCGTCAAGTTACCTTCTTTGAATGAGAAATACTTGTGTGGTCAACCTGCATAGAGGTCAACCTGCATAGAGGGTGTGTAGGCACCCATTGTCTCCCTCCAGCTTCACATTCCTTATCTACGTTGGTATGAATGAGGGTGAGTAAGTTGAGAGGAGCCTGTCTCCAGAGCTGTGCTGTGAACTCCATGTGCAGAGAAAAATGTTCCTTCAGCATTTTGGTCCCCTGTGCAGGGTTCCAGTCACACCTCCTCATGTTACTGCTCAATTAGTCGGGCTGCTGGCATGCATTTGCTCTTCAGAGTATGGATCCTGTCCCTTACTGAGCTGAGGGCTAGCCTCCAGGCTACTCTTAATCTGATTGTTTTAATTCAGTTGAATCTTTCCAGTAAATATTTTTCTTCAGCTGCAAAAAACAAAACAAAACAAAAAAGTGTAAATCAACTAAGTAGTTCGCAATTTATGCATCTCCATTAAAGAAGTCTTGCTGGTCAAGGTAGGGACCCTTGAGGTTAGCTCATCTCTGCTGGACAATCATGGTTGTTACTAGGAAGGGAAAACATCTCTTGGGAGATTAAGGGCAGAAGGTGCACCTCACCTCGGTAGTAACTCTCATTCATCAGTCACTTGCTTGGCTCTGTAGGAATTGTTCCCTCTGAACAGCTGAATAAAAGGAGGTTCAGAAAGATGAGGGATGTATCCAAGGTCTCCCCATTAGAGTGGCCAGTATCCCAACCCAAGTACATGTGTTGTCAGTTTCTTTCTTTGGTCATTACATTACTAGCATTCCCCTTCAAAAGGGACCAAAATTTTTTTAACCCCATTGGCTTGAAGATTCTTAACACATTAAACTTGGATGGACATTTTGTTTTAATGCCAATCTTTTTGGGATCAAGACCAAATTGGATTTTCAAATTTCCTCTAAAATTCTTCTGGGGACACTGTAGATGAAAACTCCATCAACATTCAGTATTAACATGTAAAACTTGTAAAGAACTGAAAATCAGTTCCATAATGATGAGCCCATGAGTCTGCACAGAAAAGTGTCACCCGTGGCTTGCTCATGTGTGTTAGCTTTCTGTCACCATGCCCAAACACTGGATCATTTGCTCAAGTTTCAAATATCCTTTTTTCAACATCATTTCAGAGGTCTCTGTGTATAATTATTTGGCCTTGTGAGAACACAATCCATCAAGACAGAACTATATGTGATGAGAAAGGCTGTTTACGTCAAGCTAGCCAGGAAGTTTTTTTTTTTTAAAAAAAAAAAGGTAGAAAGAGACTGGGGTTACAGAATGCCCTGGAAGTCCATACACTAATAATCCAAGTTCCTTCCACTACATGCTGCCTGCTAAAGGCGCCTCTGCATTGCAACAGCGTTCCAGGCAGAGACCAAGCCAGAGCACATATGTCGTTCAGGCCTCTCAAGTTCTAAGCTTTGGCAGCATGCAATATCATTAGGAATGGAGAATCTCCACTCCCACCTTTCCCACACTTGGTGTATCAGTTAAGAACAATCATGTCCTCACCATGACTCAAGTCCTTTCCATTTTATTTTTTTTTCTTTTTTCTTTTTTTGGTTTTTCGAGACAGCCCGGCTGTCCTTTCCATTTTAAAAGGGCTGGTACTTGAGGTAACCAGGTTACCAGGGTTTTGAACTATAGCATAGTGATGACCCAGAAGGCAGGGATGAGAAAGCAGGTCTAGCAGTGTTAAATATGTTTTAAGATTCGAGAATCGCCGGGCGATGGTGGCGCACGCCTTTAATCCCAGCACTCGGGAAGCAGAGGCAGGCGGATCTCTGTGAGTTCAAGGCCAGCCTGGTCTACAAGAGCTAGTTCCAGGACAGGCTCTAAAGCCACAGAGAAACCCTGTCTCGAAAAACCAAAAAAAAAAAAAAAAAAGATTCGAGAATCAAAAATAGCAGCCGCGGAAATGACTGCGGAGTACTGAATGTGGCGTATACAGTGATTCTTTTCTGAAACCACATTTGAAAATTTGTCTGACGCAAAGGTTAGGACTCTATATAAGAGCCCTTTTTAGAACCTTTCCTTTGTGGTGGTCAGGATGAGGATTTGAGGTCAGAAGAACCCGAATCTCATCCTTTGTCGCTCTGTGACCTTGAGAAGTTATTTATCTTTCATGAGGCACAGTTTACTGAAGCTTCAAATGGGAATGGAGATGCTTCCTCTGGATGGGGTCCTGTAAAACTTAGATGAGAAGATACAGAAGGATTCACAGCTTGGCATGTGGCTGGTACTCAAACTGGTAGCAATAATTTGAGGCTCTGTCCCGGCATCATAAATATGCCACAAAACTCTCGATGTAAGTTGAAGAAATAGATCCAATAATTGCATAGCTACCAACAGCAAGGGTTTAAACTGAGGTTTGATTGCTCTTGCAGTTAATACTTCTTCAATTACAACTCCATGTTTTATCTTGGCATTGTTAGACTGATAGATATATGTTTAAGATTATTTTTTGAAACTTTAAAAGTAATCATTGAAGAAAATTAAAGCCAGATGTCTACCTATTAAAGCTTGGGAAAGGATAAAAGCGGCGATCTCAAAGTTGGAATAATAATAGAAATATAAAATATACTTAACCAATTCAAAGCACACACACATAAAGCTTGACAGGTCAATAACACAGATTAATTTTGAAAATAAAAACAAACGATTTTTAACATCTTCACTAAAGAAGGCAACTCCCTTTGGAGAGCAAAAACTGGCATTTATAAAACATATCCACCGTATAAGGGTCAATCTTGGAAAAAAATGACATAAAATGTCAAAATAGCACGATGGAAAAGGAGTTATCTAGTAAAAGGCAAACGTAATGAAATCATGAGAGTGGGCAGGCGGGCAGGTGGGCAGCTGTTGTGTCAGCCTGGTTAGTCTTCATGGTTTCCCAGAATTCCATTCTCTCTTTGCCTCTAGATGAGAGTTACAGCAGAAGAACAATGTACTTGATTTATGCAAAGCAGAATTCTTTGATCAGTCTGAAGGTCAGTGTCGCTGTGGTGACGGCAGACCCAACAACAAAACTTCAGTTTTCTGTTTACTTTCTCAGCGGCTACCATTATAACCTCATTCTGGTCTCTAGATGTGACATGCTTTATCCATTCTACCTGGGCCAGTACCTTAGGAAGGCTGTTTTCTCCAGATGTTTATTTTTCTAGGCCAATAAATAATTATGAAAGATTGACTTCTATAGTCATTTCTCCACTCTGAGACTCTTGGGGGAGATTAGACTTCCTGACTCTTCCTTGAAAAATGTGTACAAAATGGCAAGTTTAAAGTAACATTGTAACGAAAGTACCAAGTAGAAATGATACCTTAAAAACTGAAGAGCAGAGAGTGTAAAAGGAAGCAAGTCTGAGACAAGTGTAGTTATTTATGTGCAATGAAAATAAAAATAGAAGCCATATGGAATGGTGCACGCTTTTTATTCCAGCACTTGGGAGGCAGAGCCTGGCAGGTCTCTATGGGTTCAAGGTCAGACTGGTTTAGTGACTTTGAGAACAGCCAGAACTTCATAGTGAGAACCTGTCTTGAAAAAAAAAACCCACAACAATAAAAGTAAAATTAACAAAAAACACCTACAATAAATGAGTTAAAAGTAATGGTTGTTACTATTCAACTATTAACAGTATATTCATTAACTGTGATAATATTGGATATGTAAAGGAAATCTCAATAGAAATAAGAATGAAAATGGAATATATGATAGATATTTAAGTAATTAGGTATAAGCTAGATCATAAAGACATGCAAATAGATGCCAAATGCGTATTTTAAAGGGATAATTCTCTGAAAAAGATAATTTTTCAAGTTAAAGGATTCTTTCAGTTTAATAAAAATTAAACCAATTAGAATTTTTTCCCATAAAAGACTACTGAAAAATGAAGTAAATTAAGATGCTTTATATAAGAAAAGATAAATACATACATTTAATTTTTATTTGCTAGTAAGGGTAAAATGAAGACTTAAAAGCATAAAATTTAAGAAAATATGAAACATTTAAATTACCTAAAGTAATAATATGGCAAAAAACTAATAAAATACGAGAAACATAGTGCAAAGGAAAATATGGTTTATTAAGTTAATAATCATTTCTAGAAGTTGTTATTCTGCTTTCATAGTTATGCAATTTAAAATAAGTTATTGAAGCTGTTTCCTAAAACTTTTAATGAAATCTATCCATTCACATATTTGCTAACTAGGTATGGTTTTCAAGATCGATTTTATTTTTATTGATGTGCATGTCCATGAATATGTGGATGCCCATGGATGCCGGAAGAGGGTGTTGTATCCCTAGGAACTGCAGTTACAGGAGGCAGAAATGTACCACATCTTCTTTATTCATTCTTCGGTCAAGGGGCATTTGGGTTGTTTCCAGGTTCTGGCTATGCCAAACAATGCTGCTATGAACATAGTTGAGCACATGTCCTTGTGGTACAATTAAGCATCTTTTGGGTATATTCCCAACAGTGGTATTGCTTGAGGTAGGTTAATTCCTAATTTTCTGAGAAATCACCATACTGATTCCCAAAGTGGCTGTACCAATTTGCACTCTACCAGCAAGGGAGGAGTGTTCCATTTACCCCACATCCTCTCCATCATAAACTTTCATCAGTGTTTTTGATCTTGGTCATTCTTACAGGTGTAAAATGGAATTCCAGATTTATTTTGTTTGGCATTTTTTTCTGGTGGCTAAGGATGTTGAGTATTTCTTTAAGTGTCTTTCAGCCATTTTAGATTCATCTGTTTATAATTCTCTGTTTAGGACTGTACCCCCATTTTATTGGATTGTTCTTTTGATGAATAATTTCTTGAGTTCTTTGTATATTTTCGAGATCAGCCCTCTGTCTGATGTGTGGTTGGTGAAGATATTTTCCCATTCTGTAGGCTACTGTTTTGAATTGTTGACTGTGTTCTTTGCTTTACAGAAGCTTCTCAGTTTCAGAAGGCCCCATTTATTAATTGTTGCTCTCAGTATCTGGGATTATAGTTAAAAAGTGGTGTCCTGTGCCTATGTGTTCAATTGTACTTATGTTTTTTCTTCTATGATGTTCAGTGTGATTAGTTTTATGTTACGGTCTTTGATCCACTTGGACTTGAGTTTTGTGCTTGGCTATGTATATATATGTATGTATGTGTATATATATATATATATGCACATATATATATTCCTTCTTCTATATGTTGATATCCAGTTATAACAGCACCATTTGTTGAATATGTTTCCTTTTTTACACTTTATACTTTTTGCTTTTTTGTCAAAAATCAGGTGTTTGTAGGTATGTGGATTGATATCTGTGTGTTCAATTGAGTTCTATTGGTCCTCCTATATGTTTTTATGCCAGTACTGTGGCTCTGTAGCAGAGTTTGAAGTCAGGGATTCCTTATTGTACAGGATTGTTTTGACTAGCCCTGTTTTTTGCTTTTCCATATGAAGTTGAGTACTGTTCTTTCAAGGTCTGTGAAGAAATTTTTTGGGATTTTGATGGGCATTGCACTGAATTTGTAGATTGTTTTTGCGAAGACTGACATTTTTACTATGTTAATCCTATCTACCCAAGAGCATGGGAGATCTTTCCATTTTCTGGTGCCTTCTTCAGTTTCTTTCTTCAAACATTTAAAGTTCTTGTCAAACAGGTCTTCCACATGTTCGGTTAGAGTTACTCCAAGATATTTTATGTTATTGGTGGCTATTGTGAAGGGTGATATTTCTCTGAATTCTTTCTCAGCCCACTTATCATCTGTATAAAGGAGGGCTACTGACTTTTTTGAGTTAATCTCATATCCTGCCACATTACTGAAGGTGTTTATGAATTGGAGAAGTTCCTTGGTAGAACTATCATTATCAGCAAATAGAGTTTGACTTCTTGCTTTCTGATTTATATCCCCTTGATCTCATTTTTTGTCTTATTGCTCTAGCTAGAACCATAAGAACTATATTGAATAGATATGGAAAGAGTGAGCAACCTTGTCATGTTCCTGATTTCAGTGGGAATTTGATTTCAGCTTTGAATTTCTGTCCATTTACTTGACGTCGGCTGTTGCTTGCTTTATATTGCCTTTATTATGTTTAGGTATGTTCATTGTATCTCTGCTCTCTACAAGATCTTTATCATGAAAGGATCTTGTATTTTGTGGAAGACTTTTTTAGCATCTAATAAGATGATCATGTGGTCTTTTTTCAGTTTGTTTATATAGTGGATTATATTGACAGATTTTCATATGTTGAACCTTCCCTTCATCCCCAGGATGAAGCTTACTTGGTCATGATGGATGATTTTTTTTCTGATGTGTTCTTGGATTTGTTTTACCAGTATTTTATTTTTTCTAATTTCTTTTCTTTTAAAGAAAACTATCTTTTTTACCAATCCAAGTTCCCACTCCCTCCTCTCCTCCCATTCCCTCTATCTACACCCTCACCCCACCCCCATCCACTCCTCAGAGAGGGTAAGGCACATTGCTTTTGGGAAGGTCCAAGGCCCTTCCTACTATATCTAGGCTGAGCAAGGTATCTATCTAAAGAGAATAGATTCCCCAAAAATCCATTGCAAGCAGTAGAGATAAATCTTGGTGCCACTGTCAGTGGCCCCACTGTCTGCCCAGCCATGCGACTGTCACCCACATTCAGAGGGACTATTTTGGACTAATGCTGGTTCCTTCCCTGTTCAGCTGGAGTTGGTGAGCTCCATTAGCTCAGGTAAACAGTTTTAGCGGGTGTCCCCATTTGGTCTTGGCCTCTTTGCTCATATTCCCACTCTTCCCACTCTTTGACTGGACGTTGACAGTTTAGCCCAGTGCTCCTCTGTGGGTCTCTGTCTCTGTTTCCATTAGCTGCTGAATGAATGGTGATATTTAAGATATTCATCAGTTTGATTGATTTTAGCTTGAAGTCTATTTTGTTAGATATTAGGATAGCTATACCATTTGTTTCTTAGGTCCATTTGATTGGAATTTTTTTCCCAAGCCTTTCTTCTGAGGTGATGTCTGTCTTTGAGGTTGAGCTGTGTTTCTTGTATGCAGCAAAAGGATGAATTCTGTTTTCATATGCCATCTGTTAGCCTGTTCCTTTTTATAAAAAAATATAAAATGCTTCATGAATTTGCATGTCATCTCTGCGTAGGGCCATGCTAATCTTTTGCAATGAGTATAGTCAACATCTCATACTAACTGCTGAGTTTCTGTTAGCTGCTAATTTAGATCAGAATTGATGTGGCTGATGTAGCCTTAAGGCTTAAAAACAGTACTTCTGATCCTTTCGCACAACATTATGCATAAAATATATTTGTCTTTGAGTGAGAACAGAGTCTGCTCCAGGGACCTTTCTGTTGGCAAATTATGTCCCAGGAAACAATGATTAAACAAAGGCACTGGAGCCTCTATTCCCTGAACACAGTAGTCTTAGGAGTGGCTGATCTGGTAACTACTGTCTTCTCAGAAATTGTTTTAATACCAATGCTTTATGACCCGTACAGGGACCAGTGAACTGTGGCATTCCTCTGAGAAAAGAGAAGAGGCTTGAGCTATATCACCAGAGCAAAGAGAAGAATGTTCTGGGTGTGTAGTGCTGCGTAGGAGGATTTGTTTCTGTGGAGAAAACTTGTGCAAGGAGACATAGCATAAACAAACAGACAAAACTATGGCAGATAGAAATATATTCCCTGATTCTTTAGCCACAAAGACAAAGATTGATTTTAAAGCACAAAAACTCTTGTATCAATACCAAGAATGATGAGAAAAATAATTAAAACTGTGTGTGTGTGTGTGTGCATGTGTGTGTGTGTGTGTGCATGTGTGTGTGGTGGGATGTATCTGGCTACTGTACTTCAACAGTAATTCTTCTGGACATTATACAAGGTCAGTAAGTCACCTTAAGACCACCCGGCTTGAGGATTTGCTCACCACACAGAGCTGTATGGACTTTCAGCTGAGAAATGTCACCCAGCACCTTTCATATTTATGGTGACTCATAAACAGGAAACCAGTCTTGTCCATGACATTGTAACAGTTTCATACTTCAACTCCTTTTATAAAAAATGAAACACACTCACACACACATGCACACACGCACACACACACACACACACACACACACACACACACACACACACATGCATACACACCAAACAAAATAAGAGAACTTAGCTGTCTTCTGCTTTCTGGGCCAACATAAATATTGCCAAATTAGTAAGGCATACTGAACAAATTAAGCGCTAAATGCAAATTTATCGACTGAAACCCAATGGCAGAGTCACCAAAGGCTCTGCAGTGGTAAAGCACAGCCCTGTAAGTGAGTGTTTGTGTTGGCAAGTCTCTGCAGAGAGACATGGGAACAGTAATAGAATGAGAGCATTTCTGTTACACCCAAGATGATCAGTTTATTTTAGAAAGTCCAAGTAAACATTGTCTAACATACATTCACTGAATTCAGAATCGCAGTTGCTACCAAGAGGGAGATTTTAAAAAATAGGCTGGCAAAATTCCTTAGAAAGAAAACTATCATTTGGAAATGTTCGCGTTAGCACTGTAAATCTCCGAAGGAGATGAGACATCTCTCTTCATCCCAGTGGTGCTTCCCTGGGTTGACAAAGACCTTTCACTTAAGGATATTTAAACCTTTACAGAGCAAGGGAATGATTTATCTTAACATTTTCCAGTGTCCCAAGTGTCATATGTGTGGTGTATCCCTTACAGCTACATGAATTGTTTATTATGTCAAAGTACTTTTTAAAATGTATATGTATATGCTCTTGTTTCAATGATGGACTTGGAGGAGGTTAGGGTAGATAACAGATCTCGTTCTCTGTGACTATGAACCCAGTGGTGTCCTTCCCCTCTTTTTGGTCAGGTTGTCTCACCTGCTTTCACAAGAAAGACAACAAGACCCAGAGACTCTGATTAATGTCTGCATTGGATGCAAATTGTTCCTTAGTGGAGTTTCAGCTAAATCTCCTGTCTCTTCCTTGGTGCAAGGATTATGTTTGTACCACACACTGCCCATTTTGCAGCAGCAAGGGCATGGACTCAGCCTTGCTGTCCACCAAGTGGATAATGAAGCCAGAGTACATGTACACACTGTAACTCTAGAAAAACACCAACAGCAATCAAAATTATGAAATTTGCAATAAAATGGATGGAGCTGGAAAATATCACATTAAGTGAGGTAATCCAGACCCAGAAAGACAGAGACCATATGTTCTCTCTCATAAGTTAATATTAGGCTCATACTTCTAGATAGTTTTCATAAGTTGGAGTGAGTGTCAGTAAAAGACCAGAAGGAAGAAAAAGGGATCTGTTATGAGAGGGAAAAGTCTAAAGTATGTATGCAGAGCAGGGGAAGGAGATAAAAAAAACATATATAACATGACAACAGAAAGAGAAATGCTTGGAGGAAGAGAGGTTTATAAAGGAATGAGGTAGAGGGGAATTATGGGGTAGAGTGTGATAGGCATGGGGAAGGAGCAAGCAAAACTGAGGATATATGAAATAACTACACAGAAACCTACTACTTTACAAGCTAACTAAAGATAGTATTTTAAAATGATTTTTTTTAGATAAGCACACTGCATAAAGAGTAGTACTGATCCCATAAGTCACAGGTTTCCAGCAAAGCCTCAATTAACAGAGTTCAAAAAACTCTCTATGAGTTGCTGGTTATGTAGCTGAACTACCTGGCAAGATGTGCCTATTGGTTCAATCGTAGTATGAGTGTTCTGGGGATTCTAAAAATCATGCAGTCTATTGGCATTGTTCTTAGATGTGCACTGGAATTAGACAGTAAGTTTCTGTTTCTGAAGATACCACATAATCTGGAAAGAGGGCACAGAGAAACTAAACTGAACCGGAAGTGGAAGCTCTATTCATGTTCACTAGCATTCATATTGCTGAAAGGTTCTCTGCAGACTTTGGGGGAAGAAAAGTGAACAGTGGCATCTAGTTGTAATCCCTATGCACCACATACTGAAGAGCCTGGCATGATGTGCTCACTGGGGCAATAGCGGTATGCATGTTCTGTGGGTTAACAACCACTTTCAGATCGGATTTCAGACCCATTCTACTGGAGGAAATCCATGCTGGCACTGTAGAATTGGTCAAAAGGCTATGGTTAGGAAGATCACAGAGGCCCTATGGGTTACATATATTATAAAAATTCTGCCAGATGGACAGATGGTCTATGAATATTTATGTTTATTTTCACAGAGTATTGAAGCTTTCATCCTTGGTCAGATGCAGACTCTAGAGCATATGTTAGATGGTTGACCTGTGAACCCTCTCCTCACAAATAAGGAAGAGATAGTTTCAACTTGAGTTCCCACGTTGGCCACTAGGATGTCCCTGTGGTATAAAAGGCACAGTGTGCTCTCATTTATTTTTGTGTCCATGGATATACAGCCATGATACTGTTTAAAAGATAGACACCTTGCAATCGGTACTAGTTTTTCTTTTTCTCTTCAGGCTGCTCTCATCCTGAAATACCCCTGGGTTGGTTGCCCATTTCCAAGCATGCTGATTGTGCAGATGAACTGAATCATGATGACAAGAGTTCTGGGTTTAGCATAGAATGATGATATTGATGAGGCAAGGTGACTAGTGTGGGTATCAATGGAGATACTGAGGCCAGATGCAAGTCAGCAACTACTCTGTAAGCGATGCCCCATGAAAATCTAAAGGAGATAGAGTGTGTTCTCATGTAGACAGGCTTTTCTAACTTGGTGAGCTAGAAGTAGGGAATTCAAAGGGAGAATGGGCTGGCGTATAAAAACAAAGAGGATTATTCCTCACTCAAAAGCCATCCCTGAGAAATAGTCTCCCTCATTTAAGAACTAAGTTATGTAACTTAATTGAAAACTTAAAGTTCTTGGAATGTTTCTTGGGGCACTAAATTCCCAAGGGAAGGGCACTTGGTTCCTACAAATACTTTCTCTGCCATTTCTCCTCTGAGACTCCTTCTTCATGAGCTTTCAGTATCTCCCATATATAAACATGAACCACATTTATCTTGGAAATTCTGCATAGACCACCTAAACTGCGATGATTAGCTTATTGAAGGATTTGAGAAGCACATGCCTAACTCTTACTGCTCTTCTTCAACATAATAACCACCATCATTATTTATTCAGCCTTTACAACAAGTTAACTCCTTATTGAGGAAAATCCAGCCAAGCTCATACTAGTAAATATATTCTTTTGCTTCAGATGATAAAGTAGATATTAACTGTTCATGAAAAAGAATATCAGTTATATTTCAGAGAATCCACTTAACATGTTGAAAAATATTCTTTTGTGTTACTTCCACAATACTTATAATACTTAAAGATATTTTTAAAACAAAGTGATGGGGGACTGAGCAACCCCAATATGAAATGTTCCTGAAGCCAAGCTACTATCTACTTAAGAGTATTCTGATCCTCATGTATACACCACTGGTCTTCTTGTAAAGTGGGGTGTCCTTTTGGGGGGAATTCAACCTTAGCACCTTCTTTACCTTTTCCCAAGGCTTGCCCACGACTTAGGTGTCTACCCAAGACTGCAATGAGTGAATGTGTCTTCAAGCACCTGATATTTTATTGGACCCCGGTCACTTAGAAGATGGATACTTCTGTGGGGCTGGCCCCAGTCGTAAATTTCATAAACCCCATTTTTGTCCATGATATAAGCTATATGTATACATATTCGTGTCTCTGTTCTCACAGAAGCAAAGCCTTCATAACCTCGCCTACTCAAAAACCAATATTCACATGCTCTACACTTAACCAACACACCAGCCACCACCAAATTCTTGTCCACAACTAGTATATTGTACTGTAAGAGAGATCAGCACACACATAGGCAAACTGATACAGGTCAGCACTTGCACACACAGGCTGCAGGCATACAGAAACCCACACACACTTCAGATGTGTTTAAAGCTAGACCAAGTTGAGGAAGCACCCAATCTCTGCCCATGGCAATCGTAACACTGTAAAAATATATCACAATGAAAAAATTATTCTCTGGGGACTAAAGACAGACTAGAATGCTTTGAGGGACCCCCAAGTCCTGACTCTTCTCTGACTTTGCTCGGGGCTTGTTGCTGAACAATACATAACTTGTGTGGGATCGATGAGAAGAATACACTGTTTTCGAAGTACCCTTAGGATCAGTCTCAAATGCCCAAGACAATCTTACTATTGTTTTCAAAGTGGTAAACTGTTGCTTTCTTTTTAAGGAAGTTTATTCCTAGATAGAGATCTTCATAACAGCAGCTGGAAATGGCAGGCATTGCCAGAGAGGGTCACAGAGATATTCATAACACCAGCTGCAAATGGTAGGCATTGCCAGAGAGGGTCACATTCATTGTTATCATATAAGAGCCCCAATTAAAAGCCCGAGGACTATTGGATTGTCCCCCTTTCTAGAAAACTCTGGCTTGAGAAATCAGCCAGTTGCTGGCAGAGTACACAGTACTATAAAGGCCAATGGAGAGGCAGGGAGTTTAAACTTTAACTTCGGCAGACATCGTGGGACCATCACAGAAATGAATCAGAAACACCCACTGGGAACATTTTTCACAGTCACTGTGCAGATGACAGGTGATAAAAACTGTTAGCAAAGGTGGAATGTTCCAAACTGATAGCATCTTCTACCTGTGCGGATGGAGGGGGAGTGTCTCAAGAGTTTTGCTGCTGAGTTATGACTTAACAGAAACAGAGAAGGAGAGGGAGGTTATAGGTTAGGAGGAAATGTCTCCCTTCCCTTCCCTAGTTAAAAAAATGCTTAAGGGTCCTACTCCAATATTTCCACTGCCTTTATTTGATGAAAAGCAAAACCAAAAACATGAAAAGATGAAAAACAGAGGGAATTTTCCTGGGGATATTACAGCTTAGGACTCAGAGCAAAAATCTGTACTTCTTGTCTCAGACTCTTATGGTAGAATTTCCCGTTATTTTAACTTTTCCCATCATGCCATGCTATTTCCCTCTACTCCCTTCATCTTCCTCCACCTCCTCTCTCCAGCGGAAACAATTGTTAACTCAGTTGCATTTTGTGCTGTAAGTTTTCCAACTCATCCTTGCGTTTATTACAATGCTATGATCAGCGCTTTAATGGACTCTTAAATGTATTTGGTTAGGAAAAAGTTCAAACTGGATTACACTGGGAAGTGGACAGTTCTTTTGGTTGGAAGACACCTAGGCTTTCAGAATGCAGTAGACAATGTGTCAGAGAAGATCTCTTGACTTCTCTGTTCCATCTGCATATGGCCACAACCCTTGAGTCTGGACAGGTCAGCACCTTGCAGAACTCCCTGTAGGAGCTGCCGGGTTTGGCATTGAGACAAAGCCACTGAATTGTTAAGTGACTTCCAAATGGATAGTCGTGTTGTGACCTCCAGATCTGGATCACCACCAAACTCTAGTTTATGAACAAATATTTTTTTAAAGGTTATGATCAGAGCTTTCTCTGAAGTCTTCCCATATTCAACAGATATTATAGGTAAATAATTTTAGGACCATAGATGGTGTAGCAGCCAGATGGTTTCTCCTCATGCACTTTGCAAAAGTGCACATGTCATAATCCTGACACTCCAGTGAATATACCAAGATGGACTTTGAAGGTGCAATTCAGTTAAAGACTTTGAGATGATAAAATTCTCCAGGAAGTCCAGTGGAACACACAGTTCTCTTAAGTGGAACAGACAGGCAGGGAAGTGAGAACCAGAGAGGATACGACAATTGGAGTAGGGATTAGATGGGCACAGTTGCTGACCAAAGGCCCGAGTCACCTACAGGGTCTGAAAAAGCCAAAGAAATGCAGTGTGACAACTTTTTGACGATAGCCTCATGAGACTCACTTCACCCTGATGTGTTCTAAAGTCTTGACAAATGTTCATTAATTTAAGCCACTGGAGCTATCGTAGATTCAGTAGTAAGAGAATAGGGACAAACCTGGGAAAATGATATTTATCTTCTACTTCTCTGAAAACATCTCTCCTTTCTCTCTTTCTTTGCTTGGTCAATTGTTTCATCTTCCATGAATGCCTCCCAGGGAAGCCTTGCCTCTGACTCAACTCAGACTGTTCCTGCCACCCCCTGTATTTTCTATGAGTTCATTGTGTATGTGTCCTGAATCACCTCTCCCACATGCTGGAAGCTCCTCATGGGCATGAACAGGTTCCTATTCATCTTACATATAAGTTTCAAGTCATTACTTTTGAATGAATACATCAAAGAAGAAGTGCCATGTCTCTTTCAGATGCTCAGTGTTTAGAAGCTTTCTAGTAACCATTGAGGCAAAACGCATGTACTTCCTCTGGAGCATCCTTAAAGCCTTTTGCTCTTGTCCTTATGCATGGACAGTGGTAGAAATATCCTAAGAACCTGTGGACTCAGAAAGGTTGCTATGGGAGGACAAGGTGCTGGAAATGTCCTAGGATCACTGATCTGTGCGGAGGCATGTCTTCACTCCAGATCAGCCCTCCCTTGAGCCAGCTGCTTAATTAATGAGTTACTGTAGCATCATAGTCAAAAACATTTCTTCTTTTATTTGGGTCAACAGGTTTGCTGATACCATCTGATGCCCAGACAAGCCAACTTACCATCTATAGAGGACAGCTCTTCCTCTAGGATGCTAAGGAAATGTCATTACCAGACATCATTAGCACTCGAAGAGGTGCTCCAAAATTCTAGCAAGGGCTACTTGCAAACACCTGCTCAGCTCATGAACCCAAGCATGAAGGGATATTGTTTACCAATATTTGCTTTGGCCAGCTGTTAAACTCTGGATTATTTTAGAGATGTTCCTAAGGGCTTTTTTATTGTTGTTTTTGTTTGTTTGTTTCCTTGCTTGCTTGTTTTTACTTTAGGGATTCTGTTCTGCTTCCCTGAGGAGCAAGACTGTGCATAGACTTGACTTTGAATGTCTCAGTCCCTGGAAGGGCAGCATGGATCATTTACCCTGTGTTGCTGTCTAGAGGGTGTTAGAGAGTTTTCCTCTCTGAAGTTCTTTATTTTAGCGTTTGGGATTTGTCTCATACTCAATGATTAACGCTGTTCACAGCTCACATGTCATCACTGAGAAAACCCTTTAGATATTGATGGGAGATGACTTCCAAGATCTGGCTGGTTATTCTTTACCAATATATAGTTCCATGTTATAGATATAAGACAACCTGGCTAAAAGTGTGTCCTGACAATTAAAGTAAATGTTGGGGGCTGCAGGGGAAAGGAGCACACACACAGTCCCCAAAGCTGTATGGCAAGGTTCATGGGACTGCTTTTTCCTATGAGCAATAATTTCTCCTTACTATGTGCTACATTCTTTACTATTACCACCTTCACCTTTTGGGTGAAGGTCTGGTGAGCATAGAAACTGCTATACCTTGCATCTTTCAGAAATTTATAATAATGTCCTTCACAAGTTTGTCAAAATAGCAACCTGACTGTGAGACTTGACTCAGAATTTAAGTTCACTCTCTGGAAGACTTTTACCTATAAAATACTTTTGCATACATCATATAATTAAAATTCTGTCCTTTAAATTGTGCTAAACTCCACATTTTTAAAAGTCCTTGTCAGGGCTCTACAGCCATTTTTTTCTGAGTTTTGAACATTTATAATTCATGAAGTAAATGTTACTGATGTCATCTCTAAAATTCGCAGAGGAATTTTGGGGTGGGTAGGCACTAGGGATTGAGTCACTAACCATTGAGGAGCAAGCCATAACCAGATTCTAGTTTCATTTTCCCCAAACTTTGGTTGTTTCTCCCTTTCTATGCATAGGCTAATCAAATGCCATCTTCTCCTATACCATCTGAGAGTCCAACTTTGCCCCCTACACTTGCTCTGCTGGCAAGTGTAAGGAAGGAAAGGGAGTCTAGCCAGTTGCTTTCTGAGAAGCAAAGGACAATGGTGCTGGGCTCTGATTCTTCTGCATGGACGAGCTCTGTGGGAGCCTTCTCAGCTTGGTCAATCACCTTCCTGGACCTGGGGGGAGTTGGGAGGACCTTGGTCTTAGCATAGAGTAGGGAACCCTGAACCCTGGTGGCTCCTTGGCCTTGAGAGGGAGGGAGGGGAGGTATGGGTGGAGGGGAGGGGAAGGAAGGGGGAGACGGAGGGGAGGGAAGGGGGAGGAGGAGGGGAGGGAAGGGGGAGGAGGAGGGGAGGAGATGTAAATTTTTAAATATAAAAAAATAAACCATGAGAAACCAAAAGAAAAAAAAAAAAAAAAAAAAAACAAAATGAAAGCGGTCTGGGAAACAAAATCATGTGCACGAGAGACATGAGGCCTCATTACTCTTTACACTTGATATTCACTGAAGAAGACGAGGTGAGGTTGCTCAACTCTGGATCTTATGAACCCGATCAGTTTCAGTACTTTATAGAAGATTAATTCCCAGAAGCAAAGTTTTGGGACAGACAATTATTCTAAAGGATGCCAGGGCATAGTGGTTGGAGGACTTTCCTATACTGTGGCCCAAGACTTGTTCAGTCAAGTAGAAATGAACTGTAATTCTGAGGTTTGATCAGAGCCCACAGCCAACCTTTTATTATTTTAAAAAATCTTTCTTGCTCTCCTTAGATATGGCGGTGTGATGCGCAAGCATAGGGTTCCAGGAGACAGCCACATTCTTCTAGAAATAATAATGTTGTCCTCTACACAGAACTGTGGCCCCAGGGGCGGCGCTACTACATTCCAGGACTCTTCCCAGCTAGATGAATAGACGTGATTTCATCTCATCAATTGTTGACACAGTGGAGACTCCAGCAATCACTTACCTAAGTGTAGCTTTTAAGGGGGACAGTCCCACTGAGGACTCATGAAAGTGACACTTTGTTTGAGTAATAAGTCAGCTGATCTGTGCAGAGCCTTCCGAGCTGGCTTTAGACCTCCTCACCTTTCAGAGTGCGACCCTGCTATGTTCCCCACAGCAAGAATGTGAGCCTCCTCATGTGACATCTGTGATTGCCCAACTGAGTTTAGCCATGTTCTAAGCAGTCAGCACTGAGTATATTCAATAAAACAGAGCCATGTCCTCGAGCTATAAATGCCTCCCAAAGACAATCAGACAGAACTGCATTGTTTCAGGGAAAAGGCCCCTCACAAAGCAGTCACGTTGTGGTTACTGGGAGCCTGCGATTAATCCATCCAGAGGATGTACAGGAGAGCAGGAGCTGGCATCTTCCTGTGGATGGGGATGCTTCTAGACTAAGGTTTGCATTGGTTCTGTACAAACACCCCACCCCCTGCAACACAAGCTTTCATTGTGAGGTTTCTTGGTGCCCTTGTGTTCCCAGTGTGAGCTGGCTTGTGAGGAGGAAAATTGTGTTATGGAAACTTGAATGTTTTCTACACTTCAGAATTGTGCTCTGTGAGCTGGTAGTATTGCTCAGTGAGTAGAGGGATTTGGTGCCAGCCTGGTGTTTTGATTTGGTGTGTGAACCCACATGGCAGAGGGAAACAAGCTGAGTCCTGCCAGGTATATTCTAACTTCCACACATGCACCATAACATATAGTGATATTTTATTTATGTTTTAATAAATAAAGCTGGCCTGAAGATCAGAAGGTAAAACTAAGCCACTAGAGGTCAGACAGCGGTGGCATATACACTTGATTCCAGGATTTTGCAGACAAAGGCAGATGGATCTCTGTGAGTTCAAGGCCACCCTGGGCTACACGAGATCAGTACAAAAACAGATCCAGGTGGTGGTGGCTCACACCTTTAATCCCAGCACTAGAGGGGAATAGAAGACAGGAAGAGACAGAGGCTCAGGGCTCAGTCTGTGGTCACCCAGCCTTGGTTGAGGTAAGACTTTTCTAGTGTCTGGCTATTTTGCTTTTTTAATCTTCAACTTGAAGCCCAATATCTGTTTCTAGGTTTTTTTTAATTAGTGTTACAATAACATGTATGTACCTAATACACCCACTACACACACACACACACACACACACACACACACACACACACAAGCACTAAATTTAAGACACTTTCCACTATGCTACATACCCTCCCAAAAATGTAATGGCTTCTTGGGACAGCATCATGCTTGAATACTGATCTACAGGTACACACTTAGCCTATATTCTCAATCATCTTAAAGGTAATATTTGTGCAAAGTCTGGGGTCTTTTAGAATAGTCTGGTGACTCAAATGTATGTCCCAAGGTCCTATCCTCCACCTGATCTCCATGGAGGAAGAGAATTGTTCAGAAATGTTGCCTACGTAGAACCACAAGAGACTGGGCAGAGGGATGGGATTGAGTCTGATGGGTGGGTGTCATCACTGGGTCTGAACCTCAGACACCTTCTCTGGGTTTCTGTCCCCGCATGCACTTTAGACTTCTCTGGACAATACTCCATAATATAATGTATATGAGATGTTCTTCCTCATCCATCTCACCCTGCATGCTGACAAGCTGGCGAAGATGACACTCTGAGTTTTTGGACAGTTATGAAAA